>NW_015094506.1:44627313-44648109 GCF_001431845.1 Calidris pugnax
CCCCCCCCCCCAGATCCCAGCCAGACACGCCAAACCACGGAATCGTGTGGAATATTGCAGCCAATCTGCACCGTGGGGAGAGCAAACCCTGTCCCAGCCAGAGCCCAGCCCTTACGGAGCAAAGTACGAGGAGGAGGAGGAGGAGGAGGAGGAGGTGAAGGTGGTCCCTACTCACCGAGGGGCTGCCCCGGGATCCCTTCCATCGCCGCTGGTCCGCTGAAGCTTCCTTTGAGGGTAAAAGAGCGGTTTGAAGCATCTAGAGGAAACAGACAAGAATTTACAAACGAACAGCAGCTCTACAGAAAAAGGCTGATTTCCAAAATACAGCTATTACTCGAGCAGGGAGTGATGTGTACGAGATACTGGCCTTCCTGAGCTCCCCTAACATTGCAAACAGATTGCGCTAATTGAACATTCAGTGTTCAAGTACCATTTCAAAACCTACAGCACACCTATGCAAAACATGCTACCGTTTTAAAACTAAATAAAGCGATGCTGGATCTGTACTATGAGTCTTTTCTGACATTGGCAGAATGTCATCTTCTACCCTCCCTTCTATTTTAAGCAGTGCTGCAAAGAACATCTTTTCATTAAGTTCAACAGGTATGATTTGTCTTTACTTTTAAGACCCTTTGTGTTTTATCTTAATCCTAGCCAGCCTCTGACTTCCCCTCTGCCAGGCTATTAATGCCACTCTTCAGTTTCTCCTATTTCTCATTCTCTACTTGTATTCTATTCACACACTTGTATGTGATGAGACTTACAACTGCTATGCCTCAATGGGTGACTTATTTTCTCAGCCCTTGTACTTACTCTACTCCAAGAGGGGAGGTAATGCAATGGAGTGCTTTGGTTTGGATTTAAAACAGCCCCAGCGCGCATGCTTTGCTCAATGGCTGGCTTAGGAAAGACCACATCAAGGAAATCCATGCTGCAGTTAGCAGGGAAGGAGCAAAGATTGGTGGCTATCAGTTCTGAGCAGAGATGGATCCACAGAGATCTATTTTATTGAGTACTACAGGATCAAAGCTGTGTCTTTATCACAGAGCTTCAGTTTACCCCTTGTCACCCTTTACACGTACTAGAAACCAGTAGGGCTATCATGGGTTTAATGTGCTCCTGGGAACAGGCCAACAGTGGATTGAAAACAGCGATAGACATTAGCCATCAACAAGGCAGAACATGGTACCTCTGAAGGCTGTAGCATCACAGAGGAATCCAGAGCTGCAACTACTGTTGCCCAGCTCGCAGGCTGTCTGGGTGGTAGGGACAATACAAATACAAATACAGCTTGAACATTGCTGTCATCTGACCAATTACTACAGCTATGGTATGTAGATGGTGAAAGGTAGCTCCTTCACCTCTCCCAGGCAAAGATGTATTATCTTGCTGAAAATACCTGGGGGGATCCTTCAGCAAGACCTCTACCATGCCATGCAGCATTTTTTCTCATGTAACTCTTTGCTTCTTTCATCTTGTGCAGGAGAAGTTCCCTAAAGTACTTATTTTTCCTCCTCCAAATTCCTCCATTAAGTATCTCCCTGTCTACAAAATCCTTGTCAGTAATTAAGTAGGTTGTATGTTACAACCTGTGCTTGGTATGATAATTACCCTGCTGTTCGTTCTCCCTGTTGACTATGCTTGTCTGTCAGCCATTACCATCAGCTAGGATCGAATAGAATTTGGAGTGGTATGAAGTGCCTCATACAGTGAAGAACCAGCATTCTGAAGGACCTGCAGGTGCCACCAGGAGGTAAATAGCTAATAAGATCATTACTATTCATTTCTCAAGTTTTCTAATATATTCAACAAAGTTTATTACTCTATTCTCAACACCAGTACGCAATCTCTGACATATCAAAGAACTATTTGCCCATGTCTGAGAATCTACAGACAAATTCTTTGAGACCATCATTCCTATGGTTCAGGGGCTGGAAGGGGGGAATCTCTAGCTCTGCTTCTGAGATAAAACTGAGCTGTTTTGGCAAGTAGAGACCACCAGTAGTTAAAAGGTGGCATGTGCAGTCACCTTCTGCTACGGTCTACACCTAAGATGGTTTCCAAGTGCGGGCTGGCAAAGGGCACACAGTCATCACCACTTTCTCTTTCCATTAGTCAAGTGCTCCTTTTACATACAGAAGTATAGTGTAAAATATAATAAGAAAATAACAACATGGCTGCAACTTCAGCTTGATTTTTTCCTCTGGCTGGTTCAACAATTAAAAATACTCTAATATACCCATCAGGTGGTATCATTAAAGTATTTTTTTTTAATCTCAATTAAAATGTGAATATCAGTACGTTCCCACAGAAACTTTATTTTAATGCAACCTAAAGGAAATTTGTTTTGTGGAAAAAAATTATGACTGACCATAGTTATGGCCTGTAATAAGTTTATAATGTCTTTCTGCACTCAGATTCCCCAGGAGAGGAAATCAGGATAGCACGTGTTGGCAGATGGGAGCATATATCTGGCTAGGAAGAGAACACAAGTGAGAAGCGTGTTGAGTCAGTCTTCTCCAAAGATGCTCCTCGAAAACCCAAAGGTACAAAGTTGAGCTGTTCCCACTCCGTCAAAAAAACCAATAAAATAGAGCAGCAATAACTGCACTCACTCTTTTTTTCAGTTTTATGCCTCCCAGGGGCACAGAGAGTCAGGCAGATAAGTTGTAATTTTACACCTCTTTGCACCAGCTGCACTTAACTGGTCTGATTTTTACCTGTCAATAATAGCACCACAGAGAATTAAAATGAAAGAACTATTAAAAGCTTAATGTATTTTTCATATGTAGGTTGTTTGCATTTCTAATTCTTATTTTGAAGCCTTGCATGCAGTGAAAAGTGGAGGTGATAACTGATTACCATGCAAAACCTAAAAGTACAGTATTATGAAAAAAAATGTTTTTGTCAGAGATAGAGAACTTAATCAACAAGGTAAGTAATTTCAGGGAGGGGGTTTCTTCAAAGTATGTCAAAAACTGTCTAAAAAGAATCATACAGACTTCCAAAATAATGAAAAAAACCGGCTTTCAGAGATCACAAATTATGAAGGTTTATAGCACTTTAATAGGCCGTCACCTTTAAATTGATTCTTCCCCTTTTCCCTTCCCCCATGCCTTTTTTAAAGTGAAAAGCTGCTTATTTTTCAAATTAATCTCTCCAAATCCCTTGGTCAATTAGTCTGCAATAGGAGAAAGGTGGAAAAGCATCTTATCTAGACAGACAATGAGAATTTTAGGCAGAGAGGACTGGGGTTTTTTTTGACCGAGTTTGTTCCTCTTTAAAAATTAATGATATAAAGGCAGCTGTAAACAAATCGTCAGTTACTGTGCTGTAGAGGGTAATTTTAAATTAAGAATGTTTGCGACTGTAGAAGATTAAGTAAAACCTTAACCGTAGAACTGGGAGGTAACTGTGAAATACATTTTGGTTTTGTATCTTTATTCCACTGTTAGAAGTTTGATTTGGGGATGCTGTAAAGCTTTGCAGCAGTGTAGACAAAACAGGATGTTATCGCCCCCAGATCAAGTATCTTTGAGTGGCAGCGCTCAATGTTTGTAAAGACGGTAAAGAGCAAGTGTTACAAGAAACAGGAATCCGAGCTGGGAGGAATAATTCTATATTTCTGCCCTCACCCACGATTATCTCTGAAGGCCCTTCACCTCCAAGGGCTGAAAGACCTTGTGTGTGTGCTTGGGCTCGTGCCAAGTGCATGGGAAGAGGAAAAGAGCTGAGAAAGGACACGGAGGCTGAAGAGCGAGCTGCCGCAGGGCTGGCTGCTCCTGCTGCTCTGGCAAGGGCTGTGGAAGCACCAGGATGCTGAGCGGGGCTGGGGGGGACTGTCTCCTGCAGCAAAGCTGCTGCCTCACTCGCAGCAGGAGGAGCGGAAGGCTGGGAAGGTGGAGGGAGAAGATGAGCAATCCTGGCAGCTCACACTGCTCAGGAGTGTGCTCTATATAGGCCTGCCTGCCTTGCCCGTGCCTGCTCTCACACCGGGTTTTCCCTGCTTTTTTTTTTTTTGGCAGCCTTTGATCACTGTTATTGGTGTGAAATTTTGTCCCCTATTCAGCTCCTGGTAAAATGTCTGTTGTCCTCAATATGACTGGATCTGGTCACTAAAAACAGTTCACAAGTCACAGCATTCCCGTCCAAGATTGACAGTGAATGACTTGAAAATCACATTCCCCATCATCCATATACAGAAAATCCTGATAACCTGCATTAGGTTAACTTCCAGGCTGTAACCACATTGTAGTGTTCCCTCTTCTACATGCCTAATTCTTCACGTAGTTTGCGGATGATAAAATCCAGAACACAGGCAGTCCTCTACCTTTCTATCACCCTTCTCTCTTCCGCTGCCTGGAGATACTATTGATCCTTTGTTCCCTTGTGGAGTTGTCCAAGCTGAATAGCACTTGCAAAAAGGAGCACAACTGACTTCAGGCTGCTGTCTAGGAGGAGTCCAGTAAACACAGAATCACAGAATCACAGAATCTTAGTGGTTGGAAGGGACCTCCGAGATCATCGAGTCCAACCACACAAAAAACAAAACAAAACAAAACAAAACACTCACGATTTCAAATAGGAAGCAGGTAATGGGAATGTATTCCATCACAGTGTCATTGTCCTAGCAGCTTGTTTAGCTGGGCATTCACTGGGCCAGTGCCTCGGCACTGGGAGCACACAAATAAGCTCTCCTATGCAGCTAAGGATGAGGACTAGGATCCTGAAAACGTCCCAGCAAAGTTTCCCTGTTACATGGAGCAAGAGGTACTCACCAGTTTTTAATCACTGAGCTCAGTGACTAGCATGACAACATTTTTATGACATGGAAATGATTCACAGGCAACTGGAAGGTCTGTGAGGAGGTCAGGAAGCTGCCTTGGTGGCAAACTGATGGGATGCCTTTCAGTAAATCCAATCTCTCAGGCACCTGCTTGGTGGTCAGCTGGGAACATGGAGTATGTCCCACTTTCACTGTACCTTTCATTCTACAAAAATACCTTGTAATTATGAAGTAAGTGCAATGTTAGGGAGGATTCTGCTTTGAGTCCAAGCTCAGCTGTGGGACATGGTGGAAGCCATAGACTGGGCTGACACAGTGGTTTGCTTGATTCTACTTTTGTCAGACACTTGCCAATGTTGCTGATGAGTACTAGGGGGAAAAGAAATCTGAAAAAGACCAAAAGGAAGTGATAAAATAGAATATTAGCTCTGTATTTCTGCTCCCAGAAAGTCATCCAATCCATTTAGTTACTACACAAGGTTTAAAATGTTCAGAAAGAAATTCCAAATATGATTTTTAGTATCCAGATAACCTCTGAATCTAAGCTTTAATAAAGCTTTTCACCAAAATGAGATGTTAATTAGTCAACACTATATTCAGACTCTTTTGTTTAAAAAAAACATTTACTTCTGCAGAAAGGCACCCAAAACCTGTACTATTCATGCTACTCTATTTCTGTGGAAACCGTGTGTTGGAGTGGAATAGGAAAAACAGGGGGGAGAGAAGGAGAGGTGAAGTGTTTTTGGCTGAAGTCCCGTTGGCCAGTCACAGTTTCAGCTGGGGGAACTCAGACAAGCGAGCCCTCAAGGCTACAGACCAGACAATCCTCTTCCCTCCTCCCCTGAACTTGTGGCAAGGGAGGAGCCTGGATCAACAGACACCATTCAAAAAGTGGTTGCCTAAGAAATTTATCTGGGTTTTTCCCTGATTTTAACTTCATATAAAAGAGGTGATATTTACAGATATTTTATATGTCAAGAAATATAGCTGATCAGTAATGTTAGTCAATAGCTGCCTGAAGTGATAGAGTAAATTTTGCTCTGAAGTGAGCCTTCCATTGACAGACCTGTTGCACAGCTGCTGGTCTTCTGAAAAGCACCATTGTATCCTTGAAAGGACACTCTCCTCTCCCAAGACTGAAAAGACACCTTTTTATCATTCAGAGGCTTCCAAAACATGTGTGGTTTTGATGAATTGCTATGAAAGACAGGCAGCCTTGACTAACAAACTCAGCTATTTGTTTTCTGTTCCCTGACAATTGTGTCACTGACAGTCATACTGATTTCTCTTAGAGTATAAAAAATACCTAAATTACAAAAGAACATATTGTGGATTTTTTCTATTGCTAATCATTATTTGCCTGCTCTCTGTGGATGTGAGTCAGGGTAAAAATTCCAGCACGATACAGTTGTGATTGATGGCCTTATTCTGTGGAAGTAGAAGGGGGGATGTGTGTCTGTTTCTAACACACACACACACAAAATGAACAGACTGTCATTGTGGTCTGAGGTTCCAGGTTGGAGGGCCTGGGTATTTTCCCAGTCTAGCCTCAGTACGCACGTGCTGCCACAGAGGACCAAATGGAAATGTGTGGCACATAACATTATGTCCAAAGTTCAGTAGAGAAGTCTGAATTACTGCAGGAAAAGAGGAAGGAACAGAAAAAGCATCTTGCAAGAATGGAGATTATGATGAAAAAGGAATTAAGGAAATTACATTAACCTTTTCAATTCAGGTATAAATGTGTGCAGACCCAAGAATTTCTTATAGGTAGAAGCTAAAGGGAAGGGCTAAACTCAGAGGAGTAGTAGCTGTGCATGTTCAGGCCTCTGCGTGGAGAAATGAACGCCTACTTCTTGCTCTGCTGCTCCTTCAGCTTCTTAGTAAGACATTAAAATCTCTTCAAGTCTCTCTCTAATCTCTATGCACGGGAGTTGGCAATCAAACATGAAGAGAGTTAACTGGAACAATTCCGGGAACCCCGCAGCCCTTTCCCTTTGTATGCCCGGGGTGTGTTGTGCTGTGCATGAAAGCAGCAGGAAGGGAAAAGAGAAAAAAGCAGAAAAGCAGGCAGTTGGTAGCAGGCACTGGTGCTGCCTTCATTCTTTTGTGTATGAATGTTTTCACAAACTGCAACAGAGTTGCACTTCAACCTAACTTCTCAGTTTTATTTGATTTGTAAGCCATTCTGTATTTTAGAAAAGTATTTATTGCTTGCATTTGGCAGTTCTGATTGCACTCCTCTTTGGGTTAGTCAGCCTTTGAGTTTGATAGCTTAAGAAATATCTGTTTGTGGAAGTGCTTTTTGCTGTTCACCCATTTGTAATGAGCAGGAAGTTCAGACCACACAAAGATATTATTGACACAGTCAGAACATGCCAGAAACACACTGCATTGAAGCAACACTCTATTAACCTAAGTTAGGTAGTGCAGAAAAGTGATCACATTCATATCAATATATACTTTAGGAGGCAAATTAGCCTTTTATTCACTGTAATCCATAAAATTCATCAGGCACAAACCAGAAGGCATTAATCAGCAGTTACTTGGCTCTACACTTCTCCCTACAATAGGGTCTGGAACTGCCCTTTACAAGCCAAGAAAATGTGAAAAGCTCTCTCCAGTGCAGTATGAAAGTCCCATTTGAAAATCACGATAGCCACGCTGACTAAACAGCCTTCCCAGAAAGACTGTGGCTCACTGTTGCACAGCAATGTCACACAGCAGCCATTGGTGGCCAGTTCCTGTACAGAGACTTTCCTAAGCACAACGCGCTCCTCTGTGGACAGACTGTCCTTTGTGTAGGTCCATTAAGGTTTGGTACCACTGTTCATCATCAGTGGTCTACAAATAATAACTTTCACTCATCTTCTTGGTGTTAGCTTTTCTGCTACAGAAATGCAGTGTGGCAATTACACTATGTATTATCTGGTACAAAAGCCTTGTCGTTCCAATGCCTTCTCTCTTGCCAATAACCATATAGTCTAATAAACCATAAAAGCTTCTTCCTGCATCTTGAAGCATCCCTCTACACAGCTGTTCAATCACATGCTCACTTAGGATACAATCAGAAGAGGTCCCTCTGAAAAAGAATCCACAATGAGTGTGTATTTCTATGAAACGCACGTATGTAGTGTGTGGGCAGCAGCTGCATCCTCTAGCAGTGTACAGTATTTGCCATTGATATGATTCTGAGAAAAAATGCCCTAAAACATCTTGTAGACAGATTTTTAGAAATGTTCTGCTCCAGGTAGGTTGAGGAAAACCGAATCGGCTCCAGGTAGTTCAAGGTAACCAGCCCACAGTGCTGTACTGAAGTCAAAAGAATTTAGGTTCAGGATTTTTTTGTAATTTTTACAAAAACAGCAGACGTGACAAGGCAAGTCGTAAGACTACCACCCGTAACTGCTTACTGATAAAGGCACACTCAGTTTTTCTCAGCAAGACTTGCCATATAAATGCACACTCCAGAGGCAGGCAGCTCGACTGACTGCGCGGCTGCAACTGAAACAATGCACCTTACGCAAAGTTGCAGCTCAGACTAACAAACCCATGCTTTGCTTTAAAGAATAAGATGCCAAATTCTGATTTCCTATTGTAAGAGACTAGACAGTTCACATAACTGACATAGAGACAGTCGTACTTTGCAAGATAAGAATACCTACAAAAGGTCTGTATTTATTTGACTTCAAATATATTTGAGACACGCTGGTAAAAACACGAACAGAATTTGGACACCGGGAAGAATGCAGTCCAACTACTCCCTGACAGAATAAATGAGAAGAGCTGAACTTGGTGCAAATGAGCAAGTATTATCTTAGAATCGTAACCCTGAAATTTCTCTTGCATGCCTCAATCAGAATCAAGGTGTAAGGATCAATACTAATTTTAAAAACTCTCATTTATAAATCACAGTATGTTCATTAGCTGAAAATAATTGTGATGACAATTGAACCAATTTCTGATCACTCAACTTATCAAATTTGTAAAAACAGAACTCTCTGGTTTTAAAATCATGTTTTCTCAAGTTTGAAAAAGATATGGAAATCCCAATACAGCATCCAAATTACACAATCATTTATACCAGTCTCTTCTAATTTTATATACTGATTCAAGTTCAGACTGGAAAAGATTCTTCATTGGGAGGGTGTTCAGTCACTGGAACCAGACTCCCCAGGGAAGTGGTCACAGCAAAAGCCCTGTCAGAGTTCAAGGAGCATCTGGATGATGCTTTTAGTCACATGGTTTAGTTTTAGGTAGTCCTGTGAAGAGCAGGGAGTTGGACTCAACAACCTTTATGGGTCCCTTTCAACTTGAGATATTCTATGGTTCTAAGCTCAACAGGTACATTTTAAAGTAAAGATGTAGAAACCCCAGCCAGAAGTCCCATTTTCAAACAAGTATAGCAATTAAGATGCAGATAGGTTCAATTAAAAACTACTAAGAAGATGCTAGCCTATGAAACCACTACTTTGTTTCATGAGTAATAAAGCCAATGAGGGTCAGGTTTTCATGAATTTGTATCCTGTCTTCCCTACATCTTCCCACCATGATGCCATCAAAACATTCTCCCAATCTTCCTCTTTGCCTCCTGCATTTCCTTCCATGCCTTCGGCTCCCTTCTATATCTCAAATGCCTTCTCCCTACATTGTAATATCTCTAGTTCATTTGTACATCTAGTTCATTTGTACCTCTGCTTGTCCTTTTCCAGCTTATTGCCTGGACCACAGTAGGAGAATGGATTGACTCACTGGTGAGGATGCAGCAACTCCTGCCAAAGGGAGTAGAAAGCTCCTGAGCTCTCCTTCCCTTGCTGTCAATGGAGACATTAATAGTGTCTTTCCTTAGTATCCTTATAGTAACTTTGAGACTTCTAACCTTCTGCCAGCTGAATTTGAAATTAAAACAGGAGTAAAATGCAATTAGAATAGCTTTTGGGATGATCGTCTTAGATATTTTAATTAGTTTAGAGTATTAGATTGCTTGCACTCAGTACAAATAAATTATTTTCCACTTCAGAAAAAAAAGCGTAAGATTATAATTTAGAAAGAGGTTAAATGAGTTATGAGATGTATAAGTTATTCAAAGTTAAAACTTTAAGAGCGTAACTAAAAATCTCTGACATTTGCAAATATTCTAGTGCCAGCATTTCCTGGCATTTTAAAATGACTATATTGCAAACTGTAGTACTTATGCAAGAGACAGCAATTTGACATGTATTTCTGTTTAGATTCAGCACCTTTGGCCCTAAAAAAGGATGATTTTCCAATTTAATTAAATACTGCTTGAATAAAAAAACTTGTGTCTGTGGTTAACTGAGTGTCTGGTCTTCATTAATGTATGTTTTCATTTTATTGCTTAGAAAACAACCAGAAATGCAGCATGATAACAAACAAAAAACTTTTGAGATAGCTGTTTTGCAAAGTTTTCAGACATTACAGACAGAAGTTGAGACTTAGGGTTCCATGACCTCATTAATGAAATTAAACCTTCCATGAAGGACAAATGTGGTAAAAAAAGAGAGATGTTTTTAAATTCTAAGTGCTTAAATATATGAGGTGAATTGTTGCTATATACAATAGGGATTCTTCCTTTAGCCAGAGGTCAAGCACAGAAAGCCCCACAAAATTAATGCTTAAGAAACAGGAAATTAATGGTATGCTATTTTAAGAAAAATAGGGAAAGAATCTGAAATACCTATGCTCTTTTACTGTCTGCTGACACGGCATGATTAAGCAGTGATTAAATTTAGAAAAAAAAAAAAGAATTTCTATGCACGCAGTATTCACCAAACTCATTGTTAATCTAAAATGGTCTAAACTTTCTCAAGTCCTATCTAAACCGCAGCAGCCTTGTGCTGCACAATATACCCCAACCCCAGTCCCTTGGTTCTTCCAGACTGGAGACCAGACCAGAGCGCGGTACAGCTGCTTTCTGGCCTCATGCTCCATTCTCATTCCACCCCTCAAAACCGGGTGGTGGAGAAGGTCGAGTGCAGCTGGCTTTCACTTCAATGTCAGCCTGAGAAACAACTGGAGATTCCAGGTCCTAAATCTCTGATCAATTCCATGATCTACTGGCCAATGCGACCGCAATGTACTGCTACAGGACAGACTGTAGTTTAGGGTCTAAGATCCCAGAAATAGTTCTCAGCTCTGCAGATCCTGTGCAACTACAGCTTGTATTAACAAACTGAAGCTAACTTTAACTAGTTAGCTTGCGTTTACCCAGCAGTGTAGCCTGCTCATTTTCTAGGTTACTAATTAATTAGTTCAGTAATTTAGCGCAGAGCAACCATAGGTCACCAGTAACAGGCTGCTGCAATAGCACCTAAGCTGGCTGGTTTGGAGCTAACGCAGCCCTGCTCTCACAGCTAACTCAGACCTACAAGTTGCACTTGGACCTTTGTCTGCCGTGGGCGTTTAAAAAAATTTCAGGAAGGCACGTTTGATCCTGACAACAAAAAAAAAGTAGAATTACTAGGCTATGATGAAAAGCCAAACCATTTCTTGTCAGAGAGAGGAAAAGTTAGGAGTTACACAGGGCCACTGATGTCCAAAAAATAGGACAGGAGAGGAAACATGACTTGTACTTTTATACCTTGAGGTCTCTTCCTGAAAAGGTCGTATTAGGAAATATTCTCAAAGCCCTCTCTGAGTCTGGTCTCATCTGCATAGCTAAGGGGATAAACTGAAGTCATGTTTTGCTCACTTGGTGTCCATCCCACCTGTTTTGCTGTGTGAACAGGAATTACGGCACATGCACTGTGATATTATTCTGGGGGCCTGCACAGTTCAATGCAACTTCTATTTTCGTCTGTCTACCTACTCATTTTCCATCTACCTCCTGAGCATGAGGGACCATGCAGCAGTTTAAGTCTCAGTTTTCACATGACTTTTTTCCATTTCTGTGCAGCTATTTCAATCAAGAAATGCAAAAAGAGACTCTCTGGGACAGCTGTGTTCCAGCGTGCTGTGAGCTACCTGGAGACTTGCACAACCTTCTACTAGTCCTCTGGAGTGAGCACAGTAAGGAAGGTAATTCTGGATGGCACACTCTTACAGGAGATTACTTTTTCTAAGTTAGAGGAGGAAAGGATCAAGCAGGGAGTAACTCAATGCCAGAAAAAGAAAATTAAAAGCCTCAAAGGCATCTACTGGCACAATCACACTGGACAGCTTTTAGGGCAGAACAATTTTTCTGAGATTTTAGATCAGGGTAAAAAGGGCTCTACCGGAGGAAATTCCTGTAGCAGAGGTAGTGAAGTGGTAACCAACCTAGATAAGGAGCAGACCTCAAGAACAATCAAATGGACAGAGAACCATGGATTTACCAAAGGACAGGCTCATGTAGAAACAGAACTGATGACAGAGCCATCAGGTTCCATGACCTCATTTCTTTGTCTATTCTTTGTTATGGGAAGAAATTACCCCAGTATAACCTATGCAGATATTTGTGTGGGGGACAGCAGACAGCATAGTATGACCCTGCCTTTGGTCAAGGACAGGGATTGCATCTCTTCCCTGCCTCCTTTGACCCCTTGAACCCCTTATTCTAGTGGGAATGTGCATACACTATCCAATATAGATTCCAACAGAGGAAAGTGTACCATTAACGATTTACTCTAGCCAAGGTTTAACTGGTAACTATTAAATTATTCAAAGCTGGGATTAGAGGCTTAGCAAGAACCAAGAATGCATCTTTTCATCTGTTCCTACTGAATTCTGTGTTACACAGATACTAGCATTAAAGCACTGTGCCAGGGAGTGTCCGTGGCAAGTGCCACTTAAGTATTAAGTGAAGAAATATTTTTGTGCCTGCAGTGTTTGGTCTCCTCTCACTTTTAGTTCACAGTGTGCTTTCCAGCCAAAAAGATAAGAATCAGATTTATTTTTAGCTAACCTTGGCATCCTAATTCAGTATCCTTTTAATGTTCAACTGTATATTTCCCCTGTTCCTGGTCAATGAGTCTTACAAATTATTGAAACATGAGAAAATCAGAGTGGTCAGTGAAATTGCTGGAGAAACCTAACTTCCCTGTACTTGTTCTGCTGCTCATTGGCTCTCTCCATTCAGTGGTTCGTGAATCAGTCATCAGATTATAATGGTTTTCTGCCTGATGCCACGAAAAATTGTTTTTTCTTCCAATCTGGGACCTCCAACTGATTAATATATTCTCGTGGCACTGTTGTTTGAAACTGTTACTGTTAAACACCCCTTTTATCTGACAGTCCCAGTCCCTCAGCAAAGGCCTCCTAGCCATCAAAAATTCTGTGTAAGAATGCATTAATATGAAATACTATAGGCTCTGTAGACTGGTAGCATGGGATATAACTGTTTCTAAGCAGAAGAGAGAGATGAAATAAAAGCACAGTAACCACATAAAATATTAATTTAAGGCTTAGTATGATACAAAATGTTACAGGGTGATACTGTTTTTCCTTTTCTTCTCTCTATGGGCAAAATCAGATACGTATTTGCTGAAAAGAACCCTGATCTAGCAAAGATTTAAAAAACAAAACAAAATCAAAACCAAACCAGTAAAGATTCAAGGGTAACCTGCTGCAAATAAGCCTTGGACACAGACACAGACCTAATCTGCATCCTGAGTTCTACTGAAAGAGGAGCTAGAAAGGAGAAAGTGGTTACCAATAATTTAGAGAACTGTGAAGTTAGAACATACACATTACAAAATCAAGTATAGTTTCTTGAGCTGCTCTTTCCCCTCATGTCCAATAAGCTGCAGCCCCCATATCTATACCAGGCTGTATGTGATATACAGAGGGGACACGTTTCACATCACAAGACTCTTCAGCTGTCTAAGCAATTCCAGATTTTAAAGGGTAATAGCGAACCATAAACTCCTGAAATGAAGACCACCTGGACAGATGTACTTGACCAGGCTGGCTGCAGAGAAAAAGAGAACAGCATGCTGACAACACATGAAATTACAAGAAATATTATTGTTAATTTCACTGCAAATAAGAGTTTTGCATTTTTATTTTTTTTTTTTGCAGGTAGATGCCCAGTACTATTTCATAAGGCACTTTAGTTTGTAACAGAATTCTTGATCCTCTTTTTCCTGAACTGTGTAGCACTTTGGGGAAAGAGAGAAGAGACAGAGGACCTTACTTATTGAAAATAGATTTGGATGCATCCTACCATCAGCAAATCAGATGTGCATTCTATAATAGTTTCTTCTGTTTTTTCTGCTGTTTCCTGCAATTGTGTTCTTACTTTAAGAATAATGTGTATGTTAGGACAGAGAAGGAGATTTTAGGAAATGAATTTATATGCCTATTGTAATTAGCATTTGAAGGGAATAAAAGCCGTCATTTTCAACACAGGTTGAAGTCAGGTATCTGGACAAAGAAGAAATTGTCCTACACTAGATTTCTTCCTCACTGGGAACTTAAATAACCATAATTCTTCAGTTTTGGGTTTAAACCCTCTCTGTATCCGGGCAGCCCAGCTAGTAAAGTACTGAGTGCTCTGGAAGGTGGGTAAAAATCCGGATACTTAGAAGTTACTGTAAATAGATGGACATGCTGTGTGAGTGCAGTTTTACAGTGTAGAGATTTTAAAGGCCTGGCTTGAGTAAATACTGCCATCAAGACATAATCTTTGGTGACAATATTTATATTCTTCATGTTTATTATAATATTTTGCAGCTCTGAAGGCAAAAGCATGTGTGTATTTCCTACCGCAGTCATTTGTGTTACTACAATGAATGGCAAAGTGGGTGTAAAATATGATTAAATAAAACCCGAAACTCAAGCCCACTGAATTAATTTCTAAGAAACAATGAACAATGCAAAACTGCAATGGATTAATTCTCTGTTCTTTGAATGAATATAGCTGACTGTTTATGATAATTTTCACTGTTACTTGAAGTTACGCATCTTATAGTAGAATCTCAGGGAATTTCACGTGCCTGGAGGTGGATAATCAGTCTTTATTCAGTTCTTTGGAAGTAACAAAGTTCATTTAAGAGTGTTCTTTGTGAAGGCTGGGAAGAAATACCAGTTGGCTAACAAGCCAAGCCACTTCTGCTTTTATTTTAACAATTAGCTGTAACATTTTCTGCTTTTAAAAAATAATTTTGCTGTTTTACATGGAATAGATATGGTATAGACATATCCAGACAGAATGAAACTGAATGGCTAGTTCACACGTGTCATGAACCAGGCTGGTAATGCCTATGACTGTTGAAGCTGGCTGACATTTCACTTTGTAAGATCCAGTTACTGTTAACTTTGTAAAATTTTAATCATATGGGATGAAATATCCCATGCCGAGTAATGGAATAACTCATCCTTTTTAAAGAATGTTGTTTTGATCATGTTAAAAGAATCCTGAGACACTTCTTGGAAATGCCACTCTAGCACAGGAGTTCCTTGGCTCCAGTATGTACTCAAGACTAATTAAGCAATAGCGGCACTTTTCTGTGCCTTAATGGTAAACAATAGCATACTGATAACTGTAGCTACTAATGCATGTTGCCCATGTAACTGAACCATCACCTACCAGTTGGCTGCTTCCTACAAAGCAGGACGAGCTTACTCTGCTGTCAAAATGAAGTTTTCAAACTGTACCCAGACAATCCAGTCTGGCCAGTGCTTCTTTACTGGCCATTCCACTAACAGAAGTTTGTTTCAGAATGCATTGTAACCTGAAAGTTTGTAAAGGAACACTGGTCCTTACTGAGACAGAGCAGGGTGATGGTTGTTAATTTCCCAGAAAGGTGTTGGTGAGGGTGTTGTAGCGATGTCACGCTGAAGGATGCGTGAAGAAAGGACATCTGGGGCACTACTGACACAATGGCATCATACCACTAGTCAGCTGGTGTCTGATTTTTCTGAAGGCTGTGAAAACATCTTGTATCAAGTAAAAATACAGGGGAGGTTGTGGAGAAGAAAAAGGCTTTATTCTTCAAGAGAAAATAAGTCAATTGCTTCCTCTTACATTAAGCTTGAGCTTACGTTCATCCCTTGTTGTTTTCAATGTGACTATTGTTTGTGTACTCCAAAACAAGAGAAAAGGAAACTGGGTAAACCCTGCATCTTATTTCTAATTGGATTCTCATCTCACTGGTTGATAATCCCTGCCTTCAAATAGGAAGCTGAGATTTCATAGAAAGAGGCCTCAATATTAAAGATGTGCCTTTGCAATCCCTATGAAAATCTTCTAAAATTTGGCCAAATTATGAGACTTTGTAAAAAAGCATTTTGCATGTTGGATAGAGACATGTGAGAGTTTAATAATTAAGTCTTAAAATATTCCATGCTCGCTTATCAGATAAATCTCCCACACGCATGACCAGACTGCATAGCTACCATTCAGAGAGAAATAGTAGGCATAAGTCCAAACCACCACTGCATCACTGCTGAAAAACTTTCCCTATAATTGCTTGTGTTGTGTTATCACTGCTGAAGAACTTTCCCTGTAATTGCTTGTGTTGTGTTTGATCAGGAAACTGAGTAGTCACTAATCTTTCAGTGATCCTCTCTTCCCTTGCTGACCTTTAATCAGCATGAAGGAAGAAACATCCAATTTAAATAGAAAAAAAAAGGCAATAGATTAGAACAAGGAGATGAGTGGGGTTGAAATGAGAAGGCCAAGCTGGATAAAGAGCTGGTAACTAGGAACAGAGGGGGCTAACGAAGAAATTTTAGACAAGAACCCAGGAAACTGGAGGCACTTTAACTGAAGGGGTGTTTAGGATCCTGCTGGAAGTAATGGAGGAAGCTAGGATGAGACTTTCTGGAAATCTGGGTACTTCCACACAAGAAGAAATAATATCCTTAAAATATTGCCACAGTCTCTTTTAATCCTATTTCAGATCTGAGTTAAGTCATGCCAGTTCATGCCCTATTTTACACTGCGTACAATACGTAACTGGGTTGATGCAGCTATTTCTGCTTTGCCCTTTATATCTTTCTTCTTTTATTAATAATCCTAATTTACTTGATAAACAAGAATTCTCGACCAATGTTAACTCTCTGCAGCTGGCATACATTTTGTAGATTAAGAAAATGAGTCAGGTGAGTCATGTAATTTGCTTTAGGAAGAGCACAATGAATCAGGGAATGAGCCAGGATCTAAATTCAGGAATTTCTGACCTCCTGTTTTTTTCTGGAAATCCCAACTGATGCTTCCTAATATTTATTCTCCAGTTACATGACTGAGATAACAAGCTTACTTTTCTTGTTTAACATGTGCGTTGGTCCTATGAATGTTAACTGGTTATACTCAAGCAGTAATTAGCCAACAGTCCTCCTGACTTTAAAAGCAAACCCAGCTTATTAGTTACTGTTGCTTAATACTTCCTATCTGTAAGTTTGTTGTCTGTGTTGCTCAAAACCAAGCTACGAATTGTCCTCTTTGCTTTGTTTACATACTAGAGAGGGGAAAAAAAAAAAAAAAAAGAACATTGGTAGCCAGAAAATTCTTTAAGTGAAAAGAGAAGGACAGAGTCATTGTTTGCATGCCTACACAAGTGTATCATACTTAAAGAAATGCAGAATGGGGGTGGGAACTGAAGGAACAAGAGACAACCATGAAAAGCAAGAGGATAAGAAGGCTGGACTTGCATATTAATGAGAACTCTCCTTTAATTGGGAATTTCCTTTCACTACATTGTTCTTTTTCCTTTTTCCACCACCCAGCGATTATTTTTTTATTTCCTCTGCCTTATGTGTTACTTCTTGTTTGTTCCATTCTGTGCAAGAGCAGCATGAAGTTGCTTCATCCCCTGATTTCAGAGAAAGTGCAGTTCGAAGAGCATGCTACCACACAGTGAGAAAAGCAGTACTGAAAGGAACTGGAACTCGGGGCAAAAGCTTCTAACTTCCCTCTGCTGAAGGAAGAATTTTGAGTTGTTCCCAGAAAGATGACAATATCATGTTTACAGGATTGCCGCTAGGATCATTTTTATTCTGTACGCATCTGAAAGGTGAATGTGTTCTCATGTAAATGGGATATTTCAAAGCGAGGTGAAAAAGAAACAAACCAAACATCCTTAGGCTGTCAGGTGAGTGGTCCAAACTATAATGCAAACAGGTAAAAATATAATTCCATAATTTTATATTCTCTCCTTCTCCCCCGATATTTGCACCTAAGATGACCTAAATCTGCTGTTGACTCTCCTTTCTGCCTAGGTCATGTCACCTAAATCTCACAGCGCACCTCCCCAGGGTGAGTGAGCTCTATGGTCATTCTTGTGACAAAACAGACACCTGGTCCCATATTATGTTCAGAGAGACAGCCAGAAACAAATACATTGTGACCCAGCCCACTGTTCTTTATTTCTGTCACATACACATTTCACAAATATTTTTTGCTATTTAGTCTGTCTTCTCTCTTGACTCAAAATAATTTATTTTTGAAAAAGTGAAGTTTCACACAATAAAACATATATTGAAATAAGGATGGAGAATTGAAATGACTGGATTCAAATAAATAATAATCCAGGATAGATCCATTCTTAACAACCACATATCTTGAATTATTTCTGTAGCTTTTTGAATTCTCACCCACTTTTTGTGTTCTCAGGAAGGGAGTTACACTCTCAAGAGTCTGAGAAATAAGGTGGTTAGTTTTTTTTCTTTTCTGAAATATATCTAGCCTCTACTGACCTTAATTTGCTTTCCAGTTAGTTAATTGCACATGGTAATCCTCTATACATAGGGAGTCTCAGTGATTTTTTTGCACTTGGAATCATAGAATCTGTTAGGTTGGAAGGAACCTTTAAAGGTCATCTAGTCCAACCCCCTTGCCATGAGCAGGGACATCTTCAACTAAATTGGGTTGCTCAGAGCGTCATCCAACCTGACTTTGAATGCTCCCAGGGATGGGGCATCTACCACCTCTCTAGGCAACTTGTTCCAGTGTTTCACCACCCTCATTTAAAAAAAATTCTTCCTTGTATCTAGTCTAAATCTAACATTTTTCAGTTTAGATGATTACCCCTTGTCCTATTGCAACAGGCCCTGCTAAAAAGTCTGACTCCATCTTTCTTATAAGCCCCCTTTAAGTACTGAAAGGCTGTGAGCATCCTGAGTGGCTCTTCGGGGGGATGGACACATGGGAAAGAAAACAACAAAAGGCAGGAAGTATACAGTGCCCAAATATGTGTCCATTAGAAGTGAAAGACATTGACTGTTTAGCATACACCCACCTAGTCCTAACATAATTCCTTCTCTGTGTGCTAGCAGATTGTTCCCTCACCCTGATTATGTTGCTGACATTATGCTTGTGAGGGAAATTCCTTCCCGACTCCAGATTTGGCGAATTTATAATCCTGTTGATGTAAGCAAAGCTCACTGTACTTATCTAAGACCCAATTGTCCAATCAGTTCTACATATAAACCTCCTGTTGAAGTAAATGGAATTGCACACAAGTAGCTGAAAAGATGATTGGGACCCTGATACAGCTTCTGCTCTATAGCCACAGCTACAAGGTAACTTGAAGCCAGCACTGCACAGACAAAGAAAAAAGCAGGTCTCACCATTTTCTCCATCGTCAGCTGCTTGTCTCTACCATTCTCTGTTCAGGCACAAGTATTCATGCAGGAGTTAAAATTAGCCTGGAAACAAAGGGTAGATATGTAATCTGCTTTTTTAACATTCAACTATTATTAATTTTCATGCATCTAAACTTTCTCAGCAGAAAGTCTCCAGAATTTCAGTACAGCATTCTGTTGCCTGACCTATCATACTGAGCTATCACTAAAAGACTAACCACAACAAGGGAGGTGTAACGTACCAACATTGCATCTTACCCCAGTAGTTTATACTGGAAATGTTTTTTTTCCTGTGTTTTGTACGATGGAGGATGGGACACAGAAAATGTTTTGATTTAGAAACACACCTGCTGTGCCTCACGAGAGCTATAGTTTAGGAGCTTCACAGTCCTAGTGTTTTCTGTTCACCAGGCTCTCTAGTCAGACAAAAAAGTATTACACATGGTGGTACCTCCTCTTTGAGTTGTCTACCTTTATCTTTCTGTTCCTCTCCCACTCCTAAGCTGAACTAACCCTAAGTAGAAATTCAATTTTCTGTCTAGTTGAAATCTCAATGATCCAATTACTTAAGACCAGTGATTACCGCTAGTTCCCTTCGCTCTCCTAATACCTTGACTGCAGCTGCTTTTAGATCTTCATCCTTATGGATTCTTTGTCTTGCCATTCAGGCAGCCAGTTCTGCCTCCAAATTTTACGACTGCTCCCTGTTACCTTTCCATTACTCTGCCTTGGAAGCCCAGTCCCACGTGGAAATAAGCCAGACAAGCCTCACACTCATACTGGAGCTTTTGATATGACCCAGACCATCTTCTGCATCGGGTGTTAAGTTATAGAGGACACAAAATGTCAGCTGTAACGCTGTCCAAAACCGAGCCGTGTTACGCACAGCACAAGTAAGAAGTTGTGATGGTTTTCACCAGGCAAAATCTGAATATCACGGTATCATGGGCAGCAAGGAAAAAAAAAATCAGCAGGAAAAAAAACAAAAAACAATTGCCAAGAGCTGTCCATCATGACAATCAAATAACTTAGAATGAGAACTAAGGAAATCTAATTTCCCTGGATTTGCATCATGAGGTTAATTGGTTCTGGCACCTCACCCCACACGGGTCCGGGGCCATGCTCAAGCTGATCTCACCCCGGCTGCTGCCAAGAGCTCCCTCCTCTTCCTCTCGCCACAGCAACGGGGGAGGAGGCCTGGGGGGGGAACTGTCACTTCGCTACGCCGGCCACAACCCAAAACTGAGCAAAACTCATTTCCAGTCGGCTCGACGCCCTGACAAAGCCCACCTCGGCGGTCGGCCCCGCAGAAAGGGCAGTGGTGCTCGCAGGCCGGAGCTGGCCCCCTCCGGCTGCTGTGTCACCGGGCGCTGAGGGGCCGGGCCGGACGCTGAGGGGCCGCTCCCCCGCCTCAGGTGCGCTCCCGCCGGGCCCGGCCGCCACCTGCCGCCGCCCCGCCCCCGCCTTTCCGGCCGCGGCCCCGC
>NW_015094506.1:44648407-44695229 GCF_001431845.1 Calidris pugnax
CGGCTTCGTTGTCTGCCCCTCCCTCACGCCTCTCTCACGCCGCCCGGTAACGTTTGTCAGGGCAGTCCCGCGGCCCGGCCCCTCGGCCCCCGCGCTGTCCCGGCCCCGCCGCTGGCTTTCACGGGGGAGCTCCCCTGCTCCCGCCGCCGCCGGGACGGGCGGCAGCTCCCCCGGCAGAGCTCACACCGCCGGGTCGGACCGGGCCGGGCCCTCCCGGGGCGGGGGGGGCGTGACGGTACATCCCCCCGGGGACCGGCCCCCTCGGGCAGGGCCTGCCGGTGCCTCCCGCGCTGCCAGAGAAGCCGCTGTTTGTCGGGGCTGTGCACAGCCCTCCCGTCCCTCCTGAAGTGCCCTCCAGTTCTCTCATCTCCACCGTCTGCTTTCTCTCCTTCCCTCCGCTTTCTGTCCTGAGATGTCCTTCTGGCGGCACTGTCCCGTCTGTAGGCAGTCCTCTTTCCCATCCTGCTGGCAGCCCGGTGTGCCCACCCCTCCTGCTTGGTGCTGTCAGGTGGTTTTCCTGTTCCCAGATGTGTCTAATTGCCAGCAGCATCAATACCAGCATATTTTTTTGTTGTTGTTTCAGTCTCTGTTGGTCTTGCAGAAACAGGCAGAAGTTATGGTCTGTTTCCACACCACCCCCCCGTCTTCTGCTAACCCTTCATGTTCTTGTCACTGTCCAGTTCATCTTTTCTCATTCTCACAATACCTGTTTTTACTGAACTGTGTAGGAACGTTTTCCTATCCTTAGAGTGTTCCCACTTTAACTACTCTTCCATAAGATAACGTGGCTTTGGACTCTTCCCTATCTTTCCCTTTTTTTTTCTTTGTAGGATTATATGCTTCTTTCACTAACTTTTACTGTATTTTGTTCAGTTAGACTTTATTGGTGACTTGTTAAGGCACCAATAGACTCTTGTCTTTATTTCTGTTGCTTGGCGGTCCAGTCTTCCTGCTTTGTTCTGACATGGAAACCCATGTCCTGATGTCCTCATCATCCTCTCCTCTTAGTTGGCCAGTCTTTAGAACTGGGAAGCGGGGTATGGTGGGTGGGTGGATGGATGAATATATATGTGATGGGGTAAAGATGTTGCTATGCACTGTGGTAAATGATTCAAGAGGCAAGGTCTTTTTCTTTCTGATTTCTATAGACAGAAATAATAATGCATCCCTGACCCTGGAGGTTTGGGTTTTTTTTAGTTATGATGAATGGGCTTTTTCCCCCGTTTAAGATGAGTAAAACTAATGTAGGATGAAATGCTGCTGTAGTGGTTGTCAGGCTTTGACAGCTAAATTTTGTTCACATCCTGTTCTGCTACTGCTGTTTCCTCTGGTGGTGTACAAATGCTGCGTTATGCTTTGTTGTGTGAATTTGTCATTATTGCAATGGAAATGAAATTTTATGTGCAAGATACACAGCCTAATTGGATTGGTTTCCTTTTTTTCCAAAAAACTTTTGGTTTGTAACATTACATGGATTTGTTTTGCCACTTTGAAAACAGAGATAAGTTTTGTTGTAACTCTAGGTTCAGAATTGTTTTTGTAGCTTTCCGTTGTGTCTTAACCACAGGGTTATTAATAAACTTCTGTTCTTCTTATATGATACAGTGTTTAGTACACCTCTTACCAGGGCTGCCTCGGGATGTCTTGCTGAATGAGTTTGTCAGAAGTTTGCTTTCACAGGCACTTAATAAGCACAGAATTGGTACAGAATTGGTACTCTTTTCGTGCTTGCTGAAGGAACTGGCTACTGGGTGCAGAGTCAGTAGCTGGCCATTTGCCATACTGAGTCGGCATTTCCAGATGCGATGGCCCAATCTGTTCAGTTGCCTGGGGAAACAGTGGTTTTGCTGCGGCAGACGCCAGAGCCGTCATTTCTGTTCTGCTATGTATGTTTTCTTTTCAAACCACATGTATGCTAGGAGGCCTCCTACTCTGGCTTGTGCTTCTTAATGAAAGGGAAACTCCTTTCAAGTTTTTGAGACTCCTTGCATTAGGCTGACTAGGCCCCGGAAGTAAAGCCAGCATCAGATGCTATTTCAGAAGACAATCTCAACAAAAGTATATCTTTTTTCCTGTTCCTAGCCTTGCTTTAAATTCAACTGCTATACCATATACCGGTGTGTTAGAGCCATACGGTATCTGTGATGCACATCAAATGCGCAGTAGCTGCAAATGAAAATGTTAATTTGAGGGGTGGAAATTCTGTACCTTAACTTCCCTGTAGTGGACTTGTTCACTATGTGAAAATTGTAACTTGGTTTTAAATCCAAAGCTGCTCTTTTTTTTTTTTTTTTTTTTTTCCTAAACTGTGGTTTTTAGGAAGACTCTTCTCTGCCGGATCATAGCTTTATAGAGCAACTTCCATTGTTGCTGGTAACAATGTGCTTCAAAGGAACTGCAGGATTCCTTTTCTAGAATTGGCTAGGAGGGTTATATTGCATTGTAGCTTACTTGCAGGCTTTTGTTTGAAGAGTGTTAAGATGATGACACAAGAAGAAGAAAAAATTACAGTGCTCTTTAACACTGAATAGCTTTTTGTCTGTTATGACCTTAATTGCCATAGAACGCTGCGAGATCGGTCGTGTAACTGCTCAGCGTTGACCCCTTAAGTCAATGATGAGAACTGGTGGACGTGAGTCCATATTTTTCATGTGATAGGGTGGAAAAACTATAAAGAAGAAGTTAAGTGGCTCATGTTCTGAAGAGAAAGCACTTTGTCTTGAATCAAGACTATATCTAAAATTGCACATAATAGTGACATCGACTTGGTATGGCCTTACTTTGAATTCAGTCATCCAGGCTACTAAAAAAGAATAGCATCTCGCTATTTTAAGATAACAGCACTGGGTTTTGGTTATAGTAGATGAAGTTGCATGCAGTGTGTACAAACTGATTATGTAGTTTTTGAGTTGCACAAAAAATTAATAAAAATGGTTAATTCAGTCCTCTGAGAATGATACCCCTTAAAATGGAGATCTGCATGGAGAGAGGTCTGTGAAATAGCTTTCTTTATAGAGGCCCAAGTCTGAGTTTAGAGGTAAACTTGTTTACAGGTAGGCAAGCCTGTTTACTGTCCTTTACTTAGCACTAACAGAACCTAGTTATGTAAAAGATGGCCTCGGGTAAGCCTAACTTTTGCATTCAGCAGAATGGTAGGCTCTTCTTCATATTCAGATTAATGTTGGCTTCAACTCCAACAAACTTCTATCTTGGATATTTTTATTTTGCTTGACTTAATTTTTAAGTGAATATGACAAAAATCAAGTGCATACCCAATCAGAGGTTTGTTATCTTTAGCATATTTACTATACATTCTTATCCAAAGCTAAAGGATAGAGTTTTGTATGTTAAAAAATAAAAAAAAAAATCCAGGTGATGACGTGTGGTTGTATGGGGAAAAAACTGTGTTGAATACTTCAATACAAATGCATAAATCCAGGTGTCAAGATTGACTTTTCAAAATCCATTTTTCTTGTAGAGTAGGTTTTTTTGGTTTTGTCTTTTAGCAATACTTTAGAAGAGGTGATTGAGACCATGTGATTCTGCTTTATAGTGGTGAAGAGTATGTATGTTAGATAACATTGGAAATGCCAGATTACTGTACTGTACACTTCCAGAGCACTTAACTTCTTGGATCCAGAGTTATTATACAGCTAGCAAAGTTTTGGGTATCTGACATTACTGTGGAATCTTAAATGTCTGGAAATGGTTCACTGCTGCTTTTTCCCAGTGTTTGTCTATCGCGGTGTTTTTCAGCTTCTTTCGGTAACTCTGAGGAGAACGCAAATGCCCATCTTGTACAGTGTTACAGTGGCTTTCATTACCTTCATTTATTTTTTTGCTTGCAGAAGTTTTGCAAATCGTTGCCAAGCTTTTTCATTAGCTTTTCACAAGCTTGAGAAGGTGGAAGTGTCTATGTGTAATATGGACCTCATTTTGACCACTGCTGCTTTGAGGCTACAGTGTGTGGGGTATAATGTCCATGATGACTGGGCCACTTGTTCTGCAGTGCATTTTTGATTTTTTTAACACTTTTGTTTACTACAGAATAGGATGGTAATACATTTTGTGGACAAGACTGGGACATGGATTTTGAAATATAAGCATGTCTCTTCCTTTTGTTCTCAATATAATGACAGACTATAGAAGCTATGGACTCTTTTTTTTTTTTTTTTTTTTTAAATCTGCAATTTGAAGATGTATATTACAGTCTGTACTGACTAAATGAGAATGTCAGGTTGGATAACAAATGTAATTTTATTAGTTAAAGACTGGACCAAATCAAGTTATTTTTAGTTTTGTACAACTTCACTGAATTCCTACACATTAACATGAGGAAAAGCATTCTTTTATTACTTGGATTCTTGATGGTGTCCTAAATATGCTTTGTGACCATTTCAGTGATTGTGTGTGTGGAAAAGAAGATTGGAAGGCATGCACACCATCCTTTTTGATGGACATAGATTATCTAGACATATGCAAAAAGTAAAATGTGGAGAGAAGCCTGTTCTCATGGCAATACTGAATATTCAACTTTTTGATTGCTGCCTTATGGTGTGAATCTTCTCAGATCAAGTTTGTGGTCGATCTCAAGTATTTTCTGGAGCAGTTAGTGTTGTAGATGTATATATGTCTAGTTAAGCTAGAAATTTCATTAAAGAAATAGAAGTGTGGGACAATGAGAACATTCTATTGGAACATTGCATAGGCTTACACTCTCTCCATTTCCTTGTGTAGAGGAAAACTACAGGTCCTGTTGAGGAACAGACACAAGACCTCTGTTTTATTAATTTAATCTTAAGAGACAAGGATTTTTTATTTTAAATCTGATTTTTCTTTTAAATTGTGTTCGTGTTTTTCAAGATTGCAGTCTTTGAGGATTGTCTTCACTGAGAAAGCTAGTGGCAAAGGTGAACCACTTCTATGTTAAATAGTGAACTGTAGGGCAGTAGTGGAAACTGCCCTTGCTTCTTGTAAGCATACCTGTACTTTGAGTGGATTCACTGACTGCTGATCTGTTTGTCTTCCTAATGTCTGTAATAAAAGAATATAGCCCTACTGAAAACCGCTTTCATTTGGTTTCTGGCTGTGATTGTTTAAGACAGTAAGCTTCAGATAATAAGCCTTATCTAGCTTCCTTTTCCTGTCTCCTTGTGTGAAAATGCTACTAGATTTGCTTCTAAGCACACAAACATATATACACACATATTTATACATAATAATGTATAAAGAAGTTAAAATATATTTTAACCCTTGTTTGAAGGAAGCCTGGGTTTAGATGTTGATGAGGAGGGGTAGAAAGTTAGTGTCCAGAAAATTACAGGAGTGTTTCAGTCCTTCCTCAAGTGTGTGTGTTATGCTTTGACAAAATAATAATTTTGTATTGTGGCAACTAAGTTGTTTTTCTTCAAAGCAGCATCTATTAGGTAGTTGCTGTGCCCATGGTATTTGCTGAATGGATTCTGGTCACTGATCAAAGGCTACAGGTATATCTCTGGGGCTTCCTATATAAGTATGACTATGAACTGTCACAGTCTGAGGTTGTCTTGTGTCCTGCCCCTTAATTGTAATGTGTGCAAGGTTGTTGGTTGTTTTTTGGTATTTTTTTCCTTTGTTGTTTTTTTTTTTGGTGTGTGCTTGGTATCATTTACTCAAGAATATCAGAGAAGCTAATGTTAATTTTTTTTAAAGCTTTTAAAGAGGGGGACTCGGATTCAGAGGGATAGTACCTAAAGTTATGCCAATATCTAATGAAAGCAAATGAGTTGACCTTGGTCCCCTACAGAAGAATGGGACAGGACTGTTAAAAATGAAAACATAACTATATAGCTGTTGTATTCACAATCGTTCCCTTTTCTTACTGATTAGTCCTGTTGTAATTCTGCCCAACGCTTACCTTTGTAATCTAGCCTGTATTTTAATAATCAATAACTAATTCTCTTCTAATTGCCTATGGGAACTTTGGGAATAGGCTCTATTTTGCTAGCCTGTTTTTAAAAGAAAAAAAAATCTTTTACTAATATTTGAAGGAACAAAAAATTGTCTTTTTACCCGTCTTTACAATTCTCAGTATTCATATCTTTGAAATACTGTTGGTCTCAGCCTTTGTATATTTGAAGTGATAACCCTTGCTTTCTGGTTTTCCTATTGAAATTTTTTTTTTAAGACCATTACTCTGTTTTTCCTCATTTGTCACTTTTACTCTGTTAACAGTTATAGCACACCATAAGAAGGATGGTTCCACTTAAAGTTGGCAGAGGTTTGATAGTGGTCTTCCTCCTGTGCTCCACTTTCTACCCCAGTAAAACGTCATTTAGGATGAGCTCTGTTTTGGGGGACTATTGTGTTTGAATGGATCGCTGACAATGTGCGGAAGGTTATGTGGAGAAATGGCTGGAGAGATAAGCATGATGTAATAAAGCACGTTACAGAGCAGAATTGCAGCAGTCTATGTCTGTTGGAGTCTAAGATAACCACAGAAAACCTTTTTGTATTTAACAGAAGACATTATGAACAAGCGTTTTGGCTGAAAAGGGTGGTTACTAAGTTTCAAAGTGAGCCTCTGTAAAAGTAGTAGCTTTTTTTTTTTTTTTGCATTATATATGCATTATTTTTAATTTACCCTACACATTTGGAAACCCTATGATTAAAACAGTGTGTATGTCTAAATACCACGTATTCTGGTTTTGTCCAGCAAAGCATCTGGCAGACTTTTGATTTTTATATCAGGGTTTTGCATAGCGAAGTAATATTCGGCTATGGAGTCTCTTTTGAGTGTTAATGCTAAAGAAATCTTATCTTGAACTTGTTGCTTAAAGGCAAACCACAGAATAGACTACGGTGAAATAATGCTTCTTGACAGTATCGGTGCCTTACTGTTTTTTCCTCAACTGAAATTAGTCAATTAAAAGTCAATAATTTACATGCAGGAGACTAAAAGAATCAAGGGCTTCAGTGGCCTTGAGCTATTGTCGATGCTTAGTTTGCAGTTTTCTAAAATAGAAGGGAGAATTCCATAGTTAGAGGTCAATTATATTTTCCTATCCCTGAGGAAAAGATTTAATATCTCTATTGTTCTTGTTGCAGCTATAAAGGTCAGAGCTGTCAAGGTACAATATCCATACCTTAAATTCTGATATTAAAGTAAATTGTTTACTAATTTTCAAGCTGTATTAAAATTACGCTCTTCTTGTATTCACGGTTCTAAATAAAATTCTGTCTTGGGACAGCTTTCTTTTTTTCTTTGCATTGATCTGTTTCTTCTAGTCTTCCCTCTCACCCCAGGAATTTCTCTGTTTAGTAGTTGTGCTTTTCTCCCACTTGCTACCTTCACCTATATATGATACTATTCCTTCTTCATAGACTGGTTTGTGCTCACGTTACATAGTTCACATCTTACCATCTCAAAAAAGATGATGTGGAACTAGAACTTGCCCAAAGAAGGAAGTAGTAAAGGTGATTGAGGATATTGGATAGTTTTATTTATGATTAGGGCTTTTCAGATATGTAAAAGTAGCTAAGGAACATTTTGACATGCCTGAAAAATCATTACTGGTATAGAAAAGGAAGAACGAATAACTTGCCTTTTTTCATTTAAAAACAACAGTATATGAAGAGTGACTTTAATGTAAAAAAACGATACTTCTTTTTGTACAGTACAAATGGCAGAATGTGGCTTTGCAATATATTGTAGTGGCCAAATTACAGATGGCTTAAAGAAGGATAAGACTGGACACTGGACCCACCAGTAGTTTTTAAGTACACCACTGCTGGTGCAATTTGACTTCTGAAGCCAGTGTTGGCTGAAGCCCAGTCATGTAAGTTTGTCCTAATACAGTGATCCGCTGGTCTCCTCATCTCTAAACGTACGTTTCTGGCACCTAGTGGTATGATACTGGCCTAGGTATTTATTTGATCTAAATGAGCATGGCATCCCATAGATTTTTAAGGGAACCTCAGTAGATCACTTGCAACATCTGATGGTAAGTGTAAGCTTGACAGCGTCTGTGAGCCGAGGTCCAAAGGGGGCTGGGGTGATCTAATGTGTGGTCCCTCTACCTGGCTCTGGAAGGAGCTGTGACACTGGAGTTAGCTACTAAATCAGAGTCTGCAGTGAATCTGCAGAGGTGTGGGTTTGAGAAGAGCTTTCGTAAACCCAAGAGTGGTAAGGTGGTGGGGAGGCATGCCAAGGAACGCACAGTGCTGAAGGAATGGGTGTGCCTGAAATGCTACTTTTCCTGTAGGCTTTGATGCCATCTGCAGGTCTGAGTTTGATGCCAAAATGAGCCTGGGATTTAAAGTTGTGAATCTAAGAATTTGGGTTATTTCCTCTGTTGCTGTGAACAACTAGCTTTGTTTTGAAGTTTCGGTTCTTGTGCTTCTGTAGTAGCTCAGTAATTCACTCACCTGTGAAATGAGAGTTTAGATGCCTGAGGAATGTCAAGCTCATTATTTCAGCCTGCCGTGTGCAAGTGTCAATCACGGGATTATAGGCTGTGCTGGGCTTTGGTGTGTAAGGGACAGCCGGTAGCTTTACATCTCTTCTGTGGAATAATCAACAGCAACAGACTGATGGAAGGCAAGTGATTAAAAGGGAAGCATTGCTGTCAAGTTTCACTAATGCACAGGTACCAGCACGCTGGCTGACTGCAGCCAAGAAACTCTGAGTTACAAAACAAACACGCGTGATGATTTGGTCAGAGTGAGGATGTTTGGGTGATTAAATGATTTATTTTTTTTTCTTTTTCACATAGCAGTCACAATTCAGCATTTTTATGAAAGAGGGAACCCTGAGGAGATCAAAGGCTTAAACTTTCTTTCAAGTCCCCTTCCCTGGTGTCACAAGGCACAATGTGACAGATCCCTGTTGCCAGAATCTGTTCCCAGGTGAATGTTTTAAAATTTTAGCAGTGTCAGCAAAACTTAGAAAAGACTGGGAGCTTCATGGTGCTATTATGAGTTCTAGCTCAAAAGAATAGGAATCATCTTTACAGATAATAGTATCTGAAAAAAAAAAAGGGGGTTTTGTTTGTTTTTTAAGGTAGTCTGTTGCTTGGGGTAACCTGTTTTGTGTATTAGTAACTGAGTGTTCCAGCACATGTTGGCATCCAAGTCCATGATACTGGTTCTAAACATTTAATCAAATTCTACTCAAATGCTGTTTAGAGCATTGGCTCTATTTTTAAATGTCAGTTAGAAATGTTAATCTTTTTGTTTGTTTGTTTCCCAGAAATGCTCGCTATATAGCAACTTGTAAGTCTTGGATTATGCCAACAGAGTTGAGAAGATGACACCCAGCAATTTTGGTAGTTGCTTCCAGCACTGTGCATTTTACGGAGTCACTCTTTAATCAGGGACGAGCAGTCCTGGGAACTGGAGCTTTGTGATGGACTTGGTATTGCTCTTGTGGGCAGACATAATCTGGGCACACCTGCCAGTCACAGCTCTTGGAGAGGCTGGATGTGAAAACACAATGTGTGAATCTCGGGTTGACTTAACATGTGAGATAGCGCTATAAAGAACTAGGCTGAGGCTACCGCTGTATCTTAGCTCACCAGATACCTGTTAGATAACTATACTTTGGTCTTTAGTATGGATCAGTTACTTTTAAGTATTGCATTCTCACAGCTAATCCAAGTTTTTTAGTAAATCCAGCATCTAGAAACTAGGTTAAAACTTTATTCAGTAGAAAATACCTATTTTTCCCCAGTTGTCTAAAACAAGTATTGTTGAGGATTGATTAGTTTATCTAAAAATGTTGCAACAAAGCTGGCAAACTTTCTGCATGTTCTACAGGAAACACATTGCAGAAAATCACATTATTTCTCCTGTTCTTATTATTAAGAAACAGAATAACTGTATTCTCTACTGTTTATTTCTGAAGCCAGAAAAATCAGTTTTGTGCAATGAGAATATTTGTCTTGGGAATGAAGATGTTATTCTTGTAAAGTGGTAATTTTGATCTCATTTTGTGTTTCCAAAATGACTCTCACTAGCTTGTGTCTCACAGAGTGCCGTATCTTGTCCTAATTGTAACATTAGGAAAATCTGAGATAAAGTTTAAGGAGGCCAGACTCCTTCCTCCTCCACTTATACCCTCTCTCTGTGATAGCTGCTAGTCTTAACACTTGCACTGCACTTTGCCAGGCTGGTGAAAACAGATTATTTTTAATAGCTGCAACTAAAAAGGAATGTGAAAATAAGCCACAACTGAATATGTATATTGCGGTGAGAACGCTTACAGATTTGTTCTGAGACTTCTGTTGTTTTCATTATAGTTTTTTCCATACATCTGTGCCTGGTGTGCAGAATTCGTATAGATCACTGGTGATTAACTGAGAATGTAGTTTGGATAATAGAATTGGGAAAGATCAATGGATTAGATTTATTTTGGGGATAATATTTCGTTCAACCAAATGCTTTGTTTTAGTTTTCACTTGTTGTTTGAAATAAACACCCTTTTATGGAAAGCTTCATCTGTCTCAGAGGAGGCTCACAGGAGATAACATGACAATCTAAGACTAATCATATGCAATAGTAAGTCCAGTTTTAAGACACACATTGTTGATTATGGCCAAAGGTGACAAGTTGTAAACTCAGTATGGTTTGAAGCTACCAGGTGAATTTGATAGAGAAATTTTGGTTGGTAATTTTCTAACACATTATTCTTTCTGGTAAATTATTTGTTCCCTTTCCCTGATAATCCCTTGGAAGGCTTGACCAGCCGTTGTACATCTTGCTTGTAGGCTTTGCTGCTTCTTCTTTGGTATGTTTTGATTGTCACGGTTCCTAGATGTTGCTGATTTCCCTTGTAAGAAGGCCTTGAGCCTTCCATTTAATGATGGTGTTTGCTGTGCTTGGATGGTTCTGTGTCTTCTCAGAGATAAGTGCTGCCAGAGCTGCCATGGGATTGCAGAAAGACGAAAGAAAATGGATTCTGGAAACAAACACCACATAAAATCAAAGCTCATTGCTTTGGAGACAACAGGGATGCAGTTTTGGAGGGTGCAAGGAGGGAGGCATTTGGTGCAACCAAAACTAGAACTACCTCATCACCCACAACTTCAGAGAGCATGAGTGAGTTGAGATTATGAATTCATAGTAGTTTAAAAAAAGGGAAGTTACTTTCCCCCTCAAACTGTTGAACTTTTATGTAATAATTCTTATATGTCATCATTTATAACTATGTGACATTAGTTTTCTGATATTCCTTACTTTTAGGACAGCTTGCTTAAATACTGACATGGTGTGACTGATCACAAGGAGTTTATAAATAAAGTATCTTCAGATGTTATAACTGAGTTCATCAACACCACAGCAAACCAAACATTTATAATATTTTAATATTTTTAATTCTTTCATGTCACATTGCAGTAGTACTGTGTTTACATACATGTTGTGAAGATCTGAAAATAGTTAAAAATCTAGTCTTCTCTTAATGGCTTTGATATTCTGTCTTTGCAAATGAGGAAAGAGGAACACACATTAGCTTAACTCAGACTGTATATATGTAAAAATGAATATATGTAAAAATGAATAATTCACCCTTCCAATTGTGCCACATCTGAGTCAAAGAATTTGATGTATTTGCATTGTTCTATCTCCTTTCCCACTTTAAAACATTTAATCAACATTTTGGATAAATATGTCGAGCACTGAAATTACCTTGAAAATAAAATTAGGAAAAAGGTAAAAGAAAGTCTTCTCATGACTGTTTTAACATGAAAAAGTCAAGTGATGGCAAAAATGTATCCTTTCAGTTTATTTGTGAGATTCATAGATCGCTAAAAATCAGTTTATGTGATCTTTTCAGTAAGTGCAAAGGGAAACCTCACTTCATTTTTCTGGAGGACATACATTTAAGGAGAAAAATGTCACTGAGTTTTTAAATCAGAAAGTGGCATCATTTATGTTCATGGCATCCTTAAATCTAAGCAAGTATGTGATTAATTATGACAAAAATAATGTAAATAATGCAAGAGTTAGCAAAAACTTAAAGCAGCAAAGCAAATGAGACCTCTGAGAGTTGTTCCCGAGCATCAGGACATGATGGAGAAAATGTAGAGAACTTGCTTGTCCTGTTAGTTTATTCAGAGTGTTTTTAAGACATAGCGATGTTCATATGCAAGTGCAATGCAACTGAACGTGTGCCAGCTTCTTCCTAATTACAGTTCACAGCCTGAGGTATTAAGTTGAATTGAAACTGCACATGGTTTAAATTAATATGTTAAACCCTGAACTGTGGTGCACCAAGCGCCGGCATGTTTGATTTAGCAATGATTGCTGCTTTGCAGCAATCTCCGGCAGGAAGAGGAATTGATTGCTAGTTCTGAATGTGTTTTCAAAGCCTCTTCTCAGATTTTGTTCCACAGCAATATTTCAGTTTTGATGCCATGAATTTTACATTGGTAATAAAGGAGCTGTTTTAAAATAACATCGCAGTGATAAGAAAAAGATTTTATTGTTTTTCAGTGTTTGTATCCTTAATCAATTTTCTCTCCACAGTTGATTCAATGTGAACTCTGCCAATATTTTATTTTTGAGAAAATGTATATGCTATACTTTATATTTTGTAGTTGATTGGTATAAGTAATACATAATGGTTATGTATATGTATGTAGATAAAATATTGCCTTTACATAAGAAACTTAATTTGGGAGTCTGTAAATACCATTTAAACTCAGTACGCAAAGACTCTAACACTCTACAAAGATAATAATCTAATAGCAGGATGAAGTGTGTAATCACTTAGTGTTTCAGGAGAGGCAGAAAACAACAAAGTAGAAAAGATTGCTCCCCTCTCACTGCTTTGCCAAGTAATACCACTTTTCTTCATGTGTTTGCTTCTTGTGGTGTTCTATCAAAGCATGACAATGTTATAAGCAAGTGAAATAAAAAGGATCAAACTGCCTTGTCTCTGTTTTAAGATGATATGGTTTCCTTCAAACTGAATTACCATAGGTAATGTGAAATTAAAACTTAATCAAGAATTAAAAGCATCTTCACCCCATTTCCCAGAATGGAACTTAATTTCTGCTTTTACCAGCAGCAATGGAAAGCAGCAAAGCCCAGATTTGCTGCCAATGAATGCCACTGAATATCAGAATGGAAAGTGAGTATATAATGACATTTCCTTATCTAAGCAGATATACGTGAGTATGGTGGGATGTATTTGGAGGAAGGAAATAGAAGATGGGAGAGAGGCTGAGTAAGGGGATCATTACTTTAGCACAAAAGGGAATCATAGAATCATAGAATGATCTAGGTTGGAAACCACCCTTGGGATCAAGTCCAACCATCTACCCTACTCTACAAAGTTCTTCCCTACACCATATCCCCCAGCACCACATCTAAATGACTCTTAAAAATCATCCAAGGATGGTGACGCAACCACCTCCCTGGGCAGCCTATTCTAGTGTCTGACCACTCTTTCCGTGAAGAATTTCTTCCTAATGTCCAGTCTAAACCTACCCTGTTGTAGCTTGAATCCATTCCTTCTTGTTCTATCACTAATTGCTTGTGAGAAGAGACCAGATTACAGGTCTGATTTGCAATATAGGGTTTCACTGACAGGGGAAAAAAGGTGTATGTGCTCCAGTTGGTGTGAGCAAACACCCAAAATGCTCAAGTAAGTCTGTGAAAATTGGAAAATGGGACTTAGTGAAGTGATGAGAGCATGTCTCTGTGTGTGTGCATGTACATATAAGTAAAATTGCTTGCTATTTCTCTTCCTAGTAACACATTGTTTATCTCATTTAGAGGATGATAAATTAACTTCATTCTGAACGCACAGCTTTCTTTGTGGAGGGAAGTGACTATTCTGGCTGTATGGTTTCTCAGTCTGAAGTTGTTCACTGCTTATCTCCCGTGATAAACATGATCCTCACCCAGCAGCTGCTGAGGTATTGTGCTAATGCAGCTCGTTTCTCCTCAGGCTAAATAGCTTAGAAGAGATGCATCTGTACCCACTCTCCTTCCAAATCTTAGAGTCTCTTCTCACTGCTCTGTTGCATCCAGGTTTCAGATAGTTTGCTTCAATTTATTATGCTCAAAATTTTGTTGCAAGGAATGATTGCTACTTGCAGTTAGTCTGGTGAAGTTCTTTGATTGACTGTTAAGACATTGATAGTTGAGTTACAGTGACACTAGCATTAGTTTCAAATTGTGCCCAGTCAAAATGATAAAAGCACAAACTTTGTAGCTCTTTCTCTGGTGCTATGCCCACCCTTGTAAAGTAGATGGTTTCATTTGGGATGAGGGAGGAATATGGTCAGCCAGTTGCCAGAGCCCCCACCAGGAGGTCTATGAGGTTGATGTTGGTTGATGTTATCTTCCTCATTCAGAATCCACTTTGGTCATTTTCACTCAGCTTCTGTGAGTTGTCCTTTCTGTGCTGCCTTATAAATCCACATTACAATCTGTATCAATCCATCCAGATTTACTATAGAATGGTGTATTTCACATATGTTTGATACTTGTTCTATGTTCCCCCCCTATATATGAGGCTTTGTTCAGCTCTCAGATTGCAGTCCTGCAGCCAGCAACTGACCATTGTGATGGTTAGTTCCATATAGATGTATAATAACAGATGCTACACCGCACAACTGTACAAAGCTAAACGATAGCTAAAACGAAATATGTAAAAGTTACTTGATCAGCAGACTGTTGCTGTTCAATGCTAAAACAAATCTTCAGGCAGGCCAGGACACATTCAGCAGAGCCTGGTAAGTCCCAAGGCTCATGTTATGAGTTTAACACAAAGTCTGTGGCCCGTTAGAAACAATTGCAACACCGTATTTATGGGCTACATGGGCTTGTTGTGTGTGGTCTCTGGTGAGGAGCAATCACTGCTCTTCATTCAGGTAACCGGGATGCAAATATGCTGAATTTGTAAAATTGCTGCCATGCTCTGAACCTTGCTGCTGCTGCTCAGGTGATTTCAAAACTTGCAAGAGGGAGCTAGGAAGTGACAAGGCATAAATTTAGTGCCGATCTGGTGATGCCTAACTGAAATGGCATTCTGGACTTTTTTTTTTTTTCTTTTAAGGAAAATGGATGACTTTGGAATTTGAAAGATGGTACTTAAATCAGCACATCTGAGGGAATATTTGCAAGTAGCTTTCCTACTGTAAGCAGAAATTGCGTCAGAGAAAGGGGCTTTTTCTATACATTTGAAAAATTCTAAAGGGTTTAGCTTTGAGTTAAAATTCAAATACAATCTGCTTTGTTTTTACAGAAAGCCTATGTGGTCTTTAGCTGTTTATTAACATTTTAAAATTACTTCCTTGCTGGGAACTGCAGTAGTAGACAGTGGGGAAAATCTTGGCTAGTGGGAAAGTTCTCGTTTGCAAATTGGCTTTGTAAAGAGCTCTGAAGGTTGAATCTTGTTAAAGTCGTATCATAAAATATTGGTGGTTTGTAGAGTAGCTTTTGGTTTTATTTACATTTAACATTTTCATTAGAAAACATATTTCTTCTGTGAAAGTACAGAACCTCTGTACCTTCCATCATGAGAGAAGCTTTATGGGCTTTTACATGTAAGCGGACAAAGCTGTGTAGCATTTTGTGTTGAACAGACATTTTAGCTAAAACAGTTGAAAGGGCTTGAATGCATTTCCAAGGTATGATCTTCCTTTATTACAGAAATACTCTGTGTTCTAAACTAGATCAAGAATGTGTCAGGGAATAATGGAGAGATTTTCTGAGTATTTTAGAGAATGATGTTATAAGCAAAAGATGGACGGGTCCTCTTCAAGGTTGAGAAAAAAGAATTATTTTTTCTTCCCTATGACATCAGTAGTATTTTTATATGAACTGTGTAAAAATTAAATTAAAAAAAAACAAAAGTGCAGTAATAATAACCAATCTCATATATGCGTGTGTGTGTAAATCTATGTATTTGAGATGTTCTATAATAGTATCAAGTAAATAAAGGTTAAAGCAGATAATACAGATAGAGAAAAGTGAACGTAAAGCGTATAGTTCAGTGCTGTTACATATTTCAGAGTACTGCATTAAAGATTTTGGTTTCGTGTGCATTTATATCCAACATCACTTGTATCTCATCACCACAGAAGCCTTGGCTGTCTTTTGTGTGGGCTGCGGATACTCATCTCTCTTCTCCACCATGAGTCCCAAAGCTGTTCACTCCTCTCCCCATGCCCACCAAGTGGAGTCTTGGGGCCTTTGCTCTCTCCTGTTCTTCAGTGGGCCCTCTTCCATAAAGAGGACTATTCCTTGGTTATTAAGACTACCTAGTGCCATACTGAACATCTCTTGCTGAAATTGATGGCCACCTGCATGAGGATCTGAGCTTCTCCTGTAGCTACTACCCGTGCCAGCCAGGCAAGAAGTGCAGTGCTTGTGGTGACTGGTGCAGAGCTGGATCCAGGCTGGCTGATCAGCAGCAGCCCCTCAGCAGCCAGACGAGCCAGATGGACAATATGAGAGCTGGACTACCTTGACTTTCCCTCTGTGAGGTACTAATAGGGTTGTGGTTTTTTCTTTCCAGCTGGCACAAAACTTGTAGAAGCTTAATTGCTCAGAGGTCTCCATCCACTTTTTGAAATATTAGAACTGGCAAATATAAAAAAAAAAAAGTTAGATAGACACACTAAAATTACATAAGCTGTTTTTTAAGCAGCAAGGTGAAAAGAAAGGTGGGAGTTATATTTGTTTGCTAGAAGAAAAATTGATTTAAGAGCAAATTACTTGTTGAAAATAATTGTGTTTGTTCAAATGTGATCATTTTTTTCCATGCATGTTTTATTTCCAGGAATACTAAAATCACTACCGCTGAACTGTTTGGAAACAATATTACCAACTGTTTGAAAATTTTAATTTTTCATTAGGATGTAATTGATATTTTTTTTGTCTATTAGAAATAGGGACATAGAAGCAGAAAGGATTAAAGGAAAAAGGAACATGCAGTCCTGTCAATCGGCTGTTACTAATGCTGCATAATAAGCATCTGGGTTTCCACAAGATACTGAAGATGGCTGTGATCTGAACAAAGAACAGGGCTGTCTGTAACTGTAGGAGTCTTATTTGTGTATTTTGGCTTGGATCAGAATGAAATAGCAATGGAAGGCTGCATAAATACTAGGAACTTCTTGTTTAGTTTGTCTCTTCTTTTACAAGTAAGCTGAATTTGCTAGCAGAAAAGTTTTGAAAGTTGTTTTCTCTTGTATTAGGTAAACTAGGACATGTTCTGCATTTTAATTCCTGTATTTAGGGGACTTAGATCATCTTGGCATTAAACATATAACAGCAAACCTACAGTAAAACAAAAGGCCAGACAGATGGAAAATATGCTCCTCTTCTCTATTTTGTACTCAAGAAAGTGAAATAAATAAGCTTTAAAAATAGATTTTTTAGTAACATTGCTTCTTTCTCTGAAATTATTTGTTTGGAGAATTATTCAATATTGTGTTATATAATAACATAAACCAAACTACTTTATGATACTGTTTTATTCTGCCCATAGAAATAATTTTATTTTAAAGAGAATGTACTACCTTAGGCTTAATTCTATAAGTAGTCCTTGCTCGTTTCCTTTGTTTTGGGTGTAGAGTGGTATTAGATTTTTCTGTATTGATGAAAAATAATATCTGATGGGTTTTCACAAACTTATTGTAGATGTTGATGTTCTCATGCTGGCTTTTATGATTATTTAATATTGTTGAAACAAACCACTAGGTGGCAATATCAATTAAAAAAATTCCAAGAGGTGCAATTAAAGTTGTCATCTAAAATGGGACACTAAACGGTAGGTTTGATTAAAGGGGAAAACATTAAACTTTCTTGTATTTAAATTTGTCCTGATCTAGAGAGGAGGTTGTCTGCAAAAGCACTTGGTGTGGGTGATTGGTGACTGAGGACAGGTAGGCGTGTTTGCTTGGACACAGCGGAAACGTTTTCACTTCCATGTGTTTGCAATATATATTACGCATTTAAAAAGGTGAATTATCATCATGCTACTTCTTGATGAAACTTGTTTTAGCCTGTCAGCTAGAAAGAATTAATTGGTGTTGTATCAGTGCTACTTGAGAAACAAATCCTCACTGGTGTGAATGTAAAACACTTAAAACTAGTTAATGTACAATCAGTATGATTTGACTTCTGGCTATGGATGAACTTATATTGAGTGTGTCTGTTACAAACAGACACTTGCTAATGGCTGTGCTGCTTATATCTTTGATGTAGGTGCCACTGCACAGTGCACAGGCTGGGTTGGTACCTGAGGTAGAAGACTGAAGAGACTTGGCATTAAATAGCTTGAGACCACAGTCTGCTTCCCACACAGCTAGTGCGTGCAGAAACCATACCCTTATGTCACAGGAGGGTCTTATCAGAGGTATTTTGTCCTTTTATTTAGAGATATATATTTTTTTTTTTTCTTTTTCAGCGTTTTAATGGAAGATGCTGTTGCTAACGCTCCTGCTTAGGAACTGTGTCAGTTTATATCACAGTCCTGTGAGGGTTATTCCTTTGGGAATACGTACAGTGGGATTGCTGGCACGCAGTAACAGTGGTGTTTCTACGTTGAGTGTGGTTTTACTGGAGCTCCTGTCTGCCTGCTCCATCCTGCCTGTACTGCTCCATATGCATTTCTGAAACATCTCTGTAGCATGCTGTTCTCCTGCTACATGCAGTTGGATTGTGACAGCCTCTCTCTCTTCCTGGGAGCTGTAATTCTTTGGGGTTTTTTCCCAATGCTTTGTGCTGTCACTAATAGGTAAGTCACTAACCCTGCTGTGGTTCTCGGGTATTTTTGAGAAGGCAGCCCTTTCTCTTGCTTTAACTTCTGGTCTTAATTTTATCAGGCAGTGGCTAGAGGAGCTAATTTTTCTTGAAGTGGTTTATATTTTGCTTTTCTCTGTTCTTTTTGTCTGCTGTGTATTAGTGTGTGGCAGTGACTTTGCTTCTTGGTTCTTACGTTGTGCAGTTTTTCCTCAACTATTTCTGGTGTGGATGATACAGCAGAAGCATTCCCTTGAAGTCTTATTTTTCAAGTGGAGTTGAAAACACTTAATTTGCTTTGTGCCTGGTGGACTCTTGTCATAGACCAGACCGGATTGCTTATTAGAGAGGTTGAGCGATGCTTCTTAAAACAAGTTCCCATAAGTTGCCATGTGTTGGTATGTGAGGTCTAGGTGAATAAGGATCATGCCAATATTGTTTGTTTTTACAGGTTTGATTTAACTTCAACTACTTCTCTGTGTTTTTTAAAGATGAGTAATGACATGATACAAGGTAGTATTGGTACTGTAACTTGATTCAGTGCATGCACTGCCTTTGTAAGTGCAGATAGTTTAATCTTGCTGTATTGCAGTAGGCATTTAAACACTACTGGGACAAAAGGAAAAGATTTCCAAAACTTTATTCTGTGGTAAGACCTATGTCTGCGGAGTCCGCTGCTATTAAGATTTTTATTAAGTTTAATAATTCATAGTTTATGTACTGTACCCTCAGAGGATGTGTAGAAAATGCTTCAGGGGTATGGGCTTTCTTAGGCGTAAGGAGCAACTGAGCCCTATCAGTTCTGTATCTGCGATAATTGAGCAGGAAATGTAAACACTCAGATTCACTTAGGAAGGAGACATGAGGCAAAACGAGTTGGGAAATGCTGTTAAAGGTTTTTAGACACTGACCCAGAGTCGCTGACTTTCTTGCTGTGTTTTTCCTCTTATTGGTATTCATTGTTGTGTGTTCCTGTAGGTAAAGTATCCTGCTTGTGTTTTGAGGCAGTCTATGTCAGTGCAAGGCAGAAACTTGCTTATGTTACCTATTAGGATTCAGTCGTTGTGTCAATTTTGAATCCTGGTGGTATTTCTTCTTCTTTTATAAAGAAACCCTTGTAATTCTCATACCCATCCTTTTCCTTGGGGTGTATTGTAGCCAAAACTAATGCTGTGTCATTTCTGTTTGACAGCTTTTCTTCCAGGTGTGGCATGTACTTTGCACAGTGGGTGTCCATGCCCTTATGGCATTCTTATTCTGAATGCTTTGCTTTTTGTGACAGCACGGTGTCCATGTTACCATAGGCTTACTGTGTCTGAGCCTTTCCAAATGTTTCGCCTTTAGCGCTTTTCTAACACTTTTCTGTAATTTCCACCTTGCGCTTGCTCCCTTGACTCTTCAGGCAGCTCCTGGTTCTATAGGGACCAGGACAGACATGACACAAACTAAACATTCCTTGTGATTTAGAATGTCCATCATTCTGACTTTTTTATTCTGATCTTTGAATGGTCCTTCATTAGATTTGTATGTATTATTTTTTTTTCCTTTTGAGGGATTCTGTTAAGAATGAGTCCTGAATGCCATTGTTTCAGCAAAAGCTGGGTCTTCTGTTACTGACTTCAGCTGGGTTAGTCACTAAGGAGGTTCGTGATCACATTCATGTCGGGGAGAGCATTTTTTTCTTTGGAAACAAGAATCCTTGAATAGGTTAAAAAAAAACAACAACCCACAACAACAAGCCAACAGATGGACTACTTGGACTACCTGCCTCAGCAAGTATCCTACCAGGATTGGTGCTCTTTAGATAGCCCTACATTTTTGTCCAAGGCACATCAGAAAGTGGGAGGTTTCGTGGGATGCCTGGTTGGTTTTTTTGTTTTTTTTTTGTCTGCCTCACATGCTGCAAATGTTAGCTCTCTTAACTCTTTCCATTTAATGTGATTTATTTTTTTTCCTGCGGTGCTTTCCAATTTAAAGCCTATAGACTACATGTGCTTTCAATATTTTTTTCCCCATGCAAATAACAATTTTGTTATTTTTGCTGCTGCTTCTTGAAAATGGAGTAAATTCTGTTGGTATGTGCTTGGTTTATGTCTCCCAGTGATCCAGCAAAACCGGGTTTTGTGTCTAGCAGCAACGCTGCTCTGGGGAATAGGGACTGCAGGCTGCTTAGTGGCAAGGGGGCTTCTGAAAGGAGAAGACCTTATGGAGAACATTCTCTTAAGCAGTAGAGGTTGAACACTCAGTATCCAAGCTAATTGATCCATTGTTTCTTTAAAATCACCAGAATGACTTAAAATAGTTTACTGCTTCTTCCTGTACCTATTATCTGTGCTCAGGAGGTGCTACTGGTATGTGTGTGTTTGTAGACGCTGGTAAATAAAAAGCCTTTGTGGTTCATATGTGTTCCAGTGGCTCCTTAAGTGTGACCTGACAAGCAGGGAAAAACAATACACAGTGATTTTGCAGAACTACAAAAAACATAAAGTTGACTGTAAGTGTTGGTGGTGGTCTGAGAAATGTTGAGGGATGGCAGTGGTCTTGCCTCCATAATCTCCCAAGTCCATCTGCCGCCTGTGTGGATTTTCATTCTTCTTCAGTACTGCATGCTTTTGAGAAACGGGATCAGCAAAGCCCAGATCTATTTTTGGTAGCTGCAATACAAAAGCATTCCATTGTGTGTAGTAGAGCTATTTTCCTTACTTGTTTTTTCTTTGAAAAAGAAGAGCAAATGCAATGCACTTTGGCTGCAGGGAATTATATGACTCATTTAGTAAATACTGAATACAAAGAAAAATAGTCTTTCTATTGTATTGCAGTTTTCTGCAGTGTGTTTCTGTTGCCTCAGATTTTAATAGGGAAATTATCTAAGTAGCATAGGCCCAAGATGTTGTTCTGAAAGAGAAATAAGTTATAAGCAACAAAATCTAGGCATTCCCATTAAATTAAAATTTCTTTCTCTTTGTGTTCAAGTATTTTTTTACAGGGTACATGTTGAATTTTACTTTGTTTCTACTGCAATAAAAGGTGCCTACTCTGTCAAACATGAATGAAGCCAGAAATACAAAGAGCTGTGTAAGTGATAGGCAATGTCTACAGGGTTAAAACTGAAATTTTAGATGGCAAAACAGCCAGCTATCTGTGTGCTATGAATAATTTGAACATAAAGACAAACTCAGATAAGTAAAGGGGAGTCAGTTCCAATAAAAAAAAAAAAAAAACTGCTGCTTTTAGTACTCGTTAGTACATTTTTTTAATTATAAATTTTTTTCTGTTTAATCTTTCCACAAGGTGTGGGAGTCCTGTGGGAGCAAGCTGGACATTTCCCATCAATTAATATTATAACTCAGCTTCATGGTTGGGTTGACTTCTTTTCCTGCTTCTGTTTGGATTGCATGATCAATAAAATCGGTTAAAAATGCACTATTTAAATTGCTTTACAGAAGCAGATATTTAGTAGTCTGTTATTAGGAATATTTTATATCATGCATATAAAAAAAATGGCAACTCTCCTTGTACTGTTATAATATACCCAGCGTGATTTTTCTCACTTGAAGAATAAAAAACTTAAGTAATATCCTACTCTGAGATGGGTGAATGATCCCAGCTGTTGTCTTGTTCAGATTTTCTGTAAGTGCTGTCCTCTTCTACGTTGAGGTTTTCTTCGAACAAAACTTTTCTGTTCATTCTTCAGTACAGGATATTTTTTTTGGTGGATTTAAGAGCAGAGAACACACTAGCTTACATTTTTGTCTAAGATAATCTGTCAAGTAGAAGAGGTCTCATTTCTTCATGCTGTGGCACATTTAAAATTCTATTTTAATTTGCTTTAAACTGTAACAGCTAATGAAACTAATCTCCATGTTAGCATGTTGAGGGGCTAAGATGGGCTTTAGGTGTTAATAAATCTCTTGACGTGCCTATGAATCAGGCAGAGACTAAAAGTAGTAGTGAACATTAAAATGTGTATTTTTGTAACTATTAAACAGAGGTAGTATTCCAGAGAGGTCAAGAGAGCTTCAAGATCTTCCAGGGACCTAACCGGCTTTGTAAGCACCTACCTTTTCTAGGCTAGTCCTTAAACTGAATCAGAAAGGAACTTGGGTCTCAGAGACAAACCTGCATGAAAATGCATGGGAATCACCTGCTGGGCAGGGAGTGATGGGCTGCACACCTCTGGCTTGGGCAGGTGACTGAATTTTGCCCTTCTGTGTCAGGAAAGGGTATCAGAGGAGTACTGGAGAAGCTCGCAGTAATTGGAGTAAGAAAGAGGTAAGGAAAAAGTTCAAATTAGGATCTGTTAATTGCACAGTTAATTTATGACAACTTTCTTGTGATTACTTATTTTTGTAAGTATTTCTACCCATTTCAGTTGAATTTATTTTGTGAACACAATTTAAATCTTAATATAGAATAACTTAAAAATTCAACTGAAACCATTTACATTGTCAATAAAAACTATTAACTGAAAAATAGTGTGGGATGGAAAGGGGAAAGGATATTTCTGTCTCCTTGTTTAAATTGTGTGCATGGTTAAATAATTATTTTTTTTCCTAAAATCAACATAAATACTAACTTGAATTGTCATTAAGAAATAAGCACTCCTGAATGATTGTGTCATCCCTTTTCCTGCTGAAAGTGTGTGTTGTGCGTAGCACGTTGTTCTTCCTTGTACTTCTGAAGGAATGAGAAAAATTGTGGAGTTATGTTTTATAGGAAGAGTAAGTTCACTGTATTGCAACACTCTTTATAGTCCTGGTGTTGAATTTTTACCTCTCAGTGAGGCAGTGTGGATGCTATTGCATGATATAAATATGTAGCTTGAGTATCTGAGTTTTGTTGGAATATGAGATTTTTATGGTTTTCATGTTCCTCTAAGCATGAAGGCAATTGTGCCTGGTTTTTGTCTCTGAGAACTGCTTTGTGCTTGGCTTATGTGACTTCAGTTAATATTGTTTGGAGAAATTCTCAGGCTTTTTTTCCCTCAGTTTTCAATCTAAAGGGAATTGAGGTGGTGGCTCCCTTAGGCTGCAAGACTTTTGCTAAAATTAGAGCTGACTTGTCAGACTTGAGATGTCGGCATTTGGTTTGCATTTGGTATTTCATAAATGGAAGCATTTTTTTAGTAATACGCCTATACTAATATGCAGTTTTTTTAATAGATAACTTGAATTTAACTTCTACAAAACCTTGGAAAAGAGCTGATTTTGATCAATAGCAGTGGATCTATTTGTTGCAGCACCCACTCAGTGAATTTTTGACCTAGAGTTTTGCTGTCTGGTTACACTACAGCTTTGACCCGACTGTGCTGTAGATTTGCCTCGTGCTTGAGAGGGAGCTGTGCTGCCCTGAAGACTGTTTTTATGCTGGACTTGGGATGCGCTGCTTTGGAAAACATGCTTTTGTGTTCTGCAAACCTGGAACTTCTGTCTAATGGAGATTTGTGACTTGTGACTCACCGCTGGGCTATGGTGGGATGGATGGCTGTAGAAGCTAAAGCTGATGGAAACTCATCACTGTGTTTAAAACTAAAACTTATAGCAAGTATTAGTTATTCCTATACTGCCTTATTTTTGGTTTTAGACTACAAGTCTATCTGAATAACTTAATTGCAGTGATCAGGAGTGTGGATTTGGCTTTATAGATGTGGTGGTCCAGGACTGCCATATATATGTTTTGGTGCGCTGGGGTTATAATTTCAAAGAGAATCATAGTTATCAAATTTTATGCTGTTCTTTAGCTTGTGCAGTATTATTTAACAGAGAGCATAGAGAAATGACTAGTGTGAGTGAAGCTAATACCGTGTTATTTAAATTTTTGAATACCATTAGGATGATGTCATTGCCTGAGATGTGGCATTTTGCACTTGCACTGAGGTGAAAAGTATGGAGTGGGCAGAAGCTGTTGAAAGGCTCATATTCAGTCGTGTAAGAAGAGCAATCAAAGCGCTAGTCTTACTATATCAAATTAAAACACCAAAAATACAATGGGACACAGCTTAGTTTTAATACCAGAAGAACAGGGAGAGAAAGCTAATTTTACTTTAAATAAATTAGATCACTGAGGAGGCTGCTTGGGAATTATTTAAAGAAAGTAATCATAGAAATTGGTATATTAAATTTTTCTGGGTCAGATTTGGGGATTGAAGTTTTAAACCAGGCATTAGGGCATTTATTCATATTATTTGTGATGACTTCCATGGAGATATAAAACCAAAGCAACTAGGAATACTTAGCTACTTATTTAGGCAATGATGGGGAGGGAAAAAAAATCTGGCTTGTAAAGGAAAACCTTACAGTAGCTTATAGCGGGCTGAAACATACATAATTAAAATATTAAGTCACGGTGGATTATTCCAGCATGAGCCTACTTCTGAATTTGCTTCATTATTTGATTGTGATGCTACTGGTGATGAACTGAAATCAAGACCTTTGGTAATTTAATAAATCCTGTATAAGGAGATGAATATGATTAGATTTATAATTTCAGTGTTGTACTGATTTTTAGGTGCATATATTTGAATCAAGTGTTCTTGAATCACTATTTTAAAGACATCAGTAAATCAAACTGTTTTACTTTGCATGAGACCTACATTTAATTTTGTTTTGGACACTTCATGTCGCTAATTTTTGATGTTACTTGTAGCACATTAATATTCTAAATTGGATAAACTGGGTTTTTTTGTAATAACTTATGCTAGGTAAATTCAAAGCCTTTAGCAAAGGTCACATAGGAATATAACCTCAGATTCATGAAAGCTTTAGGCTCCCACTTTCATTTTAAATGATGTGTCAGAGGTCATTTAGAAAATCATCTTTTAGGGAGACCTTTCATTCCCATCTCAGACATCAGCTGGTGGAGTTGTCCAAGCAAATTCTTTGGTTTTGTGCATCTCAGTTATTAAATTACTAAAATAAAGTTAAATGCTGTCTTAGGCACTCAAAATATTTGTACAGTCAGATTCTCCATCAGAGCAGGAATTACTTGTCAGATCTTTTTATCCCTTCAAGTGATGTATTTGTGTGCTACAGACCTTCCAAAAGTAGAATTGTTTGTTGGACTCATTTATGGACTGACAGATCTTTTACATATCTTTTACTGTAGTGCTTTAGAAATTATTTGCTCATTTTGCCTGCTCTTGATACTTGTGTTAGAGATGACTGACGATGTTAGTTCTTCTATATAGCAACATCTTTATCTTAACTGTATAGTTACAAACCTGAAGCTCTAATACATCATAGGTGAAAGCAAGGTTTTCCAGTGCTTTGCTAAGAAAATAATTAGCTAACTAATAGCCTATTAAGTAAAGGGAAAAGATAAATTCCTATAATTCTTCTCAAGATGTTTAAATTTGGAAGAGTACTTGATTTTTAGTCTGCCTTCCAAGTGAAAAATACTTGGTTTGAGTCTCATTACTTCCAAGTTTTTATCTGAAAGGTTTCCTTGTTGGCATTGATTTCAGCTTTCAGAACCCAGGCCAGTAGTATAAGGAAGACTCAGTTGTGCAAGGATTGTTTCGTGCGTCTGAAAGTCCTTGGCAAACAGTTGTGATATGTTTTAGAGCAGCTGCACTTTTATCTGTTCCTAGCTTCCTCCTCACCTCTACAAAGGGAAAAAAAATAAAATATGAAACCCAGAAGAAACTCTTAACTGAATCAGCAGTTGGCTATGCAAAGTCATGTGTACTCTTAGAAATTCTGCATCCTATTTGCGGCTGAATGGTAAATTGTTCGCACCGTGACACTACTCCATGGCATCCGCAGATGAGTACTGGGTAGGCACTTCCTAAGCAGAGTGGTGGTGTTTTGGCCTGGGAACATTCGAGACTCAGTGTCTTGGCTAAGGGACCTTTCTTTCTGCTTCAATCCTGATTGGTTTCTAGCTTTGTCAAAATCTGTATTTTCGTCTTAAAACAAGAAGAAAAAAAAAAAAAGCATGTTGCCACTTAAGAGATGAGTTAGGCTTTTGTACTGTGTTTTGTATATATGTTCTCTGTTTTAGCTTTGAGGGTGATATCTTTTTTTGTTTCATTTTTCTTCATATACATGTATTTAATTTTGCAGGAGTTTTTAAACTTGATATAATGACTTATCTTTTACCTCATGATAAGCTCTGTAATTGTTTTCTGTAAATAATACTGAACGTTGTGATAACTCACCATCTGCCAGCTCTCCAACAGAGGAAAATACTTTCCATTCTCTTAAATTACCCTTTTAGTAGGTTTTATATTCTTTCATTTGCCTTCTCCTGGAAAGTAATTTCGAGCTGAGGACTCTGCAGGCCCTATTGGACATTCCTCACTCAGGCTGACTCATGAACTCCCTCTTCAGTAACAGCAGCTCTGAATTTTGAGTTATGTATTTCCCATATGGAAAAATACCTCAAGCACAAACCTAGGTCTGGGGATTGCTTGTGATGTCTGTCTTCAAAGAGAATTATAATTCTTCTACATTATTTTATTCTGGGGGGTTTGACTCAATGATCTCCATAGGGCCCTTCCAATCGCATGTTATTCTGTGATTCTGTGATTCTTTGATTATAATGATTAAATGTATAATAGACAACTTTTTTAAAGTAATTGCAATAGGTATTGCTTTGAAAAGGAATGTCCTTAAGCGTGGCCCTGCATGTTTTGGTTAGTGATCTGCAAATATTAAAACCTTATCCTGTGAAACCCTGTCCCATTAGCTTTCAGAAGTTATATTTCTGCCTTCTTAGTTACATTATTTATTTTTAATGGCATATAGATTACATACACCATTCAGTTAAAGAGCTGATAGAAGAGGTAAGGTGTTTGAGCTTGCATGCAGACTACGCATGGACGTAAAGCCAGCCGAATCTACATAAACTTTTTGAAAGAAATATTGCAGTTGTCCCTAGAACTTGGGTATCCGACAGCTGCATGTAAAACTCAGCAGTCTGAGTAATTTAATTCTATGTGATTTTTCTCCCTTCTAGATTTAGTTTCACGGAACTTGTTTTAATTGATTCCCTTGATGCTAGAAAGGCAAGGAACTTGAACTGTGTCACTCTGATGATAGGGAGAGTTGGAGCCATTTCAGCCGTGTGTTGATGACTATTACATTTTGAAGTCTGCAGAGACTCTTCTCAGTGAGCAGGTAGTGCTTATGACAGTGATAATGCTACAAGATCATCACACTCGATTAACATAATTTGATCTAATTTAATATAGGGCTTTCTGCTCAAGTACGAGAAGAGAAACAATTGGTAGACAAAAGAGGGTCTGATTTTGTTGTTTATGATCAGGTATCTGTAGAAAACCATTAGGTTCATACCCTTTGATTTTTATACATACATATGTAAAGCTGTTGTTTAACCTTTCTCTTGCATGAATTGGCAAGCCAGATCCAGTCAGAAATTCTGCATGCTAAGTTTGTCCTTGAAGAGGTGCTTAGAGCCCTCTTCTCAGAGGAGTTTATTGTAACATTGGATCTTGAGAGTAGATTCAGAGTGAAAGCTGTAGTGGGCAAAGGCTACTTTTGATTTTTCTAGTGCCATCAAAGAATCGAGAGAAGAGACCCATGACCATCTGTTGGAGAGCTAGTTGAGTAACTTAGTATCTCCTGTGGTCTGGGGTCAACTGTAGAAAGGAAGTGTTTACTGATCGTGTGACATTGTTCGTAATTACTAGCAGTAAGTGACAGTGTGCAGTTACCCATTTCATGAAACAGAAACGTGTGAATCAAGAAAGACATTACAACATTAAACAGACTGTAGCAGTCTCTCCATATTGCTGCGTACTCTGGGGCAAAAAGCAGATATAGACAGCATTAAATGTATGCATCAGTGTTTAAAAGGTTAAACTATTACTGAGATAATGCTAATAGCCTACCATTCAGGCATATAACTTAGCAAGTACAGAATTCAGTTGAGATTTACAAGAAATATACATTTATTTAAGAGATCGATGTAGTTTTGTCATCCTAATGATACCATACAACAACTAAGAGGAAGGTATTTTAAAGTATATGATTCTAGAAGACATAATCAATAATATTTTCATATTCTTGCTCTGAGGCATTACAGCAAGGAGATTACCAATCCCTTCTCCTTCAAGGTTCTGTATTTTGCATAATATTAGTCCCATATGTCAAAGAACACTGTGCTACGAAAGATACTGTCTTGCAGATGAAATTGTGTTAGACTACCCGTTCGTTTCATGTGAAAAAGCATGAAAGCTTTTTTTTTTTTTAAGGGAAAAAAAAAAAGGCTGGAGTACTTGTTGTGCTATCACTTACGATACCAAATACAGAAGAGCATCTTAATTGAGGCTGGGAGCAATAAAATATATTTATATGCTAAAAGGCAGCTTTTCAAGTGGGTAGAACCAATTTATGCGAGAAAAAATATGTATGCCTTATCCACCAACTTGATTACTTCAGGATCATCCCTTTGAGTCCTTGCAAGAAGCATGTGGAATGTATTCTGGTTCTTATTTTAACCAAAATATCCTTTTCAAATTTCTTCATCAATATTCGCAGTTAGGCTGATCCAGCTTATTTTTCTTCTTATTATCTGCACTTGCCCACTGCGTTCCTCCCTCGTGCAAATCTGATTGCATCGTCTGTCTCTTCATATCTGTCAGCATTGTAAGCCTTGCCCACTCATTCCTTATCTCTTCTAAATGCTTCATTCTTCCTCCTGCGGTGTTCCTTTTCCTATAAATACCCTCCATCACCAACGTGCTGCACTCTTCTTGTTCAAGCTCCTTAGCCATTTCTGCCATCGTACCCATAAGGAGTTGAGGGGATGATGGATATGGTTGGCAATTGCATTACTCTAATTATAAACATTGTCTGTGTAGATGCATTATAAATGCTTTTAGCTCCCCGTGCCTGCCTTCTCTTTCCTCACGGTGTACTCCTTGTATTCTTAGTCTGTGAACTCCTCATTCAGGGAAGCAGTCTTCTCTCTGTGTTTTTATATGGAACAGTATGTTCTAACCCTAACTGAGGCTAATGTACTGTAAACACTGTATAAGAATACTTGGTTATTATGTAAGATGTTCTGGCTGGTGTAAACAGGAGCCTCAGCATTTGCTATGGACTCTGTGTCTCATGGTAGTGTTGGGCTAGAATATGGAAAACTGGACTCTTAGGAGGCTTTGAGGTCCGTCACAAATGCTTCATGCTGAAGGAGAAAAAAATAAAGACTTTGCATCAAAGTGTATCTTAAAACAGCTTTAATACCACAATATGGACATGTATTTGGAGCACATTTACCCTAGCGTTTTTTTTTGTAAAGGTACAAAAAATACCTACAAATGTGCAAAAGGAAAAACCTAAGTGATTTTAACTGGAAGGTGATATAACAGTCCTCAAAAGGGAGACTTGTTGTCTGGGGATCTCCCTGGCATTTGGCACTCTCCACAGTCACTGGGAAAAAATACATTTTGTATTTTTAATGAACTTCTGCTACAATGCTATGTCAATAAAATACTTACTGAGCGTGATTGCAGTTTTTTGAGGAACTGCATTACAGTAGTGTCCTCTACAGCATTTTGCTCCCAAAGAGAGAGAAGGCAGTATGATAATCACTTTGCCTTGAGGAATGCTGAATGAAAAAGATGATTAACGATTTCTTTAAAACAGTAAAGCAAACTGTTAAGTAACAGGGGTTACTAGAAGGATTTAGTGTTGAATGTGAACTGCAACAAAATGTAGATTGCAACCCTTTTTCCACTCCACTGTACTACTGAAAGTTTTAATTAAGGGTTAACATCTACTTTATCAAAATGAGTTTTACAGGGCAAAACTCGTGTCAGTGATAAACGTCTCCTTCTCCTCGTTCAGGGAGCAGGTCTATTGGTACAGCAAGGCTGAAATGGTTCTTGTCACAGCATGAGAAACCTGTGATGAAACCTGCTGTGGGATCTTCAAAGCTGAAATACACTGAAGTGACTGAGAGGGTCAGACGAATTGAAGTAAATAATACTTAATCAGTAGTAATCTTTTCAGGTAGCTGTGGGGTATATAGCTTTGTGTTTAAAAACAGAAAACACAACTATTCACCATGTTTCTTTTCATAGTTACTCCATAACTATTTGCATACTCTTTTCAAATTCAATAGGAGGTCATTGGGTTTTGAGCCAGTCACAGCAATGCCACAGCCTAACAAAACTACTTGAAAAATTAACTCAGCCTGATGGAAGTTGCAATCTGAAAAAAAAAAAAAAAAGTTTTGTTTTTAACCCATATTTATGATTTTTCTCTAGACTTTATTAAAGCGTTGATCTTCATCTCCAGTGTTCATATTCAGTTTTCGGCAGAAGCATGCCTCTAATTTTATACTGCTGTTGCTACGTAATCTGTATTGGTTTTGAGGAAAGAAAACATCCTTTAAAAATTCTGTTATTAATGTTCCCACACAATATAAAGGAGATTAGTAGTCTAAAACATGTTTTCTCTGAGCATGTTCTCTCTCAGTGGATCTCAAGAGGTTAATGTGCAGCTTAAAATGCAGAGAGAATCTACCTGGTGGACAAAAGTAGTCTATGGACAAGGCAAAAAAAAAAAAGAAGGAATCCTTGACATGATTTAAGAACAATTGAGTAAGTAAAGATGAGTAAAGGCTTGCTGGAGGGCTTAAATTGGGAGTCTGGCTAATAACACCACATGTGAGTAATACATGCAGATCACAGGTTTGCTTTTGGCATGTGTTAGCAGGGTTTTATCTGTCCTTGTATGGCCGAAGTGCAGTTACACTTTATAGTCTTGTACTTAAGTCAGTTTTAGCTTTGCCAAAAGCCCTTTAACTGGCAAAGAGGGCCAAATCTTGGCTGTCAACTTCCAAACCTTTAAAGCAAAACTTGTGAAATTAGCAGTGTTCTGGAATATGTGATTGTGGTGGGTGCTCCATGGACAAGAGGGAGGAGGAAGGTCCTCTTCAAAGCATACCGACAAAAGCGAGAGCTTTGCGCGACAAGCAGTATTGAAAAACCAGTTTAAGCCAGAAGCTCTTGTTTGAGGAGATCTTAAGAACAAAGAAATATAACTCTAAGCAGTTACAGAAAACGTGCCAACGTTGTCCTGGCTTTCAGACTAAGTAATCAATAAAGGAAGACTTCCTGAGGCACAAAAATAGGCTCTGCCCCAGTTACTTGTACACTGAGTAGGGCCAAATGATCAAGGCTAATACCTATAGCCTTGTAATGACTAAGAATCCTACATCTTTGTGAGCCGCCACCTTTGCTATTTCAGGCCATTTTGCAAAACACTGATGTCCACATCTTGGAGGAGAAGTAAAAAGAAAAAAGTGAATTAGAGGGAAACAAATGATCCTCCAGTTGACTGGTTTATGTCGGTGCTGTGCCAGAAATGGAAAGAAAGTAGTTGGAGTATTTTACACATGTACTTATTTTTAAAATCTGATTAACAGTCCGTCACACAACTATACTTGATTGGACATTTAGTATGCATATACTGTTGTCAAGAGTGTGATGTAGAGGTATTTAAGCTCAGTTTGGTACCAAACCATAAGCATGGCAGATTCAAGACATAAGCCTATCCTCCCTCGTGCCATCACTAGACAGCCTCTGGTTAGCTTCATTAAAGATCTTTAGGTGTTCTGACACTGTAGGTTAATTGGCAGAATAAAGTCATTTATACTTTGTAACATGGTTAATAATGAAAGCTAGCTACAATTCAGGTAATATTTTCACTTTAATGATCATACTTTTGCTTGAATTTTAACTGTATGTTACCTGTATTTTAAACCATCTGCATAATTCAGTATAAAATTTATAATAAAAGTGTTAAGTCTGAACTGAAAGATACTATATGTCAGTACTCTGGGATAGATTTTGCTACACAGAAAAGGTGCTGTCTTTGTTCATTGGCCTGTTTCTCTTTTGCCTGTTGCTTGGATTGTGGAAGATGCATTTCTGTTCTATCATCCAGCCACCTCCTAGTAGATTTGTGAAGTTAAAACCTCAGTTCAGTGAATGGTTATGGGACTACGTCTTCTATTGTTTAACTGTTCCCTTCAGTCACTTTTCAATTGCTGTTTGCTAAAACGTGCCCTACTGTAAGGTACTTAAGTCTTTCCAATGAGTAGCAATTTGAGGATTCTATTTCTCGAACCTGCTGTGCATCTAAAACCTTGTCTTCTGACACTAATTCACGCGTTCATACATTAACGCATAATGTGGTATTAGCTTCAGAGTTAAAAAAAAGAAATGCACAACTGAGTTGAAAAGGGTCAATAATGGTTGCTATAACTGTGGAGATACCCAGGTGCAGAACAGAGACACCGGCAGTACCTGCTCTGGAGCATTCATGCTCTGGGAACAATATAGTGGCTATATTGATAGCTCTTTGGTTGTGCTGATGACAATAACAATATATGATTCTATGATTCTATATTGTGCTCAATACAATTATCTACCTGGACTTGTGCAAAGCATTTGACACTGTCTCGCACAACATCCTGGTCTCTAAATTGGAGAGACATGAATTTGATGGATGGACCACTCAGTGGATAAGGAATTGGCTGGGTGGTCAAGTTCAAGGTCCTGCATGTGGGTTGGGGCAATCCCAAGCACAAATACAGCCTGGGTGGAGAATGGATTGAGAGCAGCCCTGAGGAGGAGGACTTGGGGGTCTTGGTTGATGAGAAGCTCCATGTGAGCCGGCAATGTATACTTGCAGCCCAGAAAGCCAACTGCATCCTGAGCTGCATCAAAAGAAGCATGGCCAGCAGGTCGAGGGAGGTGATTCTCCTCCTTTGCTCTGGTGAGACCCCACCAGGAGTTCTGCATCCAGCTTTGGAGTCCCCAACATAAGAAGGATGTGAACCTGTTGGAGTGAGTCCAGAGAAAAGCCACAAAGATGATCAGAGGGCTGGAGCACCTGTCCTATGGGGACAGGCTGTGAGAGAGTTGGAGTTGTTCAGCCTGGAGAAGAGAAGGCTCCAGGGAGACCTTATTGAGCAGCCTTCCAATGGGTCTTACAGGAGAGATGGGGAGGGACTTTTTATCAGGGAGTGTTGTGGTAAGATTGAGGGGTAATGGTTTTAAAGTAAAAGAGGGGATATTTAGATGAGATACTAGGAAGAAATTCTATACTGTGATAGTGTTAAGACACTGGCACAAGTTGCCCAGAGAAGTTGTGGATGCCCCATTCCTGGAGGTGTTCAGGACTTTGCGCATGCACTCTTCTTTCAATATGTTTTTTTTTTTAACTTTCCTAAGTGCTTCACTTTTTTTCCACTGGTACACTGGTACTCTGATTTGTTGTGCCTTTCGTGTCTTCAAAGGACATATTCATGTCCTTCTTTGTCATATTCATCTTCTTTTCTTTTTCAAGGAAGAATAAATATTAATGTGATTGATGGCTTGCCTCTATATAGGGGGATTTATTTGTTAATGTAGCTACATTAGTGCCTGTTCCTAACCTTTATCATATGTGGATTGCAATGAATAATAGCGATTTAAAAAACATTTTTGAACATCTCAGTGACTCCACTGTAAAACAAACCAACCCATCAAAGCCATAGCTTTCCATCCCTGTTTATACCTTATGGAAGGAAAATCATAGAATCATAGAATGATTAGAGTTGGAAGGGACCTTGAAGATCATAGAGTTCCAACCCCCTGCCCTGGGCAGGGACACCTCCCACCAGACCAGGTTGCTCAAAGCCCCATCTGTGGAAGTTACCACAAATGAGTTGGTGTAATTAATACACAAAGAAGGGTGAAGTTAAGTGATATTTTAATCCCACGTTAAATCACAACAGGATTTGGTAACTAAATAGGTGAAGATTGTATGCATTGATACAGCCACCTGAATCCATACAGTAGGGATGAGATTCACCTGACCTCGTGGATGTCTGCAGTGTAGGCATCTGGTTACCCAGACTTCTTCATTATCAGTGGAGAGATACTGGCAGTTGGGGTGATTAATCTCATTTGGGATCAGACAAACCAACTAATGAGATGAACTCTCTCCTGAGCTTCCCATTTCCCCATCTACGGCAAAAGGAGCCTATGGTAAGCCAGAGGTAGACACTACCAGGTAGAATTCATTTAAGCTGTCTCAAAGTTAGCAGTTGGAAATTGTTACTGTGCCTTTTCAGTCAGTGGAACAAGATACTGTAGGAAGGCAATTTCTTCTCTCTTTAAAAATAATGCAGATATCCTCAATGATCTCCATAGTACACTAGGGATTTATATACTACAGCGCTGGGTTGGGTAGCTTTTGAAACGGTTCCAGCTAGAGGAAGTTTGGATGTAGCCAAGTGTAATGTAAAATAATTTAATTTACACTTTCTTACATACATCTCCTGGACGGGGCCTTTTCTTTATCTAGTCACTTTATGTGCTTTCTCAAGCAGATTAACAAAGGAACAAAATAATTGTAATAATTATCCTTGGGGGATAAAGCAAGTCTGAATATTTTATCAATTTCAGTCACTGTTCCTGCTGATTTTTCTAAGTGAAAATAAACCAGGGCAATGTTAAATCTTGCTGTCTTTTTATTCTTGTTGGAGGAGTGGTTTGATGACTCATGTTGATTGGGAGTTTTTCCAATTTTAACATAGCAATTGGGGGCGTTGCATATTTTAAAAAATAAAAAAAACCCAAGCTCTTCTCCCCAGTCTTCTAGTGAAATAACCATGAAAAATAACAAACAAAATTAAACAAAAATCTGAAAAAGATCATATTTTTAAATACACATTTTACTTTTTGTGTCTGTGATGTCATTCTATTGCTTTATTCACAAGTTTTTTTATGGGCAAAAGCTGAATTTCTAATGTAAAAAAAAGTAGATGCTACAGGTTCTCTAAATATACTTTGGACTCCCATAAATTAGGTGTAAATTGTACTCAATATATCACATTTTCCAGCATAGGATCCTCCAACACATGACTTTAAATGTAAGGTGCTGGGTACAACGCGTGGACCTGCCACTTCTTCCACTGCTCTTGTCGTTGCTTCGTTGCTTGTTGGAGTAGCAGGAGCCGTGCAGCGGTGGGGGGAGTAGTAACCCGCTTACTGTGGTGTCCCTTTTTGGCAAGGAAAGGATGGATGTGTTATTCTCCAGTACATATTCTGGTGTATTGTGTAGACAGTGTATAAAAGAGTACACATTGATCTTCCATAAAGTATTCAAAGTGCTCTTTCCTTCTCCTAAACGACCACACAGCAGCTCACTTAAGTTGAGCACATTTGCTACATTCAGTGTTTTCCCTTGCAAGATTTAATCCTCATCTTTTTTTAGTTTTTTATTTTCTTCCTACACTCTCCTGAACTTTCTCATCCTTCTTTGTCTGCTGTCTTCAGCTATCTATTTTCACCTTGGCAACATACATTTTCTTCATCTCCACGGACTTCCTTTCTCCTTCTCCCAGAATTTTTGCTTTATTTTTCTCCTGCTTGATTTTTCTCTGCTCTCAATGATATCTGCTGGTTTTATTTTGCTCCCTGCATCTCCCAACAGTCTCTGTACTCTTCCTCATCTCTTTTCCTTCATCTAGTTCTTAATTAACATTTGAAGGTAATTCTTACGTGATTCTTACATCTTAACAAAATGACAGTGTTTAGAATTGACTTGTAAGGTTAGCTCTTCTTTTGCTTATTACTTAATTTTTTCTTTTTTATGCATATATAGAAGTATCTCATTATGAGTGTTAAATACGAGCAAATAAAGATTATATAAATCTATTTACATTCTAGGTTTCCTGTAAGTAGGGTGAAATAGTAGTGCCATTTAAAAATACATATAATCTTTGAAGCGTGTTTCCTTTGCTGTAAGGGAGCTGGGATGATCATAATCAGGCTTTGTCTGGGCTAGACTTGCCAGTCCTGTTGAAACTTGAATGATCTGATTTTCAAGCACACATCTTCTATAACTGTAGACTTCGATAAGTTAGGGAACGGTGAATAGGATAGTGAAACTGGAAGAGAATTCAGATAATTTAACTTTCAGTGCTCTTTTATGAGATGTTTTTGTTTTATTTAACATTCCCCCCTGTGTTTATAAAAAGGGAAATGCTCTGAAGAATCCTTTCTCTGAGCACTCTGTGAAATCTAAAATAGTAGGTAGGCTATTACCTGCTGATCTATTTTTTTTCTTCACATTTTTTTTTTCCTTTTGATGTCTTTATGACTCTGTGCATTGGTTTATTTTTTAAATAAATTTTCTTTTAGTTCCAGTAGGGTTTTATTTTTATGAAAGACTTAGCTGACACTGTTGGCAATCTGTTTGACACTGTCTACTGTTTAAGCGTTGCTCTAACAGCTGTCAACATTAGGCCTATGTTGTTGAAAACCTAAATTTATAGATGCTTCATGCCAAAGGTGAAGTCAAAGTGTTTTGCTGTGCTCATGTATGCAGGAAAAGACTGAAATGTATGGGAGTTCCAACTTTATGGTTCAGAGAAGAAATTGGCTGGGTATGGACATGTGTAAGTGAAATCATTTGCTGATTCATCAGATACGAGCCAGCAGGGCTGAGACCTGGAGAGGAGCTGGTGGAGCTGCAGGGGAGGAGGTGGCCGAGTGATGTATTTCTACACTTTCAGTGGCATCACTCAACAAAATCTACTTCATACCATGTAGGAGAAGATGGGAGGTAACAAAGGACAGCGTGACTGGCTCCTGAATGATATCACCACACGTTTGCAGAGAGGATGGTGATGACTCTCCACCTATGTCACTGTGTCTTCACCACAGAAGAAACTATTTGTAGCCAGCTTTTAGAGAAGGCAATACCAGGTCTCTCATGTGATTGCTGAACAAGTGATGGGGAAGTCAGATGGAGAAGGGGAGAGGGTGTGAAGAGAAAAAAGGTAGAGCTAAAAAAACATATCTTGAAAGTCTCAATGTTCAAGAGGTGGGTTTGCAGACAGCAAAGCACATTCTGAATTCTTCATCCGCAATAGCTGATTATGATATAATTTAGATGAGAGATTAATGAACCTGCCCCCACCAAAAAAAAACCACCCCAAAAAACCCCAGCAAGCAGTGGAGATGTAAATAGCTTTACTAATTGCAAGATCAGATCTCATGTCTGGACAGACCTCTGTTTTATATAAGTACCTCCATGATTGTGATTACTTTAACTCCCTTCTTTCCTATGAAAATATTTTGTCTCTAGCAGCCAGAATTTTTTATGATATGATTTTCTAAATTTCTTATATTTATTCCTTTCCTCAAACCTTGCAGTCAAAATTTGTAGATGTTTCTCCAGATTCTTTTCCAATCATTTATTGTTGTTGCGTATATATAATGTCACTTTAAAAAAAAAAAAATCAATATCCCATTTTGTTGAAGAACAGAGCAAAAGCAAAGCAAGGGGATATTTTTATGTGTATTTCCATGTGGGTTGTATGTTTTATCTTTAAAAGTTAAAATATTCCTGATGGAAGTCCTTCAGGACCGATGGCTTTCATAGCACTCCCTTAACTGGAAGCACCTCCTATTTTTTCTTTCTGTTTTTGTGAGTATAGTATATTCTTTTCGTATATATTCAATACATCTATGTATTATACTGCAATTACATTCAGACTTTACAAAGACAGGCATCTGAAGAATTAAAGGTATTTCTGTTCCTTGCAAAAATAGAAAGTGTAAATAGAAGAATGTCCTTTACTTGATGATTTTGGCTGAGTGCCAAGTTATCAATGTTTGGGTGTTTAACATTTGTATCAATTTAAATAAATACTTTCCTACTGTATTACTATGTCCACTCTTATCTAGGGAGAAGCCCAATAGAAAAACCCCCAGTGTCTTTTCATGTTGCTGTGTCAGTCCAGGGCACTGGCAATTAAAGATTGAAAATGGTATACGTGAGAAGCACACTTGAAATATAATTAGAAGGTTCCTCCTTTTGTGGGCACTGCATGCATGTTTAAAATTTGTCATCAGTACAATTTTATCTCCAGTAATAATTTTCAAATTTAATTTTTCTGTGTTATAGCTTTACTAAAAATACCGTCTCTAAAAGCTTAGACTTGATCAAGATGTAATTTAAGAAAAGGTTGATCTATTTAGTTAGCTACAATAGTAATTTATAATAATAAAAAGAAGCTACATTAACGGAGAATCATACTTGTTCTCAAGTACGATTGTTATGGCTTTATTGTTGCTACTCGTAGTCCATTACAACAGACAAGTGTTTCTTCCTGTGCAACCTATCAGGGCTTTTTTGCTTTCATTGGCAATGGTAATAGGAAGGCAGAGCCACGTGTGAGAAGCAGGTATGATTACAGTTAGCACGTGTGCATTTTGGATGGCTGGAAAGTGGTGGTAGTTTCACATTAAGTTTCTTCTGCCAGCTGTAGGCTTCACCTCAGAGACAGCAAAGGTGTTGGGTGCAGGCACCATGACTCAAAGCCTTTTCCATGTGGTAATTGACCTCGGCCTAGAGGCTCTAACAGAGGATTTCAGTGCCCTTCAGTGCCCTTGGCTCTTCAGTTGTGTTTTCAACAAGAAACAAGCTGCATTAAGCATGCTGAAGAATGGCTGACTGGTCAGTTAAGGAATTTTGAAGTTTGTTGTAATTTTGGGAAGGTTGCTGTGAGACAAAGCCTTAATATTTCATTTGGTGGTGTCAGTGATTCCCAGAACCTAGATTACACAGTGGACATGAACAGGCTTATTTACATGTACAGTGTCCAAATGAAGCAACCACAGGTAGCACCAGGAGTACTGGATGTTATTAGGCAAGTGTGGCATGGTACGGCTGACATCACTATCTTGGTTTTGGCAGTTCTAATGGCTGCTGGAAATGCTTCTGCCATCTTTCACAGGTGCTCTCATTCCTTCTTCGTGTAAAAACACTTCTTTGTTTCTCTTTTTTTTTTTCCCCTTTGTTTCCTGCCTTGTAAACAATAAGGGTCATCTTAACTGAAGTTTTTCAGAGACATCTCTGTAACTTCCCCTCTGTTCCTGAAGAGTTAGGCTTTGGGTAAGATGACCACCAATGTGGACCCCTGTCTCGGTGGGACACAACTCGCTGCTGAAGCAGAGAGGTTTTTGTCTTACTTTGTGCTCAGGATGACATGTATTTTTTGATGGGAGCTTTTTCTGAGATGAGAATTGTCTGTCCTCTTATGAAGCCAGGAAAGTGAAACAAGTCCTGTCTCTTGTTCTAGAGGAACAGAACTGAGAATGTCCCCTTTACAGCCGAGAATTCAAGGAGTATGAGAGCCTCATGATCTGCTGGATAAGAAATGTTGAAAATCTTGCAAGAATATTTGGAAAAGCCAGTTATGTATCTACTGTGGTGATGATCACAATATAAAAACTTTGACAGAACATACTGAAAAACATCCTGTGAATATCCTGTCAAAATATTTCTATTTAAAAATATTTCTACTATAAGGATTTCTAACTGTAAAATTTGTAACAAAAAGTAAATACATAAACCTTTTTAGAACAGTGAATGAGAATAAAAAGTAAGGCGAAGGATAAATTCAAACCTGGAGTTTAAGGTTATAACATGTATTCAATAATTGTGACCCAGTTTAATCCTTTTGGGTAAATCATGGAGCTGCATCTCCTAGGAGAGGCAGGAATCAGAGTGTGAGCAAGATTTTATGAGTCATTGCTTTAGACTTTCAAAGGTAACATATGCTTGACTCGGTTTGCATGAATAGAAACCTGTTTTTTACTAAGACTGGAATTTAATTTATCATTCTACAACATTAGAGCAATTTATTTTTTTCTTGAATTTTGAAGAAAAAGCATATAACAAATGAGTGGAAAAATAATAGTATTTGAAAATTTGAGTAGCACTTAAAGCATTTAGGCAAATTGTAGACCTGAAAGAAAATGTTATTTTCAGAAGAATCCTAATAGAGTAAAAGTTACACACTAAGTAGATTGTAAAAGGAATAAATTAGAAATATTTCAGACTAGAAATCAGAAATTATCTACTCTGTCTACTGAGTTAAGACTGTAAAGGTACTAAAAGTGATCTAGTTTCACAGTGTGAAAAAATTAACACTCCATTATTACACAGAGATTGAATTTCTTCTGGCTTTGATGGAAAAGCTGACCATGCGAACTTAGCAAACCATTTACCTTGCTGTAGACAAGATCCCCTCCAAACAATGTCCCCTCCAAACAAAACCCTTCTCATAAAGGTTAAATGCATATATACTATACTATACTATATACTAATAAAGTTAGTAAAACATAAATAATAGAAACAATATAAGTATGTTAATACATGTCAGTAATAAAGACATAAAAATTAAAAAATAACAAGCATAGTTGTATTTGCAGTTAATGTTTTCTTTGGTGTGCTTTACTAGTATTTAATCTTACAAGTAGTTATGCAGAAGGAGGTTTAAATTTTGTTTTTTTTTTTTGAAGAATAGCTATTCGTGCAACTGCAGATTTTCAAACAGACACTGGGCAGAGTTGGTTATTGGGATGAGATGGGAGGAGGGAGGGAAAAGCAACAACTTGGAGTTGGGCATGTGTTTGGTACAGAGAATGCTGCCAGACCCAGGAAAACTACCAGAATGAAGAGTTCCTCTTAATGTCATCTTTGTGTTTCAGTAAGCACTTTATTACTGAGTACTACAGCCTGGCAAAAGATCAAATGCCAGATTATGTCAACAAGGCCTAGATAAAGTTACGTGGGTTACTTGAAAGAAATTCAAATGCATAGTTGTGTTTAACTGTAATTCTGTTTCCCTAGGTTTATAATGGGCCATTTTTAGCGTAATTGTAGCATATCTTTAGCATATCAGATTTTTCTCTTGATTTCTAGAATATTTTTTTTTTTTCTGGGCAGATATTGACTTGTATGCCTGCTGAGCTTGACTGAGACCCAGCTTTAGTTACTGTTTGTCTGTGGACTTGTGCAGTGTATCCAAATAAAGGAGCTGTGTTCTCCTTTGTATCATTTTTCCAGTCCCTACCATTTCTCTGTGTGTGTGAGTGTTTTTTAAAGCATACTTTTACATTCTGAGCAGCAACTAAAACATGACTCTTACATAAATGTTTACAAGGCTGTGGATTTTGATACTATTGACTTTTTTTATATGCCACTTTAGGAATGGAGGGGGTTAGCTATGTCAATTTGAAGTAAATAGTTTTTTAAAATGATGATTTTATTATTTCAAATATGGCATAGCCTTAAAAGTTCTACTGTAATTTCCTCATGCCCTGAGCAGAAGTATTATTTAAGATACTGAAGAGGAATAATACTAAAAATATTAATGTAATCTCCCCAATAGGAGATTGCAAACAGATGTTTTTCTGTCACTTATTCTTCAGTGAGAAAGTCACTGTTTTATGTATCAGCATTTCTGTAAATGTTACACATAAGAAACCTGAAGAAGTCCATATAGCTACTATTATTTTTTTTTGGCATTGAACTAATATGAGAACTGCTATTTTTGCTAATGAAAGCAGACATTAGAGACTGTTTTGGGTGCCTGGCAACCCCTGTGTTCTTCTCAACCTGCCCGTTCTAGATACCTTGGAATATGAGTCCATGAATGTACACAGACTTTGTCATGAATATTTCGTTGCTTTCCTGTTACATGAAAAATTTATGCCAAGATGGAAACCTTCACAGAAAGCAAGCAGGAAATAATCTGTTATAAACAAAACAGAAGACTTCTCAAGAAGATCAGATAAAAAAGATCAAAAATTCACTGTAGACTGCATTGACTTCATACCACTAAGAGAGAAATGAGCAAATTTGGTATTAGCTTTTCAAGGTCTGCTGGGTGACAATATTATAGAGTTGTAGAATTGTCTGGGTTGGAAAGGGATCTTTCAGATTATAGAGTCCAACCATCAACCTAACACTGACAAAACCACCAGTAAACCATATTGCTGAGCACCATGTCTACCCATCTTTTAAATACATCCAGGGATGGCAATTCCACCACTTCCTTGGGCAGCTTGTTCTAAAGTCCATTCTGACTTCTGATATCGGTCACATTGCATTCATTGCCACTTCTGCACTCTTCAAAATTCTAAGTCAGCTCTGGTGTAATCCCACATGAACTAATCTTTCCAGTCTTCTTGAAGTTGCACATGATGCAAAAAGGAAAGATGCCTGCTTTATACTAACTGAGTTTGGTTCTGTTGTAGCAGGAGAAAACCATTCAGGCCATCCTTCTATTTCATCCTGGTTATATAAAGTGTTTGAAAGACAGTAAGTCTCATCAGAAGAAGCATGACCTGAGATTTATTGTCTGCTAATAAGAGGCTACAAAACTTCTTAACCTGAACACCAAATAACACTAAGTTGGGGCACAAGCACTGTTTTTTTTCTTACTGCGAAAGCTTTGTAACATCTGGAAGAATGATTTATTTTAGGGTAATTATACTACTTGTGCTTCCATATGTCCTGATTTGAGGTAAAACAAAACCAATTTTCAGTAATTTACTTTTCAGTTAAGCCTCTTCAAACTCTCTGAAATTAACAGCATATTCTTCAGACAGTGTCTGTGATCATTGTGATGAAGCCTGATGTTTATAGGAATACCAAAGGGTGGTATGCAGAGAGGCTTATACTTATTGCTATAACACCCAAGGTCAGCTAACTTTATTATGTGCCCGGTTGGAGGGTCAGAAGCAGAAGAGCATAGATGGGTCACACCTGCAGGGAGAAGCAGACAGGACAGGTGACCCAAAACTGACCAACCGGGTATTCCATCCCATCTGCATCATGCTCAGTATAAAAGCTGAGGGATTAAAGGGATCAGGCTCGCCCTTCAGTGGCTGGTGTCCAAGGAGGACTCTGTTTGCCTTTGATCCTGATCTGTGCATTCTGGAATCCAGATCCAAAATCCAGTTCCAGACTCTGTCGCTGAGTTCAGTCTGGGACTTTGCCAATATCTGCTGGTGATGTGATCGTCATCCTGGGAGCTTGATACGGTGTTGTATATAACTTTTCAGTTAAGCCTCTTCAAACTCTCTGAAATTAACAGCATATTCTTCAGACAGTGTCTGTGATCATTGTGATGAAGCCTGATGTTTATAGGAATACCAAAGGGTGGTATGCAGAGAGGCTTATACTTATTGCTATAACACCCAAGGTCAGCTAACTTTATTATGTGCCCGGTTGGAGGGTCAGAAGCAGAAGAGCATAGATGGGTCACACCTGCAGGGAGAAGCAGACAGGACAGGTGACCCAAAACTGACCAACCGGGTATTCCATCCCATCTGCATCATGCTCAGTATAAAAGCTGAGGGATTAAAGGGATCAGGCTCGCCCTTCAGTGGCTGGTGTCCAAGGAGGACTCTGTTTGCCTTTGATCCTGATCTGTGCATTCTGGAATCCAGATCCAAAATCCAGTTCCAGACTCTGTCGCTGAGTTCAGTCTGGGACTTTGCCAATATCTGCTGGTGATGTGATCGTCATCCTGGGAGCTTGATACGGTGTTGTATATATTGTATGTATTTCATTATTTTCTTATTAATATTATTATCTTTTTATTATTAATATTTCATTAAAGTAGTTTAGTTTTTTTTAAAACTCTGAAGTGTCTCTCTCTCTCTCTTACTTTCTCTCTTTCTCCATCTCTGAAGGGAGAGAGGTTAAACAGAGCATCTGCTGTTCATTCAGTGGCCAGTCCAGCCCAGACCATGACACCATACTACCCCATCTAATGTTCACATGTTGATCAAATTTAAGCTTGTTCTGTGTTTGTGCCATTTTGAAACCCCTGGTGCCAGAGCCTGTGATTCCACCAGTTCACTTTGAAAAAACTATCACCTGTTATAACAGTACATTATCTAAAAGAGATCAAGGAGTGAAACTGTCAAGTTGTGTGTAAATCTGCCTAATTTTGTGCTGTGATACCCAAAGCCCCATCAGGAGAATTTTTAAGTTATTGCCTTCTTTTGCACTGTTTAAGATGTCACTTGTACAACAACTATCCAAAAGATAAATCTATCCACATAAAATCAAGTTAGTAATACTAAAATTCCTAATGCATTTCACGGTTTCAAGACTGAAAATTTGCTTAGAATGTGTCATGTGGTTAATTTGCTTCATGTAATATTTTCAGGTCTGTCTTTATAGGATTTGGGAAGCAAGATTAGTTATTTTAACAGTAATACTGGAAGTACAATCAACTTAAAGCAGGGTGAAAGTTTTAATAGGCAAAACGTAAGATCCAAGTAGCCGTAGCACTAATGTGACATAACGAAAGAGAAGGCAATGGGGGAATAGACTAGGATGGATATTGATGGGGAAGGAAATCTTTAAAGATACTGTACAAGAAAGGCTAAAAGCATCATGAGCTTGTGTCCTAGCATACATGCTGCACAGAAAATGGAAGAAAAGCACTGAACCTACTAGTTTATGAGCAGGCTAGATTAACAAAACATATGGGTGAGCCTACTTAATTATCAAAAACTGAGTGTATTTTTCTTGCATCTGTTGAGTATAATGTGTATTTTAAAAGGGATGTACGGTATTTTGTATGGCAGAGACTTACATCGCAACAAGTGGAAGGTAGGATGTCTAGCTCCCACTTCGTCTTTCCTTGCCACTAAACGGGAAAAAGAAAAGCTGTATTAGTTGAGTTCTGCAAGAATGCCCCAGATAAATGTAATACATGTACTGTCACTAAGATATTTTAATCTTGACTGATGAATGTGGTACAGACCATTGAGGTAATCTGTTTGCAATAGACGTAATTAAGTTTTTAGTGAAACAGTGACTTCTGTCAGTTGACTGTGAAATAGTGGTGACTCTGATATCTACCCATATGTCATGGGGAACAGTTTGTGCACTGTTGTATACCTTGTCCGCACTTTTCCATCTGTGCTTAAGGGTTTTTCTTTTGTTATGGAGAACTCTTGGGTTTTTTCTTATTGGTAAAAATAAAGAAACTCCAGGCTAGGCCTGCCACCCAGTTCTTTTTTCCAGATTAGGTATATGTTTCGCAGAGGTTCCTGACTCCCATATCAGATTTTTCTTCTTATTTCACATTATTGAAATAAAATAGCTTCTCTTCTTTGGCTTGTCTGGAGAGTTTCTTCCCTTACCCTTTTTTAGGTAGTTTGTTCTGGATTTGTTGTGGAAACTTTAGGTTTCTTGGCATCAAGATCTCCTACAAATCCTCTTTTGAGTTTAGAAACTGCCAGTATCTCTCTGTAGGGCTCTCCTCTCCATTTTCCTAAGCCTCTGGTCTCCTCTTTTTTGGCAGAGTAATTGATTTCTCTCTAAAATGAGATCCCTTCTCGTTTTAGCTTTGTCTGATGTGGCTTTCTCCAATCTAAGCTACACCTGAACATTTCAGAGGAGGCAAACAACTGGTCTAAGAAAAAAACCAAAACCAAGACTAGGCATAGATTCCTCTAAATGGTTAGTCTCTGTTTTGCTTTGGTTTAAAAAAAAATAAAATTGTGATGATGATGAAGCCATTTTGGGCATTGCAGAGCCTTTCTGAGCTTGTTTTTTGTTTTCATTCAATCACAGCTTGAATAGTATGGCTTTAGAGACTTAGTGTATCTGCTTTGCTCAGGTCTTGGATGAGAGCCAGTTGTCTGCCACGTGATCTGTACACAACGTAGAAATACTCAGAGTGGGCTGATAAAGTGCATGGAATGACTGAGGAGATGGTGAAAATGCTATTGCTGCCCATACCTGAATTTATTGTTATTTTGTGGCTTTAGAAATTTATTGTATTAGTTGCTGCTTTGGGATTTGCTGGCACTAATTTTCATTCATTTTAATCTTTTTTCAGACAGTGTTATGATCTATTCCTCTGGATCTGGTTCTACTTACAGTGCCATCTTTTTGTTGGCTCTGAAATTAGGACAGTCCTAAAATCTTCAGCGAGAATATAAGCGCTTGCCTACTAAGCAGAGGTTCACTATATGTCTGTGCGCTGATCAATACAGTTATCTAATTAACTCATAAAAGCCATTAAAGGAGCTGTCCTGTGAATCCAGAATCAGTGTTGGTCCTGAATAGCCCAGCATTTATCTCTTTGCCACAGCACTTGAGGTCAACCAAAAGCTGAAGTATTTGTTCTCTCTGTCAGGTTGGAGGGGCTTAAGCCAAGAGGCCTTTGGGATGAGCTGCTTGGTTGTAAAACTTTTCTTTTTCTTCTTTTTTTTTTTTTTTTTTTT
>NW_015094506.1:44695346-44799861 GCF_001431845.1 Calidris pugnax
TTTTTTTTTTTTTTTTTTTAAACTTGGAGTTTAACAAATATTTCTGTAATTTGCATTCTTCTGGGCTGCAAAGGCTGATTGAGTGGGTGGTAGGGTAACCACCATTTGGAAGGTTCTTTATTTTTTTATTTGGACTTGGGATGCAATTTGTATGTTCTAATAATTTCTGTAAATGAGCCCAGATTTCTGGATATGTAATTTATAAATAATCAAAATAAACAAGCGATAACATTGCTGTTTCTGCAGCCGCTTTTTTCTTATGGCCTAAAAGGCACTTAGTGTAAAACTCATCTGTCTTTTTTTTGGTGATACTATTATCGGTTTTGTGACAGGTGTGATAATGGTAGTATCAGCCTGATTTTGGGGGTGCTGTATGGATGTGTAAAGGTAGAGATTTGCATTTAAAAATGAACAAAATGGGTCCACCTGAAATCTCAGATAGCAGAGGCAAAAGAGGTAAATCTCAAAATATTTCAAATTGACAGGAGAGGAGCAGAGAGGGGAGAGAAAGAAAGAAAACCCCCAAAACCTTGTGATGGAAGTTTTATCAGCTTGTGGAATGCAACACTCATTAATGATGCTAGACTTATTTTTTTTTCCTGTGGAGTCTCATTTTATTTAATTTATTCTTATCAGTATATTAAATACATGTTTGTTGCCACTGTATAAAAGTGAAACTAAATTATGTGCTGAATACCATCAGAGAAAAGTGTCTCTGTGCGTCTCTTAAGAGCATCCAGGAACTTCAAGTTTGCAGTGAAGTAACTTCTATTTTGGGTTTTGTGTTTAACAACTTGTAGTGTGTTACTAGCAATAAAGTATAAGTGTAATAATCTCTAGGCATACATTGAAAAGCCTTTCTGGAGGCTTGTATATGGAATGGATCAGTTGATCACTTTATTCCAAGCTCTGTGGATTTTGTTTTGCCATAAAATCCTCCTTGTTAATATCTGTTCATATTACCCATTTTTAATTTTAACAGGGTTAAACATCTTCAGGAGGAATTAAAAAAAAAAAATACTGTTGGATTATGAGACTGAGAAACATATTTGGTCCATCAGTGTCAAGGATCTGTGATAGGGGAAATGAACTTTAGTTTGCACCTCCAAACTGTCAATTCCATCTCCATCCAAAAGTGAGGATAACCAATTGAGAGCACTGCCTTCTAACATTCCTTCATACTTAAGGGAAAAAAAAAAGTACTAAAAGAATAAGCTTGCTCCACAAAGCTGTCTTGACCTTTAGTCTTGTCCATCCCACAAAAATTTCTGTGGTGTAGCTTTTAGCTTTTAGCACTGACAGTGCAAATGTGTTATCACAATATGTAACAAAGCATCCTGTTCTTGTTGAACCATATTGGGTCAGTGTATGAAGAGAGAATCCATAAGGAATTGCAGGTGGGCTGGTCCTTAAGAAAAAAAGTACATATACTTTCTTTTAACCTGTGTAATATGAAGTAGGCTATATTCAGAGACTTGTCCAAGTATTTTTTTTCTGAATTTTCTTAAAGGCAGTCTCTTTCAGAGAAATATTTTTGCAGTGTTCTGAATATCTGGTTGAGTACTGCAGTAGATGTTTTTGATCACGCTGTGACACTGTTCTTTGGTCTATTTGATCTTTTGCACTGCCTTCATACAGTTTAAACATAAATGTGTTGGAAAATACCGTGTTATGATAACCCTAGTATTATTGCTTTAGCCTTCCTCCATTGCTTAAAACAATTTTTAAAATAAGTAACAGTACATCCAGTGCATTGCATAACTTGTATGATCAACACCAATGTCATATGTTGCACTAAAAATCTGCTTTGAAATAAGTGTGATTGCATAGTTGAAAATGAAGAGGTATTAAAGCTGTTCCTGGAGCCTTTATGCAGCACAGCGATGTGCCAGGATTTTTTTTTTCACGCTAACATGAGTGGTTCTGTCAGTGATCTGGTGGATATTCAGTGTTTTCAGTTCTTAGCCACTGTGCACTTCTAAGTTGTACTCTAGCCATTTTTCTAAGTCTTACTTAATAGCCATTTTTGAGACTGCACTGAGTAGGAAATAAGATAATTTAGTGTTTGGGGGTGCTCATTGGTGTTTTCTCACACGTTTTCTCCCAGTACCCCAGGGAGTTTAGTCAATGCTGTAATCCCCTCTTGATAGCTGGAGAACTAAGGCACAGAGGGAAAGATGCAGGTGGCCTACACAAGAACTGCTATGGACTTTCAATAATGAGGTCCAAGACACTAGATCAGCAAGCTTATTCTCCAGCACACTGCAGCTCTGGAGTTGCCCAGAACCTGGGGGTTTTCCCAGCTGCTAGCCTGCACATTCCTGTGGTAGCTGAACCTACCTGTGTTGAAACATGAGTCTGGATGGGCAGCGAAGTCTCCTGGTAGCTGTGTCCGGAGGAGCACCTGCTGCCTGGGATGGGCAATGGTAAAGTAGGTTTTGCATGGTCCTTGCAACCATGCAGTGAAGCCAGCTGTGGACATACATACATTGCACAGAATCATAGAATCCTGGAATGATCCAGGCTGGAAGGGACCTCCAAAGGTCATGTAGTCCAACCTCCCCAGTCAGCAGGGACATCCCCAACTAGACCAGGTTGCCCAGGGCCTCGTCGAGCCTCACCTTGAATATCTCCAGGGAAGGGGCCTCAACCACCTCCCTGGGCAACCTGTACCTGTGTTCCACCACCCTCACAGTAAAGAACTTGTTCCTAATATCCAATCTAAATCTGTTCTTCTCCAGCTTAAAGCCGTTGCCATTGCTTATACACATTTCAAAGACATGTCTTGAAAGCTCTGAGAAGCATCTACTCTGGATATGAGAACTGAGATTCTTCTTGGAGGTTTCTCCAGTCGGTATGTTTTGGGAAGAAAAGTGGCATACGCTTAAGCAGGTGACGATTGCTGCTAACTTGCAACTGTTCCAGCAGACCATGAGGTTGATAAACTCATTAAAGTAGTAATAACAATATATGTAAAGAAAGAAATAAAAGTCAGGTTGAAGCTCTCCCATCGTAGAATGGTTAATCCCAAACAGTTGAAGTTTACTGTTGGTTGTAAACAAGTGGACATAGCCTTAACGTTGCACGGGCCTTACCAGTATTTCCACAGGTGGCACTACGGTCTCCGGTGAGGATGGGATCTTAAAATGATGCTCACATCCTTGACATTATTCTTCGGGGTTTTTTGGGTCACAAACCTCTTGCCTGCAGAGCTCCTGGTGAATTTCTTTTCTGGAAGTCTTCATCTTCTGCTTGGGCCCCATCTTGTGAGAGGAGCGGCCGCGGTGTGGGCCCTGTCCCCGTGTGACGGTGCCAGCCCGGGTGAGCCGGGTGGTGTTTCCCCTCGGGCCTTACCAGTGCTAGAGTGGTAATTAAGAGATATTACAAAAAAATGGAGGAAAATGAAATACTGCTTTTCGAAGTCTATTTGGAGGAAACCAGAGGCAGGGCTCTAAAGAATAAAACCCAGGTAGGCACAGCGTTTTCCGCGCCTGATTTCTAACCCACGTATGCAAGTAGTGATTTAACACTTCATTCTTTGTGTCAAAAAAAAACGATTCAAAGAGCCATATTTTTTCAGGGCTTTTGATCCGAAGGTTTCGGAGGGTGTTCAGTGCGTCTTGGGTAACTAACCGGGAAGATAATCCGCGCCATAAATCTTTTGTTTCGGGTTTTTTTTTTTTTGTCCCTCAGAAACTCACCTCCGCGCAGCCGGTAGGACCCGCCCGCTCACCGTGTGGGCTCCGGCTGAGGAGATGCGCCCCCCTAACCCCCCCCCCGCCTCTCGTCCCCTCAGAGCGCGGCTGGGCCGGCCCTGGCGCGAGCGCAGCGGCGGCTGCTGCGGCCTCCTCCTTCCTCCCGAACAAAAGGGCTGAGGGACACCCACCCGCCTCGCTCCACACACACCACAGCGTGCGGATAGGCGAGGGCGGGCGGTCTGGGTTGTGAATCTTTTCTGATTTTTCCAGAAATCAAGCAGAAGATTGAGCTGCTGATGTCAGTTAACTCTGAGAAGTCGTCCTCTTCAGAAAGGTACGGCGGCATCTCCTGCATGAGCGGGTCATGGTGTGGCACTGCCCGGCGCAGGGCTCTTCCTCCCCTTCCCCTTGTCAAGTTTGCTAGCATTGTTTCCGTATTGCATGCTGGTTATTGTACCCTATCCATTGACCCCCTCTCTCTTCTTTTCTTTTTTTTTTTTTTTTTTTTTTTTTTTTTTTTTTGGTTGAGCTTTGTGCATTTTTTGCGGAGATTTATTGATTTCTTTCTTTATTTTTTTTTTTAATTATGATTTTTAACGAAGTCTCCTGGGCTGCAGCATGCAGATGGCACTACAGCAAGGCTGCTGGTTTGCCTGCGCTGGTGTTGCAGACCTCGCTCCTTCTCGCTGTCACGCAAAACGCCGCCTGGGTTTCCATAAATTCGTTTTTTTCGAGACCTTTTTTTTTGGGTTGTGTTGCAGGAAACCCTTCCGCGGTTGCAAAGGGTTCCCTCTGAACGTAGATGCATAGGAAATGTAACTGGGTGAAGCCTTCCGTGTCCTGTTATGTGGAAAGGGAGTGTCCTTTGCGAAGTAGCTCAGGAATCGCAAATCCCCCCCAATTAGTCACATTCTGTAAGATAGATGTGATCCTTGTTCAAGTCTGTGCTAGGAAATGGAGCAGTCGCTGCATGCAGTAATGGTTCATGCCTGCAGGTAAGGACAAAATGACTCAGAAGTGTTTTTAAAGCAATTATTTTATCTGTCAATCAGATTATTGCAGTTCAAGTAGCTGCTTCGTTTTAAAGAAATATTTCGAGGTACCAAACGCACATTTAAGTTTTCCGACGTGAAATAACCTCCTGGTGATTATTTTGTTGATTTTTAAATGATCCAGTCCTGCTCACTTCTGTTTTGCTCGCGCCTGAATTTTAGGAGAGATTTTTATTTTCAAAATTACTTAAATCCAGAGCAACACAGTATCATTTTCTTTTAAAATTATTTGCAGTAATCATTTCGCCTGTATGCAAAAGACCATCCGAACATTCTATTTTGCAATTTTAATGTTGGATGTTGGCAAAAAAAATACAATTATTAATTTTAAGTACTCAAACTGTATGTTTAGCTGAAATTATTACCTAAAGTACATTTTATTGAATGGTTCAGCATAGAAAGGTATAATAATGCACTGAAAGCTGTCTTAAGGAAACAGGCTGAAGCACACCATTCAAAATGAACGATTGCTGTGGGGCATGCATGGTTTTAAAAAACAAAATGAGCAGTTTAATTTGATTTATAAATATATTTGTGTAAGATACATAGAAGCAAACTGTATTGCCTTTCACCAGCTGTAATATAACAAAATATCAGAAATGAGAGAGATACAGAAAATGGTGGGGGGGAGTGGGTTGTTAAGTCACCTTTCCAAAATGGAGAGATATAAGAAGAGCTTTGAGAGATATTTTATTTATTTATTTATTAAAAATTAAGACTCATGAAAGAAAATGTTAATGTTTATTTGTTTACCTCTGTCCCACCCTGATGCCTGGAATTTTTAAATACAAGACTAATAAAATGGTGGTGATAACAGAGAGGATGATGGGGTGAAAATAGTAAAGGAAACAGGTGTTAACTTGATTTTTCAAAAGGCTTTTGTTAGCATTTTTGCAGGGATAATTTGGTATATGATACAGATATTTACTTTATCAGTATAAATGTTATGCAGCACCCTAAAACTGATCAGTCTGGTTTTGAACAAAACATGCTTGTGGTTGAACTAATGGTAGTCCTAGATGAATAGGTCCCTGTGAAGGATTATAACACATAATTAGAAAAAGGTGCATTTGTCAGAGATCTATTTGAACACCATTAATTTAAAAGTAAGATTTTATAACAGCAGGCCACGTTATCTGGCAATAAAGATTAAAATGTGAATGTTGTATAGGCACATAGATTTCTTTTGAGGATTTAAATATGTGGTACTGTTCACCTGGAGATTGATTTGGCACATCAGCTGCACCATTTATGTGGTCAGTTATAAAAGAAAACAACTTTATATATTATCTGAGATTTTTTTTTAAATAACCACATTCTTTTCATGTATCTAAAAATAGACTGAATTTTTTTGCAAGCTGTTATGAAACAGTGCTGTCTATCCTATTAGCTGCCAGTTCCTTTCAAGGCCCTTTCAAAATTACTGTAGAAGATGTTTTTTAAGGAAAAAAAATAATTGTATTGAATGTCTGAACTGCTAAACTGTCCTCAATCTGCCGTTCAGCAGAATTGCGGTGTGTGTTCATACAGTCCGGACATGAAAATATGCATGTTTTTGACAAACAGAGAAAGGGAATTCATATGTGTATTTTTTTTATTATTATTATCAATTGCTCCTGGTGGTTGGACTTTTTGAGAAGCTTGAGTTCTCTGGGTGGAAATGCTGGGTGGAAGACCTGAAAGAGTCCATGGCTTGTTTCTTGTTTTCCACACTAGCAGAGGCTGCTAGACAGCGCTTGCATAGCGGGAGGGGAGGTGCTCTGTGCATTTGCAGAAACTGATGAAATGGGAATAGGGAAGGAATAAGAGAAAAGCCCGTTGCTTGCCTCTTTGGTTGGTCTTTGTTTTTACAAGGCAGTTGAGCATTTAGGGTTTGTAGGTTTTCCTCCTCACTTGGCAAGTTCAACATGTTACCCTATCCTAGAAGGAAGCTGGAATATAATGGATGGTTTGGCTCTTATGGAAGCTTGACATGGTAGAAATCCTGCAGCGTTCTCTTAGGATAGGTGGTGGTTATGTTTTTAAGAGGCTTTTAGGATACATTAGCAGGGAAGTGAGGTGGACCCTTTGTTGAGGATCATCTGAGATCTTAAAGACACTACAGCCTTGAAAAGTAAATTAATACAAACCTGAGAGATTTTTCCTAGTGAGATTCATCCCTCCTTTCCCCTTACCTAAAAAAACTGTAGTTTCAGAATGGAGGGGGAGGGGGTGAGATAAGATGCCTGTATTTTGGTGAGTTATGGGAAGTTTCATTAAGCAGACATGATCAGACAGCATCTGTAAGTCCTAAATTTCTGAGTAGCTAATGCTGCCCGTGTGCGCGCTGGCAACCTGTGACAAAGTCCTTGTTCCTTGTTGATAAGGTAGCCCGGGTAACTACAGATGCGTGCGTGCACATGGACGGTTACAGTGGATCGGGTAACCTACTGTCCCTCCTTACACTGAATTGATTTGTTTGGATGTCTGAGCTTTAAGTATACCTGGAAGTGTTTTCCTGCAGCGTGCTTACAGTGTGAGACACACCTCGTTGCTTTATCTAATATGTAGTAATTTAACTACCGTATACCCCTCTGTTCTTTATGTTTCAATAAGGCTGCATGAGGTTACTTGTCCAAGCCTTGTAAATGTCATTAGAAAGCAAGGAACAGCAGCTAGATGGAGGAGGATGGTCTTTCAAGAACCCTCCAAGAAAGCAAAAATAGTTTCATTTCTGTTGTATGAGTTATGCACTCTTACCTTGTGCAATATTGTCAACCCTTCAAGCTGTACAGGTATTTTTATTTGCCTTTTTAAGGGTTTGTGGAACTCCTGGCAAGTTTCTGTTTTGTTTTGAGAAAAGTCAGTTCTTCCATCTGGGTCACTTTCGACTTGTTTAGACTGCAAACCTAATATATATAGTACTTTTTCATATTTTAGGACAGAGAACTCAGTATTTTATTTTTTTTAGCTCCGATTTTTGGATTTTATATATATATGTTGTCTTAGCAATGCAGTTTGACCATAGGATATTTACTGGTAAGGGTTGTTAGTAAGGCTGTTAAGTCCGAAGTATTTCTCCTGCTTTTTTCCTGTCTTCCTGCAAAGGCTGCAAACACATGTTTCTTTAAAATGAATTTCTGCTTCAAAAAAAATTAATAGCAGCCACTCATGAGCAATCTTACAGTAGATAACTGATGTGTGTATAATTCAATTTTCATGATATTGAGGGGTTTTATAAATAGCAGTAAGGGAAAGACGCTTTCAAATGACAGTAGGACAGCAAAGTTTGTGTTATTCGATGTGTACAAGTATGTGGGGTGGTGCGGCGCAGGCAAGGTTTAAGGACAACTGTGTTATGCTTTTTTTTCTTTTTTAGCCTTGGGCTATGTGTACCCCTCTCTCTTTGCAGAGCAAATTAATGTATTTCTCAGTGCTTTTACGTGGTTTCTTCATCAGGTCATGCCAAGAATGGAGTCAGGGATAAAGTAAAGGAGGAAGAAATCTAAAATAACGAGCAGGAAGAAAAAGATAGAGACTGAATACTGTCTACTTTCTTTTCTAAGAAGAGATCTAATGTTAGTTGATACAAAAGGCACTGTGAAACAAGTTATGATGTTGAAGGATTCCTTCAGACTTAGGGACATGTATGATTTTCTCCATTCTGTTTTTTTATGTGTGTGTTGGTTTGTTGTTTTTTTTAAAATTTAATTGTGGATGCATTACTTCTCCTAAGGCAGAAGTGTCACTTGTAGTGAAATACAGAAATAAAATATATGTTTAAAAGTAGGAAGAACCATCAGCTCACAACATTCAGTATGAGCTGACATTGCTGTGTGTCAGATAAGTATTTTGGCATAATTTGTAGATAGTAGAGAATTGGAAGATAATAGTTCTACTGTTTTTTATATAAGTAACATTGAAACAAAAAATAATTATGAGAATAATGCAACTATTTCATCACTTACGCTAACCTTAAAGTGTGTTTTTAAAATACCATCTTTTCTTCAGCTGTCTTCCTGCTTTACTTTTTGTTATTGTTTGTAAAAGAAGTATTGCCTAACTTCCATCTCAGGGTAGTTCAAATTTATTTTTAGTAGTCATACAGCTTCTTTTTTTTTTGTTTTGTTTAAAATAATAAATGATAACAACGAGCAGTGTATATTTTTCCTTTTTTTTTTTCCAAAATTGCAAGCTAATCCTGCTATTTGTTGTATTTTATCTCAGAAGTAGGGAGGAAATCATCCTATCTTAATGTGGGCCCTAAGCCATTTTCCAGGAAGGCACTTCATTCTACCACTTAACTCTCTTTGGTGACAGTATAGGTCTCTTAGAGTAGATACTTAATTTTAGATTGCTAAAATTGGACCCAAATAAATCGTATGTGTTGAGTTTGTTTCATATTAAAGGTTTGACAGCCTCATTGTTTTAGTGTTCAAGGCTTTTAAGTAAGTATGAAAGGGATGTAGAGACAAGGAATGCTGCAACGTGTCATTGTGCTTGTGTAGAAAAAAAGAAAGGAAAAAAAAAAAAAAGGAATAGCCTGTGTAGAAGCAGTCACTTGTGGAGCAGCTTTTTCACTTGAGGTGATATTTTTAGGGGGCACTGCACTCTATAAAGAGTGGATAGTGCCTGTATCAGTTCATCAATAGGCTTTGAAAAGATTTAGAATTTGAAGTGTGTTTTATTTTTCAGTGATAGGCTTTGTTTATTTCTGTGTCTGTCTGGAATTTCTGCTATATGGGAGAAAATCATTTACATTGATAGACAATCACAAGTGAAATGTATAATTAGTATCCCTAGTATTCAGATGATCTTCTCTGCACTACTTGATTTTTTTGTTTTCTTTTTTACCTTTAAGATCTTTTCCTCTTGCAGATATTTGTGAGAGATTTATGCTAGGAAGGTTTCCAATACAGCTTCTGAAAATGCAGGTCTTGTTTTTGGCACTTGCTGTTGGAACTAAAGTGAGAGAGCTTTGGGAAAGGGAAGGATTGAACGTGCTGGGAGGTCGTATGAGATTTTCGTGTACGAGAACCATCCACTGGAAACTAAGTCAAGCAATTCAGTGATGATTAGAACACAGTTAATGGCTAAAAAAAAGTGTATGTAAAAAATCTGAAAACTGACTTGACCAATATACTTTATTTTTCTAAGGTAAACGTATTTATTCCACTTCAGGGTAAAACGTTACCGAAGGAAGTAATTTTAAGGAAGGCTTTATGTGTTATGAATTCAGTCTGTTTCATGATGTGAAACTTTTTGCCTAATTGCTGTCTTAATCATGACTTCACTAAAATGTACACTCCAGGCCCCTGGACAGACAGTAAGGGAACATTACGTGGTAGATTGCATAAAGCAATGTGTACCTATGCCAAATGACTGCATTTCTGTTGTTGCTGTGCTGTGTTACAGGACAAAGCAATTTGTGGTTTTCTGCTTTTTTACATTATATATTCACAAGTGAATAATAAAACGTTTAGGTGTTCATATAATTCAGTAAATTTACTGTGATGGGGATATGTGTATTTTCATTGATCTACAATTGATGTAGTTACCAAAAGACGCTAAGCAACAGGTTAAGCAAATGCACGCCAATTTAAGCATTCCATTTGATTGTGTATTTTGTGTTTATAAGGGTATTATCGGGAAATTGTGGCATCTCTCAGCTTGTGAGTTGCTGTGAATCGTGCAATACAGATATCCATCAGTCTTTCCATTAGATTGAAAAATACCTTTTCTATCTTAAGGATGTTGTGGCCAGAAGGTCATTTACTAATTCGATCTTTAGAAATTTTACACTCCTGAGCCAGTATCTGCCCCAGGAGCTTCTGTATTTTCTTCAAGAATCATCCTTAGACTTGGGTAAACGGTCTGACAAAATGCAGTCACTGTTACCTTAAAAACAAATACAAAAGTCATCTCATGTAGGATGCCTACCAAACTCATGCTGCTTGCTGCTTGTGACTAGATGGATAGTGAATTGCTATTTCCCTTTCTTTTGCTTCACTCTTTTTCTCTCTTTTTATTATTTAAAGCTCCAGTTATGAAACAGGTATGTGCAGCTCCAAGCTCTGCCTGGTATATATGCTACAAACAAAGGAGTGCCAGTTCTTTGCCAAGTTTGTCTGCACCACTTTCCTCATCTGATTATAGCTTTAGGTCAGTCAGGCTGGTTGGTTGCTTCTCTTCCATGACTGGACAATGTTCAAGACCAGAACCACATCCCCCCTAGATGTTCTGTTTGTATGAAATTTTGACCATTGTGCTTAATAAGATGTTCAGAAGGCACTTTAAATAACTTCTCTATGCTCATAGAAGTATTTAACTTTATCTTGTCTACTAGAACAACAAATGACTATAAATTGGTGATATCCTCATTTATTAAAATAGCATATTTTCTTATCGTGAATGCTTGTGAAACATCTATATTTTAATGTTGTGCTGGTTAATCTTGAAGGCCTTTTTTCCCAAAACCAGGAGCAGCATAATTCTGTGGAAGGGAGAATTTCTTAAAGCTATTTCTTATTTACCAGAATGTCATTGGAGTAGCATGAAACATTTTAAGAATTCAGTGCTTTGTTTTCGTGAAGCAGCTTCCTATGCCCCAAATCTACTGGGATGTTCACAGCCTTCCTAAGAAGGCAAGGACTTGTCCTCATTTCTGTTGCTCAGAAGTACTGTGCATGGGGACAGAGTAGCGTGTATCTTTTTGGGGGACAAAGAAGGCCATATTAGTCCAGAAACTGTTCTTAAGCTACATGTTTGTTCTGTGTTGTCAAAATTTAAATATTAGCAATAGTTCTGGCAGAAACTGAGAGAATTGTTTTAGTCATTAATACTATTATAAAGAGACAGTATTATTTTCTTTTGTAACCACTGTATCAGAATATCCAGCAGTGTTTTTTTTTGTGTGTGTGTGTCCAGAGGTGGAAAAGGGATCTGAAATTCCTACAGGTTTCAGTGGACAGCTCTTCTGTTATTCCTATCCAGCACGAGGACCAGCAGATTCTTGTCTGTCATCTTCAGCTTCTATGGTCACTTCCACAGAAGCATTCGGTTTCTGCCATGCCCACATACCAAACAGACGTATCAACCTCTGTTTATTCCATGCCACGAGCTAGACTGGAAGATGTTTGGAATTAGCTTTGCTCTTTATGAATCCTTCTATAAAAGGATTACCTTGCCCATAGGAGGCCACGTGTGGTGGTTTCGTCCAAGTGGTGCTTTGTCATTCCCAGTATGACGGCGTAAAGCCTTTCTGACAGCTCCTGCTGCGTATGTGACAAGAATCAGGAATTTCCACTGCTGCCTGGTGTCTTAGCTGTGAGAGGTGTCTGCTTCTGAGAAGACTGTAATACAGCTTTGGACCAAGACTTCCTAAGACATATGCAAAAGGTGATCAACCACAGTGATTCTGAAGTACATTTTTATCAATTAAAATGTTTCATTCTGATATAAGTAAGAGTACAAAGCATTTTATATACTTAGTTTGAAGTCTCACTTGGCTTCTTCCCAGGTAATAATGTTTCAGAGTAGAAAGCCAAATTAAAAAGATACAGCCTTCCTCAGAATGCTTATGTTTTACAACAGAAGTGAAAGAATGCAGAACTTACAAAGAAGTTATGGGTGATCAAGGGAAAAAAGGTTTTCCCTTTCCCACAAGTACTCCATACCTGTGGGTGGGTTACTGAGACAACAGATTAGGGTAAACCCTGTTCCTTGGGTACCCTGGCTGTAGTATGCTGCAGAGAATGCAGGACTTCTTTGTGCAGACCAATAGGTGCTTATTGCTCTTTATTGAAATCTGTTTGCAAGTTTCTCCAAGGCAAACTTATTGAATACATTCCTGTAATGTAATTTGCATCTACTTTGTTTCATCTGTATTTTGGCTTTGTGTTACTTTTCTGTTATAATGTTGTACAGTTGAGTCCTGACTTGAAAAGAAAGCATGCAGGAAAGATCCTGTCAAGATTCCTTTATACGTGTTTAGCACATAGGAATTTCAAGGGCTATAAAAAGAACCAGAGGACATCCAATTGAAATAGAATGGTGCCTGAGAATGCTAATACATTTTTTTACTATCATTTAAACATGCAGTCGTTTACAAAATGCCTTAGCAAAGCTTCATGGAGTGTGTTCCACTAGATGCCAGGACAGCTTAACCAGGTATAGACTACCCCAGACTTGAATCTAAGGAAGGTTTATAGACCTCACCTTCAAAGTGTTACTGATAGCTTTGCTAAGAAATTTGCTTAAAGTGTGTGTCCTTTTAGCCATGTGGTTATTAAGGTAGCCAAGTGTGGAGGGCTTTGGGTCTCAGAGGCATCCCTCCTGGCCAGGGCTGCTGCAGTTCAGTCCCCAGAGCAAGCCAGTGATGTGACTGAGCACTTATTCCCAATAGGTGTGTGTGCATTCACACACGCTCACAGACAGAAAATATGTACACAGCTGGCCACAAGGATCAACAGGGACTCAAACCAGTGCCTTCATTGGCACCCACATAAACATACACAGAACACTCAAGCAAGAACTGCACGGACAGCCCAGTCTTGTTCCTCCTTCTCAGGATGGAAGTCCACTGGTGGAATTTTCACACAGTCTCATGGATATGCTATATGGGTCCCCCTAGTAGCTGGTTTTAAATGATCTATGTAGTTGCTGAAGTCTTGACCCATTGATGTTCCCCAGTTGTTGGTACCTAGACCCATGAACTCCTGATGTTTGTGTTCTTACTCTGGTTGCTGGTACTCAGACCTCTTATCTATTTGCTGGCCAGTCTGGCTTGAAGTTAGCCACCCGTTTGCACCAGACCTGTCCCATTTATCCTTTTTCCCTGCTGTTTTTCCATACTTATTTTTTTCTTATCCACTTTTATTCCTGTCTTTCTCTGCCTCTGGTGGCTTCCCCTAAACATTTCATAATGTCTTTCATATTCTCACAGTCCCACGGTAAGTTTTACACAATCCCAAAATGTTCTTCATCCCGTAGTAAGTGCTGTGCCCCTTAAAGCAATAAGCTTTAGTTTTCAAGATGTTTCTGTGGAGTGAGTTTCCTCCTTGACTCATCTTGGTGGGTTTCACACTGGGGGAATATGGTCTAATTGATGGTCTTGGGAGTAGCTGATTCAGGTGCTCCATTTTCACTGATTAGGCTGTTAGGGTTTCTCTACCTATTGTTTTGCCACTGATCCTTGCTGGATCTGTTTCTATTATGATTAGCCTGTCTAATCAGATAACCTAACACTGGTCTCTCAGGGGCCTAGTAGCACCTGTCAAAACTGGATCTAGGTCTGTTTGCATTTTTGGCAGTCTGACATAGGCACCCAAAAGATTGAGATCAGCTGAGGATACAAAATGCACAATTCCCTTGATACTACTTCTCAGTCTCGTGGAAATTCAGTATTGCAGAGGTTTGTCTACTACTTAACTCCTATTCAGTTTACAGACCTGTATGGCTAGAAAGGAAAAGTGAGGTATCCTCTTACAATGTGTTAGATATATGCTCTGTGCTTCAAACTTCGACCTGCTGGAGATGTTAGGCTCGTACATCTAATGAAGGGAAAGCTCAGCAATGACCACAAACAAGTAGCGCTGCTTACTCTGCTGAACTTGGCCTCTCTGCTTGTTGCAAAACCCATTCGATGTAAGATAGCACAGGGATGCATAATAATAGTAAGGAGTTTTGGAACATAAATAAACTCAGACTATGGACATCCTGCCTCTATATGTTCTGGTCTGATAATAACAATCAAAAAGTATTTGGGCCAGTTTAGAAAAGGCAAAAAACAATTGTATATCCTTGTTTAGAAGGGGAGTAATGTCTCCAAGGTGGACAGGAAGGCCAGTTGTTAATTTGACCTGCATGGATCAAGAAATTGCTCAATTCCTTTGCAAGGTAGCTGAGCAGGCAAAAACCACAGACTCACAATGTGCATTAGCCAGTATTTGGCTATCTGACATCTGCATTCAGAAAACATGGCATGTATTATTTCTACTATAAAAGCCCCAGAGCTAGCTAGTACAGAGGCTTTGCCAAGTTGCTTCTCTCAGGAAGAGAAATAGATTGTGATTTGAGGTTTGTGAGATTTTTTTGTGTGTGTATGTGCAGTCCTGTTTATTTACCAAGAATGTAAACAGAGCTCTGTTTGCTTGAGCAGAGTAGAAACAAAGTGCAACAAGCAGCTATTTTGCTGATGCTTTCAAGTCTGCCTGTCTAGCAAGTACTGTACTAAAAAAAACCCCAAAAACCCAATACCCAGAAAACCCCAGACAACTCTCTTTCCTGAGATCATAGGCACAGAATTTTTAACTGGTTTTTCTGCTTGAAACACAGAGGCATATATAGCTGCAACAGTTTTCCTCAAGTCCTTTAATCTCGTAATTGTTATTTATAAAATTCTTAATTCTTCACACACATAACAGTCTGACTGGATTTGATCTGTCAGTGCTTTGGACAGTGTTTTCTTTCTTTGTTTTTTGTGGTTTGGTTTTTTTTTTGGTTTTTTTTACACAGCTGTTGTGTAAAAGACCTAATGTTCCTTTTTTTGCTTATACTAAAAGGAGGGTATTCAGCCCAACCACTAGCCTTGATTGCAGCCAAATACAGAATTCTTTAGAGAGCAGCTTGATCACAGCCGTTATTTTTTTTTTTTAGGATAACAATGCTATACCTAAAATACAACTTTCAAAAAAGTCTTTATGCGTGCTATAATGCCTTTATTCACTTTCTGGACTCACAGTTTGTTCCCAGCTCACATTGCCTGGCATCTGAAAACTCCTGCCCTTTACTGCAAATAGCTCTAGTCAGACCTTTGCCATGGACAGGTGTGAGCTGCTTTAGGATCTGTCTTCCCAGGCTTCTGCCAGCTCTTCACTTGACTTCCTTAGGGCAAGAGTGCTTACATCTAGTCCATTGTATTTTGGTTTGGTTTTTTTTTTTTTTTTTCTCCTTCTAAATGATTGCTTTTCTTCTATAGAAAGCCTGGCTCTAGGTTATTGCATGATGCTTGATCATCCTACTCCCTTGGTCAAAGCCTGTGTGAGTCAGCTGGAGCTGACACATACAGCATGGAGCTGACTTCCTTAACTCTTGAAAGTTTCTGAGACTTGCGACTTCCTGTCTCTCTAAATTTCTAAGACCTTGTTGTTTTTTCCACAACCAGCAGTTCATGTGTGTACTGTTGCCTGCAAAAAGTAATCTGACATTCAACTGCAGTGCAGTTTTATATGCAAATAATACAAAAGGAGATTTATCCCAGAGCTTTCTCTTTACCTTCCACCCTCGTCCTCATTCTTCTTGTCCCTCTGTGTTTAGGTACCCTCTGCTCCGAGTTCTCTGTCATCTGTTTGCTTTGTTATCCCCTGCCTTTGATTTTGTGCTGGTTATTTGAAAATTTATTTTGAAGAACTGATGCATTGAAAGAGATACAGATTATGTGAAGTTAAAGTTAGAGACATGAAAATATGGTAGTACTTTACTTCTGTATGTACATATATGATTGACAAAGGTTTTATAAAACTTCACATATCAGCTCATAATGGCTAGAGTTCATGGGAGAGGTAATAGGATTTTTTGTGGTGTAGCAAAAAATGGTCCAAGTGCGTACTGGACAAAAACGTTAAAGGCTTAAGATATATTTAACATTGATAAACAATAGCAGTGTTTGTTGATTATCTTGGCTTTAGCAAGACTTTTGGCACTGTAGGCCATAACATCTTGATTGACAAACTGAGGAAGTATGGGCTAGATAAGTGGATAGTGAAGTAGAATGAAATCTGGCTGAACTGTTTGGCTTAAAGGGTTGTGGTCAGCAGCACGAAGTCCAGCTGGAGGCCAGTCACTAATGGTGTATTCCAGCACCATTTACTGGGGCCAATACTGTTTAATATCTTCATTAATGACCTGGCTGATGGGACAGAGTGCACCGTCAGCAAGTTTGCACATGATACAAAACTAGGAGGAGTGATTAACGCACCAGAGGGTTGTGCTGCTATTCAGAGAGACCTTGAGTGGCTGGAGAAGCGGGCTGCACCTGGGCTGGAATAGCCCCATGCAACCAGCACAGGCTGGTGGCAAACCAGCTGGCAAGCAGCTTTGCAGGAAAGGCCCTGGTAGACAGCCCATTGAACATGAGCCAGCAAAGCATGAGGCAGAGCGTTGCCAGGAGGTCAAGTGAGGTGATCCTTCCCTTTGGCCATGGGGGAGACACACTGGAGTGCTGTGTCCAGTGCTGGGCTCCCCAGTACAAAAGAGGTCTAGGGGGACGTACCGAAGGGCCACAAAATGGTGAAGGGCTCGGAGCCCCTGTTGTACAAGGAGAGGCTGAGAGAGTTGGGGTTGTTCAGCCTGGAGAAGAGAAGGTTCAGTGTCTGTAAATAAATACCTGACGGATGGGTGTAAAGAAGACAGACTTCTCACTGGTGCCCAGTACCTAGTGAAGAGGCAGAAGGCACAAACTGAAATACAGTAAACTCCATTCATACATAAGAAAAACTTTTTATTGTGAGGCTAGTTGAACACTGGCACAGGTTGCCCAGAGGGCTTGTGGAATCTCTGTATTTGGAGATACTCAAACCCAAACTGGACATGATCCTGAGTGACTTGCTCAAGGTGACCCTGCTTTGAGCAGTCAAGTGGATCCAGAGGTACCTTCCAGCCTCAACTGTTCTGTGATTGTGTGGAAACAGAGTATTTGAACAAAGCTTGTGTTCTGAAATTCAGCTAAAACTATCAGGAAAAACACATACTAGAGTTCTTAAAAGTTTTTTGTTTTTTTTTTTAAAGCCTTCTTACATCAGGAATTTGTTTTTCTGATTTCTATACTTAAACTGTAATCATAAAACCAGTGGATATTTTTAGTTGGTGGTCATCTTTTTCTGTTGAAACCCCCTTTTTCAGTAGTTAAGTAATTCACGTGAGAGCACACAGCTTTTCTTTGGTATTGTTCTGTATATTCTTGTTCATTGGCCATTAAGTCAAAAAAGTCTGTCTAAAAGACATCTGTCTGGTCCAGTTCTATCTTTGGCTATTTGTTTCCCCTTCTGCAGTAACTGGGGCTTCACTAGCTTTACAGTATTAATTCTTTGTCTTTTTCCTCTAGCTGTTTCTAGGATTCACTTCTGTGGTGTTCTGCTCTTTCGTATCTAGGGCAGGGTCTGGGTCTCAGATCTAGAGGCAGATGTTTCACAGTGGACTGAAGATAAACATAATCAATAAGGGAGGTTTTTGATTATTGGTCATCATCTGTCCTGGATATTTCAGAAACATACAGTATTCCCACATGTTAATTTCTGATGCTCTGAGTTATTTATAGTTAATTATGCTTTCCACCTATTAAACATTCAGGAGATTCTAAAATAAGATTTGGGTTGGGAGGAGGGTTGTTTTCTTATTTATTTATGGTAAATTCATAGCCTTAATTGTGACAGAGAAGGCTTTTTACCAGATTCTATTAGTGATGTGATAATTTAACTCCTTCAACACACGTGACTTGTCATAAACTTTGTCTTTTCTTGGGCAATCTCATATTTATTCTCTGATAACAAAACCATCATTTTGGTTGCTGTGGAAACTACTGTGAGGTAATAATTGGGTAAACTGTAACAACTTCTTCATAATTGAACACCTAGAAAGATATTTTTACCTGTGACTGTATCTTGTACCAGTCCATTCTAAGTAATAGAATGCTAACTGGAGATACTCAAAATTAACAGGAAAAAATAGAACACTTCTCATTGATAGGAGTCTGGCAATGAAACTTTTTTTTATCAAAGCAAAGGAGGATATGGAATAAATGTTTAGAGTGTTCTATCTTTAAATGAAATGAGAACTTTTAATTCTGAGTATAACGCAGTTACCTGTCTGCAATGGGTATCGGTGCACAAGGATTTACTTGTAAATGGATTGCACTGCATTTTTATTAGGATAGGCACATTATAATAATTAGTGGGCTACAGCAGTTTTATACAAATGCAAACCTCTGTGATTTATATTGCCCATACTGCAAGTATTGGGTACCAACAACTGGAATGTTGTCTCTTTGCTTTTTATCCCCACCTGGGTGTATTTTGTGTCCCCTGCTGATTTGTTTCTTGACTTGATTGGATCTGAGGATCACAGGCTACAGCGTATCAACTTAGGCCCCAGCTTTTCAAGTACGGCTGGTAGCCTGCTGTATGACCTATATACTGAAGAATGAGTAGGCAATCAAGAAAGAAAGTAATTCTAAGTAAAAGTAATTTTTTTTTTTTTTTTGAAGTGGGATTATGCAGAATTCTTAGAGAAAGATATCGACAGGATTTCCATATTCAGGCTGTCTGCAGAGTTCCGTTACAGACTGCTTTGGGGGATTATGAAAAGAATGTCTTATTTTGACTGTAATAAAATGTATATTGTTTAAAAATAGCATTAAGATGATAAACTAAAGATTATGTTCTGTGGCATGCCTCTGCACTAAGGTTTTTGTTTATAAAATCGTATGATGGAAATGGATCACAGTGAGTGGTTTAATTGATTAGAGGAGGGGAGGTATTGATATATCTAATTTTAAATCGGTGTGGATTTTTTTCAAGTAATCTAGTCATTTTTTTTAATCAAATAAACCTGAGTTGGAAATCAATGTTTTGTAATTTAAGATGTAAGTGAAGATTGAAAGTCTTATTTCTAGTTGGTTTTTTTGGCTTGTTTGTTACTGTTCTGAGCATTCAATCCTATAATTTCACAGTAATGCAAAAGTCTGCTTCCAATTACAATGTTATTTCACTGCATGTAATAGAAATTGCTAGAACTTCAGTGAAATACAGGCTGGCTTCCTTGTGCCAAATCGGAGGATTTAAATTGCTGTTGTGTAGAGGTGTGGGTGATGTTGACAGAGTGTCGATGGAGGTGATTTGTTCAGAGTGAATCACTAACTGGATGGGAAAGTGAGAACTTGGGAGTTTGTAAGTCAGTTCTTATTTTTGTATATTGAGTTGACTTCAAAATGCAGTTCTTAAGAGGCAAAGAGTGGAAAAGAAATACACTATACTGAACTTAAGGGGCAAAAAAATGTTATGAAATGCAGAGAACAAAGCATAATATTTATACTATTGTAATAAATATATCCTTTGTCAATATATTTTTTTTTCTTAGTTTTATGGGCTTCATGCTTGTGAAGTTTGGCAAATATGTGTAGAGATTGCTAATTACTGTTCCAGTGTTGCTGACATGACTAGTTTAATTTTTCCAAAATCTGTTGAATATACTGTGTTTTGCTTGTCATATTGTGCATTGCTTATGATTTCTTTTTTATCTTGTGGGTTTGTTTTGGTTTTTGTTGTTTTTTTTTAAATAAACCAAACAATTTTAGTCAATTGCACATTGTTTTGGCATACTTCAGAACAGTCCTAACTCATGTTGAACTGGAATATGTAAACATAATTAAGGTGATGGTGGTGCTATGATGTAATTAGGTTCATTAACAATATAAACACAAAAGGGAAAAAAAAATTCACAGGAGATGCTAAGATCTCTTTGATTGTATGATTGTGATTTGTAAAAGTTTTCTTTCAAGCGATTTAATTTTTCTTAAAGATTTGGTTTCTCACTGTGAAAGATGCATATATGTGTTTCTTCCAAACAAAGATGACTAGTGAAAAGACGTGATATGTATACACTCTGGAGAAAAGGATTTTTTTTTTCCCAGCTTTTGCTTTTTAGAAGGAATGAGACTTCAGTTTTGAGAAATTACGTTTAATGGTTTCCTGTAAAGCATAAGTATAAAGGCACATGTAAATGCAATATATCTCAAAAAAATAGCTACATATTTAACTTAGTTGAGTGTTTCTTACCTTTTTTTAACAAAAGATGCTGAATTGAAAAATTCACCTGGGCTTCTCTTATGCTTGTTTTAAGTCAATCTTAATACTTCAGCATTGTTTTGTTGACTTATTTTAATTTTTTTGGTTTAAATTTACTCTTTTTAATAGTAGTTTCCCACTGTTGTTATGCCTGTGGTTTGCAAACGTGTAACCATTAGTTAAAAGAAACAGATACCGCCTGAGGCTGGTAAAACTTGAGCTCAATGAGCTGTATTAATTTGGACCCACATTGATTTAAGTACCTATCTCCATGCTGTACTCCTGTTTCTAGTTTACTGTTACCGAGCCTGGTGATTGTAACATCCTTGCCCAACGAAAGCTTCATGTATCTCCCTCCAGGACTCATCAATAACTGTATTTGAATTGTCCTCAGGGTTTCAGGCAGAGCGCCAGAAGTCATTACTCTCCCTCAGGACCTGATTGTGCTGGCTCTGAAATGATGCCAGCCTATGACAGTCGAAGCAAAAGGCCTGTGTTTGATTATCAAGCGCTGTTCTATTCATACTGCTTTAACTTCTAGGCCATTTTGTTCACTCTTCCAACCAGTGTCGTTTGTATTTCTCCATGTTGTGTATGAGGTTACAGATCAGAGAGAACTAAGGCATGGTTGTGATGATTCTCTACTATTTTTAACATACTTTGATGTTTTTAACATACCTTTTGATGTAGCTTGTGCTCTCACGGAATTTTTTTATGCTACAACAGGAAATAGCAGTTGTTCTCAGGCTTCTAGCAGGTGCTTGCTCTGTGCCTGCCCGCACGTAAGGAGATGAGCAGGCGAGTGCGGGGACTGCTCAGTTAATGTGGCGGTGCTGCTGCCCTGCTTGGGTCTGCCTGGCCTTATTAGGGAATCGGTCTCTGGTAGTACCTGGGTTAAAGATGGATCAATTTTGGGTATAGTCTTAGTTGAGCACATCCATTTTCTGTTCACTCTCATACAGGAAGGCTGATTTCTGGCAGAGAAACAAGTATCTAGAGAGCTAGTAATATCTTATCCTGTGCCAGCTGTCCTCTAGGTGGATATTTCCTGGATTTCTGGCTGGCAAATTCTGTAACAGGATTTTAGTAGTGGTGACATGACAAGCTTACCCAGTTTCCTTATGCTTCTCACTGAAATACAAGGGAAATACCTTTTGAGTATGGTTCCCTGAGAAGGGCTGACCTCAGCCTAACAGTTTTGCAGCTGAAAAGAGTGGTCCTGCCATGGCTTTTTCACTTGTGCCAGTTCTTCTCCACTCTGCCCCCCCAGCTTTTCCACCTCAATGAGCTGAGTCAGTTCAGTGGCCCATCAGGTAAGTGGTGGAGCCTGCACACTGAGTGGGAGGAGAGAACGTGTGAGCAGGACAGTAATTGCATTTACCATGAGCTATCGAGACTGCTAGGAAAAAAAGGAAAAAAAAAACCCCACAATATTAATGCTTAGGGTTTAAAAATTCATCTGGGTTCCACCTGTGCTTGTTCTAGGTCAGCCTTAACAATTCAGTGTTATTTTGCAGACTTTTTTTATTGTAGTCCCCCCTATTGTTGCTGCAGTTTGCAAACATCATGGCATCAGTTGAAAGAAAATGTTGCAATTCAAATTTTAGGATTTAACAGAAATTCTGACAAGAAAGAACATGTTAGTCTAGATGAATGCTCATTTGTTTAATAGAGTATGAATATAGCATGTCTTTCAGTATATTTAGTAATCAAATGCCTAATAGTGTTAATGCAAAATACCACAAAACTGACTTATTTACTAAATCTTATAATATTTAGCTGCTACCTCGGCAGATTTCTTTCATCTTAATGATAGTGAGGTTTTCAGACTAGCATACTGCTTGGGTAATTTGGGTTTGATGTACATTAAAATGAAACAATAGTAAAAACTCATCAGGTATTCTTGGGTATATGGTTCCCACTCAAAAATTACAAAGTCAATCACTACTTAAAGGTCAGTGTGGAAGAAGAGCTCACCTACAGAGCACAGGCTCATTTGCTCTTGTAGAGCCTTATCACCCAACTCCATCCAGCATGGTGGGATAAAAGTTCTGTCTTCTGGGGTTTTTTTGGCTAGATCCTAGGTGTCTGACAGGAAAATCATGAGGATGATATTTTGTCAGCTCTCTCCAAAAGTGACTAGGATAGCTGGCTAGCCCGGCATTTTAATGGATTTTATTTCTACAGTCTCTCTTCAGCATTAATTTATCCAGCATCTTTCTTATCTTCTATTTCACAGATCAACAGCAGCAGTTTATCTGTGTGGTATAAGGCATTTAATTTCTTGTCTCAGGAGTTCTTACTAACAGCAGTGGAACTGTTAGGTTCTTAAAGCATTCTGATTGATATTTTAAAAAACTGTGTAAGGTGCTGCAGTGTCATCACTGTTTGGGGACACATAGCGTATTTGGGGAACAATAATTATAATCCTCCAGAACAGGGACTTCATTCTTGCAAGAGAAGGGGGGAGGAAGGCTGATGATGATGTATGGTCGCATGTTGGTTATGGAAGTTAAGTGGGATTTCCATTGGTAGTTTAGCTTAGCTGTAGGTTAGCTACTAATGTAGCATTTTTAACCTATGAAGATTGAACGTATAGCACACCTGCTGTAATGCATTGCCTCTATACTTCTAAAAATAAAAATATTGCTAAGGCAAGGCATTGACAATCCTATTAGAATTCATATCAAGTAATGACTTATTCACAGTCTAGCATCCTCTTTAGTGTATCATGCATGGCAACAAATAGTTATTTGTGGAATCAGAAAAGGTGTTCTCATCTGTAATCAATACTAAGCTTTTTTACACCAGTCTTGGAGTGGAAAATTCTAAATACTAACCCTAGTTCAACAGTGGCATTTTAAGAGGGATTTTCTGAATTGAAAGGCAAAAAAAAAGAAAAAGGAAAGACACCAAAAAACCCCTAGAAAATTATCTTACTTGTGTGTTCGCCCATTTCAGTGATCTGGGTACATCACCCGGCAGCTGGAAATCTAAATGCCATCAAAGACTCATTTGAAACATGAAAGCACCCATTATAGAGCATAACAACTATTTCAAGTTCACTGTGCCCAAAACCTGTTATGTTTGTTTTGCTTTTGGGTTTGTTTTTTTTTGTTTTTTTTTGTTTTTTTTTTCAAGGAAGGTGTTTAAGCTTTAAAGTTAGACCAGTACATAGCTAGTATGAAAAGACATTTGATCTAAGGCTTAGTAACCCCAGGAGACAGGGCTGCCTTGTTCATAGTCCTCTTTGGAGGTAGGAAAAGAATATTTACAATTCAACAAGCCTTTGACAAGGTGACTTAGGGAGGGTGATGGCATTTACTCACTCTGGAACAGTTTAAAAGAAAGAGGGACCTGAGAAATTATAGTTCAAATATCAGTGACTAAAAATATTGCGCGATTCAGTTTCATTCTGAGAAGAAAGACAACCCCTGGCAAAGGAACCCTGTTAATACAGTAAAATATAAGAGCTCTCTACCTCTGGCAAACTATCTCAGTTCAAAATAGAGATAACACCCATCTTTATAAAATTTTCACTCATATATAGATTCTTTACCTTATTAAAGTCAACATCTGTTAAAAATTTCTTTGTTTCTTTATTACAATTTACAATGCAGAATGTCAAATTAATCAGTCAGGTCAATAAGACTTAGTTAAGATGATGCTGAAACCTACACAAAATGCTAATGGTTTTTCGGTCAAAGACCATCCATATTACACAGACTGAGAGTATACAAGAAGATTCATGTGTGTATATATTAGTTTCAGGATCATTACAGGAGAAATGTTGGGGTGAATCACCCATGCTTATTGTAATCTCAGAGTTTTGTTCTTTGTGAGAAGTCCATAATGAACCACATGTATTTACAAAGTCATTTGTACTGTATGTGTTATTGTATATGGAGATACATCGCATTGAAAATATGTACCAAGAGCACGGGTTCACAGTTGGCTTAAGCCTATGTTTAAAGTCTCACCTTATCCCCAGCACTTAAATCTTCTCTTCTTCTTTAGTGCTGGCTTGTTAGAACACCCTCCGAAAGAAGTGTATAACTGAGTGCTAGAGCTGGTAGAGAGAGGGCAGGGCTGCATGCCAGTGACTATGAGAGAGGAGCAAGACTGACTCACAGCGACAGTGAGCTATCAGGTTGACTCTGTACATATGACTATCCCACAGATCCACTCTTAGCTCCAGGAAAGAAAGAAGTGGGGAGATTAGCTTTGTACCACCAAAAAGAGTAAGGAAGGGAAGGTGATGATTTGTTCATTCTTCTGCTGTGCATGTTCTTCTGATGTTTATTCCATGCTCTGACTTGCATCAGCTGTGTCAGTCGTGGCTCTTCTGTGCACTCCTTTTAACTTGCAAGAAAGAAATGTTAATCAGCGTGATTTCCTTTGGGGACTTTTTTCCCCCAGATTTAGCAGGAGAGGAGTGAGCAGCTGGAGGCAGGCGGAAAAAAAAAGGAGTAGGGAACATTGTCGTGTTAGTACTGATCATACTGATTTGTTCTGAATAGTAAAATGGAGGGATTGCTGAAAAATCTCAGAAAAAAACTCTACAAGAGGGAGATAATGTACATAAAAGTGTAATAAATGTAAAATGAAGCTCATGGGGGAAGAACGTTTACATCTTGTGATGGGATCTAGTGTGGTTGTTACCAATGTTGGAGTACTGGATCCACAGAAGTCACAGCTCAGTGCTGCAGTAGGATTATAAGTAGGATGTTAGGGGCTATCAGGAAAGGAATCGTGATTGGTGGATAAACAAGCAGTGTCTTATGCCTTAATTATGACACTCAGTGCCTGTTCACCATCTAAAAAAGAATATAATAAATGATGGAGAGAAGTGACATGGAATTTATAAAATTGTGCGTAACATGAAAAGAGTAAATAAGAAATATTTTTTCACTATTTCTTCCAATACGGGAAGCTTTCAGGCAGTTTCTGAACAAACAAAAGGAAATTATTCTTCAAATGTGGGCAGTTAAATGTGTGGAAGTCCTTGCCACAGAATGGTAATGTTAAATTTTCATCAGTTTTGTAAAAGTTCATTAAAAAAATACTTCACTGAAGACTGTTAAATACAAAGATCCTATTTGTGGCCCCAGAAGTCCCTGTAATGAATTATTGTAGATTGGGCCAGCGTGTGGCTATTTTCACGTTTGATCATTCCTGTACTCTTCCCGAGATGTCCACTTCCAGCCACTGTCAGGAAAAGGATAATGGATGCACCTTAGATGTGTCTCAGTGTGGCCATTCTTCTGCTAGCAGAACTCAAACTAGCTCCATGTATTGTCAAGATAAGTTTTATTTTTGAGAAGATTGAGTTATAATGTGAAAGCGGCCCAAATAAATCTAAACCTTTTCTTACTGAGTGCTAGTGGACCATACTTGGCACTGATAGTTTTTGAAGTCTTCAGGTAAGAAGAATATTTTTTTGAAGAAAAAAATATGCAACTGTTGATTATTGTTTCTCTATAGGTATGTCGTGAATGTAGATTTTAGGATCCCGCCGTGTAGGCCAATTTGTCGCAAATTGATTCGTGACAAGGTGCTATTTTATATGAAAATTGCAGAACTTTGGTTAAATCACATACCGGTATTGAGTGTTGCAATTTCATAGGAAGTTTTTCAAGATCTTGGTCATGTAGGTCACTGAGTAAAGTCTCAGGGCTGTAGATAAGGGAAAATTAATGTGTGTGGGTTTGGAAATGATCAGTAGCATATAGGAAAAATCACAAACTCACTGTTGTTTTTCTAAAAAATAATTCTGTAATAATCCTTTATTATGAAGATTGTTTTGAAATGGTGAATAGTAAGTTGTTGAATCCATTTCAGGTGCTGAGCAAAAGGCCATAACTATTTTCTCCCTGATTATTACTATTTCGAACATGCCATTTACAGAATAAAGAAGAAATAAATTTGTACCTTATTTTTGAAATGTATACAGAAGTTATGAAGGTGTTCTGGACTGTTCCCTCCTACTCTCCAAAATGTTTTTGATACTCTCATCCAGCTCTTTACATCTTTTAAATAGAATTTCTAGCCTGGTATCTTCTCTGTTTTGCTGGAGGTTTTTTTGCATGAGTCAGATGTGCAGTAGTAGTTCTCACTGTTTTAATTAAAAGTACCAGAGTTGTTGAATCCTTATCAAGGCAAACTGGGGTGGAGGGGACAAAACAGAATAAAGCCTCACATCTCATCTTGATTCTTAGGTTAATCATCCAGAGTGTCTCTAAAGTCATAATCACATAATTTTTTTAACCACCTATAGAGTCTTCTAACGTAGAGGATAGTTTGATGTCTAAAGTAAGAACAAGCAAGAAAAATATATAAATTCCAGTACGAAAACTTACTGGTTTTCAAACTTTGTAAAGAACTTGTAAAAGGAGGGTATGTAATCCCATATCTTCCCATTTTTAAAGTTTTTTTGTGTGTTGGCTTATTTTTTTGTTTTCTTTGTTTTTTATGCAATGGATAAGCAGGTGAAAGACAAGTTTTTGTAACAGTAGCAAGGTAATTTCAGTATACATGAGATAGATGCAAGGTCATGGCGTTCACATAAAATTGGACAAACTTTTTCAGTACATACCTGTTTTTGTGGTTGCTTGATGTATGCATGGTATACATTTTATATGTATTTTTATAGAAATAGAAGGACTGGAACTAAGTATAGAATCAGTGAAGTCATGACAGTGTTTTGGAGCCCTCCTTTAATGTGTAGAGAACCAAAGCCAGAACTTTTTGTTGTGAAAAGAATATTACTTCTTGGAAATTTTCAGTTCTGTTGTCTTCCTAATTTGAACAGTTACTGAACTAACCTCAGGGCTTATTATTAATGACTTTAGGTTGCAATCCTGATTTTGAATTGTTTTAAAAGCTTAAAACTTTACAAATATAGCAGCTGTCTTACACTTTTTATTTAGACTTTTGCCTCTGTTACAGTTGAGACGTTTCAAGCTACCATATAGCCTCTTCCTAGAGATAAATGAGGTCCATTTTTAATTTAAATAGATTCAACTGCTGCTTTCCTATTTTCTTAACTGGTGTGTAAATTCCATTCTCTGGTGCTTACATATGGTAGCTGGCATCACATCCACTTCATCATTTGTGTGTGCTTCAGATCTCTGTGATGATTTCCTGTCTCTCTTGCAGCAATTTGACAAGAGTCTTGCAAGTTTACTTCAGTCTTTGTTTGCTGTAGTACTGCCATAAAATTGTTGGTTGCACCCACACACTAATTTATTTACTGAAAGCTATGAGCCTTGTTCAGTGATACTCTGTTTATTCAGAGCTTTAGAAATATTTTAAAGTGCTGAAAATCTCCTACATATAAAAATAAGTTACACCTTGTTCTTTTTTGTAGCAAAATAAGAAGGCACTTTTGCAAGGTTAGTAATGAAATTTTGACACCATTCAGATTAGTGACAGTCTAATTATATTTTCCATGGAAAATGCTGGTTTACCTCACTAGCTTGTCTTTTTGCAACTCCTCAAAAAGTTTCTTTTTTAAAAAAAAAGACATGATTGCTGTAAACTTAAGGAAATAAAAGATTCTTTAAAATTGTATTCTCAGGTTTTTAATACTTGGGATACTTCCTTTCTTAAAAAAGCATTTAATTATGCAACCTGTTTTAGGGTCTGTAAAGGCAAACCCAGTATCTCAAAAAAAGATGAAGCTGTAACTTTATTAATGCTTTCTTAAACCCAGGATTCTTCAGGAATCTGAATTTAAAAGCAGCATAATAAGATGTAGCATAGCTAACTAAAAGAAGGCCTCTGTGAGGTTGTGTAGAAACCACCCTGCAAAGCTTTGCTCTTTGGCAAGTCTCTGACTTTGGGAATTGTGTGAATGCCAGCTGTGCCGTTTGCGCTCTTTCTCCACGCTCAATAGATAGATAGATTATGGCTGCCTTTTTTCCTTCTCTCTTGGAAAAGGAAGTCAAAGTATAGTGGAAGTGCAAAAATCAGTTGTAATTAGAAACTAGAAATAAATATTAAGCAAATCTTTGCCTTGCATTTCACTTCCATTTTTCTCAAGTCTGGATCTTTATAGCTGTTAATAGTTCCTTGTAGTCTGTGAAGAACTAGAGTTTCCTTTAACCACTATGTATGTGCAGCACATGCTGATTTAACATTACACCCACTTGTCAGTCTTTATTTTTATATTTTTCAAAATCTGAATTACAGTTCATGAGCAGTGCTCAAGAGTAAGATTGTACTCAGCCAGACCGATTTGCAATTTTGAAGGCAGGTGGGGTAACTTTGGATTTAGGGTGCTGTATAAATTGTGTAACTCTGAACTGCAGTTTCTTCCTTCTGCCAGAAGGGAGAAAAAAAATCCTCATTAAAAATATGGTTTAATTTATTGTGTTTCATTAGACTCTCTTTCTCACAAAATTCGAGGTTATTTTTAGCTAGGTTTTTACAGACTGTTCTACAGTGTTGTTACAAAGAGCCTCCTCTCTAAGTCAGCCTGTTGACTGTCAGGCCCTGCAAGTGATGCTCTATTTTAACAAGAACTCTCTTGATTTTGGAGAGAGTACAATACATTGGCAAGTGACTTAAGCTCCAGGCTTTGTTGGAGAGTACTGTACAGACATTCAGTAACTTTGTTTTTTTCCAGAAAATACAACAGTCCTGTTTCTTATAAGAACTTTTTTTTATCCAAGTTCAAAATGGGAGTCTAAATTGGATGCCATCACGTTATATTTGAGTCATTTTCTGCGCTGCAGTAGTTTCTCTCCCCTCATTTCTCAATTTTAGAAGGGAAAGAATCCACAATACAGGCAATAGGTCCTTCGAAGCCCTCAGCTTTTCGTGTTTAAAGGTGGCATCTCCACTTTTCTGCTAAAGCTCCCTGGTTGTGCTGAGGAGGCTGCCAATATCTGTAATGGTTCGACCTTACTGCATGGCTAGAAGTGTAGTGACAAGACTTTAGGGGGACTTGAGAGTGCAGTGAAGTGAGCACCATACTGTACCATCAGACCCAGGGATAACTGTGCTGAAAGATGGCTGTGCTCATTAGTATCTACTTGCGCAGGCACTTTCACACATATCATGCTCTTCTAAAATTCCTGGGACGCAGTGCCAGAGAGGAGTGCAGAGATCTCACCCTTTGGAAAGCTGGTGGACATGTTGGTGAGCAGGGAACACAGCTGAGAGCAGTGGCACAAGTGTGGCAGCTGGCCTAATGGAGTGGTCTTCCTGTGAACATGGTGGTGTTCCGAGATGGCCATCACCGAGCAAGTGCTGAGGGGCACCTAATGGAGAAACAGAGATGAAGTCAAATCTGTGAGCCTTTATCTGAAGATTTTTGCCTTGTGATCACTGTTACAACTACACCTAACCGCTCAGTCCGCCATCTGGGTGGATACGGGGTTATCAAGAGGGTAATTTTCTGAAATAACTTTGCTATGTGAACCATAAACATTACTGAATACCTTATGCTTTTATTAGACCAAATTAGTTTGAAAAAGTGTCTGTGTCTTTGGTCTCAGCGCTTTTTCCTCAGCTCTGACAAGAACCAACTTACTGTTCAATCTTGATGAAAACCTCTGAGCCTGAATGCGAGTTTGCTTTTCTTTCCAGTAACTGTTTATTAAAAGATTGTTGCTGTTTATGGTAAGGCTTATTTCCTTATATCTTTAGACCTTTACAACTTTAACACCACCCTGGTGCACTTGGCAGTGAAGGCTGAGTCCTCCAACAAATGCCAGGTGACCTTGCTTTGTGTTTTGAGGTTAGGCTATCTTTTTAAAGTTTTCATAAAATGGTTCTTCATTGTACCATTCAGCATAACTTGTCCTGTTTTAACTGTCTAACTACTTGCAATGTTTCCAAAGTATTGTGAATGAGGTGGAAAAAAGTAAAGGAGATAAAAGGTTAAAGAGCTGTTTGTGTTGATTTAATTTAAGTCTTTTTGAAGCATGGCCTACCATGGCCTTTGAAGTTAAGTTTGCATAGGAGTGTGACCACATCTATAAGCTTTCGGTGTGGATTAGACCCTGTATTCAGACATGTTTTGATGTAACTACAGTCTCTATCCTGGAAGGATTGAGGGCACATCCTCCTGGTTTGAAAGCAGACTTGCAAAACTGTCACTTGCTGTTCTATTCATACACTCTTGCAGCAGTAGTTTTTAAAATTTACTGTTCTTTTTGCATGCTTATTTTAGGAGACTAGTTTGGCAAAACATGGCCTCCTTTGGTTTGGACTGGTCATTGAGCTGTAAAAATGGGATCTGCAGAGTGTATTTTTAAGAAAAGATATTTTTTGTGAGTTGCTATTTTCAATTTTATTTTATTTTTTTATATTCTTCCAAAGACCTACATTCCAGATCTATTTTCAGTATTTTGATTTAGAGGGAAAATATGGAAGAACACTTTGTTCGTAGGCACTTTCTCTCTTTCTGACCTTAAGCATTTAACTTCTTGCGGAGGAGTCTGTCCAGTCTTTATAGTCACTTATGCAGCAATATACTTAATGATGCAGTTATTAAGTGTCCTTTTCATTTCCATTATGGTGATTTTTAGCTTGTAGGAGATTAAATTATTAGTTTTACTAAAGCTCATGCAAGTGTACAGTAAAGAAAAAAATGCGATAAAAATTCTGTGAAGTTTTAAACTTAGTAAATTTATGTGGGTTATTTGGGCGTAGTTCCTAATCATTATTTGATCTGAGGTAGACGAAGGAAGGAGACAGAAGAACTGTTATTTTATATTCAGCTATAAGCTAAATAAAACTGCTGTGTTTCTAGTACCAGCACTTTTTAGGTAGGTTGCTTGGTTTTAGCAAGGGTTTTCACAGTTTAGGAAGTCCATCAATTTTAGAATTATCCTTCCTATGAGTGAATTTCTTCTAGTCTCTCTCTCAAAGAGCAGAACAATTTCAGTTAAAAACCAAAACAACCCCAAACCCAAACCATCAGAGCATTGCAGGCATTGTAGGGATTTCTCTAAGTCTGTATCCGTAGCCCTTTTTGAGGCATGGAATCATGTGCTCAGTTATTTAGCCTTGCAGAACTGTCACAAGCTGAGGGGAAAAAAAAAAGAGTTCCAGCAACTCATTTCACGTACGTTGCTATGGCAATATTCTCTTCTGCATTAGAAAAGAGTATGGGTTTGCAGGCCTTGCCCCTTCCCTTGTTTCTGTGCTGGCTCCTCCACCATTGGGAATGGAGACAGGGCAGTCTGTACCTGCCTCTCAGGTGGTAACTCAGTTTAACGTGCGTGTATGAGCAGGGGAAAGCTAGAGTTGGAGCTCGCTCTGAAGTGTAGCGCTAGAAAGTACATGCATCCGAGTTCTGATTTTTCTTTAAAGAATTAATAAAAAAACCCTCCAAACACTGAAAGAATTAATAAAACTACAGTAAGTAGAGCATGGGAAGTAACACTGCAACAAGCAAGTTATGTTTTCCAATATTTCCAGTTTTTCCAAGAGACCCATTCCTGTACAAATATGCAGCCTGATCGCTGCATTTGAGGTTTAAATTGAAAAGAAAATCCTTCCTGAGCCAGATACGTATATACAAATAACAAGTAAGCTGAAGAAAATGGAAAGCTTTGCATTTCCCTCAGACCTGTTTTCCTATATTTTTCTGTGTTTGTTAGAGGACATCTGGAATAATATCTCACACTACAGTTCTTAAAGCCCTCTTCCCTGGCATTCGTGTGACAAAATCCTAGATTTGTTTCGTAAAGAGCAAATAATACTTTTTTTATTTCAATGTGTAGTCTGTCCACGTACGTTTTGCACTGCATGTTAATTGCAATGCAAATTACCTCCATATTTCTTTAAAATTGTAGCAACAGTTTTGCTCATGTGGTTTCTGGTTCCTGAGAATTCCCTCGACCTGAATAAAATTGTTGTAAAATTTAAGGATGCTCAAGTCATCTACAAAGTGAGTATGATTATCTTTTACTTTCGTTATATCTGACAGAACTGTGCTAAAACTCTTCTTGAGCCTAGAAATTGTGTGGTGGCTGTGTATCAAATCTTTTTTTTTTTAAAAAGAAAAACCCCAAACTATGTATCTTTTGAAGCACCTGTGGTGGCATCACGTGTGCATGCTCCATTGCTTGTATATGTGTGTATTCTGATATTTTCGTTTCATTACAATACCCAGAGTGATACTGTATTCTGATCCTTCCTTTAAATGTTGTTGATAAAGCTTTTAAGAGCCATGTTTTGTGAATTACTCATCCACAGGCCATTGTTGAGAAATAATATACAAATAAAATTATAAAGGCCTGGTCTCTTGTGCAGTCATTGTTGTGTGTTGAATGCAGCGGGTATTGGAAAAGTTCAGGAAATGTTTGCCAAAACATTTTATCCCTGTTTAGAATTTGCGAACTTTTTATTTGTAGAACTTTGAACCTAATAAATGCCACTTACTATTTTGATTTTTTTGATTTGCATGCGCACTGATGCAAATGTGTCTCTGGTAAGGTGACAGACATAAGCATTAACCTGAGCAGAAGGAACGTAGGAGATAGAATGCTGCAAGAGGAAGGTGCCTTGGCTGTCCTAGGAAGCAGTGGGTCTGTTCTCTAGCTACTGAATAGCAGCATCACAGCGAAGGTACTTAGAGAATCCATAGTGCTGCAGAGGATGCCGAAGGAGGACCTCTGCCTCTGGTGACAGTGGCATTGGGTGCTTTCATGTGGTCCTGGTCACAGCCCACCTGTTGCACCATCGCTTCTGTCATTTTACTGCCTGAGCTTGGAGTAACTGCAACATGGATGAATTAGTGTCAAATTCACAGTTCCATTTTAATTCTGTAAGAATAATTTCATATGTAATACGACACTGTCCAGCAAACCAAATATTTGTGTACCTTAACCAGCCTAGACCTTGCAAAAGGGGAGGGAGTGCTTAGTGTTTGTCTACTCCTGAGGCTTCCTTTGTTACTAAGATTGTGGTTTTCTTTCATAGGGATAATGTATCACATAACTCAGTATTAAACACTTGCCATAGATGAATGCCTGAAATAAATGGCAAAAAAAGGAGGGTCAGAAGCTGAAGGGGCAAAACAATATAGGGTTTTTTTCCACTGAACTGAAGCAAAATCTTTGAACTTATTATTAATTCTTTTTGCTGTGATCTTCACTCTTGAACCAAAAGCCTTTCTTTGGGTGGAGGCTGTGGTAGCTGCAGTTCTCAGTCACAATTCAAAACCTGGCAAGAAATCATGAGCTAAGTCACATTTCTGACGTCTCTGTTTTCCTTTAATTGATCTAAATACTTCTCTTAGCAGAGTCAGAAAATACACAGGAAATAAATGAATGTGTCTTCCATATATCTTATGACTATTTTCTGCTCTCACTGGGGTAGGTCAAATGAAGGCTGTGTGCGGGGAGGATGGAGTTGTCAGTGAGCAAAGCTTTGAAGACAAACAGGAAAGTTTTCTCCTCAGTGATCTTTCTCCAGCTTAGATTTGTATTTTACTCTGAAGATTGGAAAAAAACAAACACCAAAACCAAAACAACAAACCCACAGAGCTTAAAACCCAAAACATTAAAACACAATAATTTTGCTTCTGGTCGTTGAAGGTCTGATTATTAGGCAACATCTTTGGAAACCATTTCAACTATGTGTAATTCAGCGTACATTAGTGTGTAGGATAGTGTGGCGCTAACTCCAGACCTGAGAGTAAGAAAAATAACTTTAAAGCAAAGTCAGAGCAAACTGCCTGAAGTTTACCATGAAATTTAAGTGCAAACTAATATTTTAGATTTAAAAAGCAGTTTTCACTTAAGGATTCATTCTTGTTCATTTTGTCATATTTATGTATTTATTACAGTGATCTTAGTCTTTTGCCCAGTTGATTTTAAAATCCCTAATCCTGTTGACAAATGTATGCGTTGTCCATGGGCAGAGGAATGTACACCTTGTGTGGAAGATGGAGTTGAGAATCCTGCTGAATGCCAGACTCTCTAAACAAAGATCACTCTGGTACTAGAGTTCTCATTTACTTAAATGATCAGCTGCTTTCGAACTAGAATAGTTTCATTTTTCATTTTTATATATCTTAATGATTCATAAAGATATTTTACTTAGGTTTTATTTAATGATAGACGTAGGTAAATAGCAGGCATCTCTGAGAATAGCAATTTGCTTGTACAGAAATAGCTGAAAGTGACTTTTTTTAATGTTACTGGATTAAGTTGCAGCCTGCTGCTGTTTTGTAGGTCTTTATTTGAATATATTATCAGCTGAAAAATAATAAATAACATTATAAAGGCTATATCTCCTATGCAGTCATAATAATGAAATGAAAATGAAACATGCTACACTATAAAGTTTAATAAACATTTCAATATATTGTCCTGCTGCAAACATATGGAAGATTTTTACCAATTTATAAATTGCCTGAAGCAGCTACTATCTTCTCTAGACTGCTTAGACAAAATCTGCTTTAAGCTCGGAGCTGTCTGGCCTGCGCTGGCTGAGCTGATTCTAGGCTTTTGTGAATAGATAACAATGAAGCCGATGCAGTTGATGTTAAAATTATTCTCATTTACCTTTGCCTACTGCCACTAAAAGCGTTTTTCTGATCAAAACTTGATTTTGTAACATGTTCAGTTCATTTTATTCATATTCTGGGAGTGTAAACGTTCAGTTGTTACTGAAATTTAAGTAGCCCCATCTCTCGATTGTAATCTTTTCTTACACTGTTCAAAAGCAAGATTATTGGAATAAAGTTTGTTCATTTATTAATGTAGCACTGTCATTCATTTGAAATTAAATCTTTGTTTTTACTGCTTACATAATGTGTGAATTGCCCCCTTTTCTTCTGCCATTGTACAGGGAGTTGAAGTCAACTAGGTTTCTAATAGTCCCCTCACCTTTCTAAATTAGCTAGGTACATTTTATCTTCCTGGCATATAGCTTCAGAATTGTAATGATGAACACTAGTTTGCTCTTTCCCTTTAGTCTATAGTATCTAGTATTTTTCACATTGGTACTTTCTGCCTGTTAATGACAAATATTTCTTCTTTAAATTTTTTATTTTTGTGGATGTGATGACTACTTTGAAGTCACAGGCTGTATTGATAAACTGTTTATGTTCTCCAAGAGCGATGACACCTGGGTAGTATCTTTGAGCCAAAGATAAAATTATCTTAAAGGCCTGTCTTTGTGTTATTTTGCAAAGTATATGTGTTATATAGTATATGTTTAAGTATACATCTAGTGTGTGATGTTAACTAAAGCAGAGCAAGAGTCTTTGTGTATGCCTCTGGTAAATATTTTTAATTTCAGGCCTCTTTACAATTCTAAAATCTCATTTACTTAAATTTCATGAGATACATAATTATTTTTATGTAAAATGATATTTTAAAAGGAAATGTCATTTCCTTTTAGAGCTACTGATTAATCTACTTCTATTCAAAGATGTAATAACTCATACCATAATCACACTCTCATTAGAAAATAATTAGGCAGTTCTGGGGTGTTGCAATTGTATGAGCTAGTCATAGACCTAGGGTGTTAAAATCAAGGAAAAAACCTACAATCAAACTAGTTATTTGTTTTTTGGAAGATACAAAGAAGCTTATTTTTGGTTCTATTATCTGGTGGCAGTGTATGCATTTCTTCTTTTTATCTTGTGGTTCTTGGTCAAAAAGCTACATCAAGCCTAGTTTGCTATATTCATACCAGCATTTTTGATGTCAGGATGGCAAATGAGATTCAGTCTAGATAAACGTTAAAGGGGATAAACATTGAAAAATAATCTAAGTTTTCATATAAAATAATGGATTCTGAGATTATGATAATTTTTTAGGGAACTACCATTGAAATAGGTGTTTCATAAAAGCATCAGCTTTGTGTTCAGTAGTGATTAAAAAAAGGCAAATACATGATTAGGTGCAAAGGAGGAGACAACACTGTAGAAAATATAATTATGCCAAAATATAAGCCCATCATGCATCACCTGTGGAATAGTCCATGCAAAGAGTACAGCATGACAGGGTTTGGGGAAGAGTGAAGAAGATCTTGAATTATGGAGCAGCTTTCCTGTGAGGAAAGACAAAATTGAGTAGGACTCTTCAAGGCAGAAAAACAGATGGCGAAGGGTGATACAGTAGATGTCTCCTAAATTTTGTGCCAGGGAGAGGGTGACTGCAGAATGACTGTTCGCAGACACTTTCAGCAGAAGAATCAAAGGATGTCAGTTGAAGCTATAAGATGGCAGATGCAGAACAAATAAAAGATGATGTGGAAAAGGTGTCAATATGCTCTGAAAATTCATGCAATGGTATGCTCAACAGGGAACTGGATAGATTTGTGGAATAAATATCAGGTGGGAGTTACTGAATACATGGGAACCCCATCTGGTGGCCTTTGAGCTGTCATTTCTTGGAGGCCAGGGGACTGCTTGGGGATGAAAGATCCCTGTGTGCTTAGCTTGCTCTAATGCTCTTCCCTGGACGTCTGCACATGGCTCTTTTTCTAAATATAGGATACTGGCCTGTGTGGATCTTTGGTCAGTCCTAGAAGAGCCCTTCTACTATGGTTGCACTCAAGTTCCTGAGTCTGCTCCTTTTCCATGGGATTTCTGTCTCATGAAAGATAATTCATTCTAGTTAATTAATCTAGTTAAAACACTTCATTGGGAAGAAAGGATACATAGATGAGAAAGAGGGTAAGACTTGACTCTAGCAGTAGACCTTGGGTATTGCTTTATGACATAGGAAAAAAACCACAGATACTTGAAGTAAAAATTGCGTCTCGATCATGCAGATCGGGGATTTGAACTTGGCTTTAAGAGTCTTTCCCAGGTTATCTATTTGTAGAGAGTGTGTGTGTGTCTCTGTGTCTCCCACTCATATTTCTAGTCAGAAATCCTTCCAGGCCAAAAAAAATATAAATACTTAAGACCAGTAGTTCTTTTCAAAACATGTTGCCATTGAAAAACTGTTCTGAGAAAGTCTAAGAGAGGTGAGGAAAATTAGACTTTATTTTTTTCTTCTGAGTGTGAGTTTTTGCAGCATTTACCAACCCTTTAAATAGACTCAAAAGATATTTTCCATTCTGTCATTTTACAGTAAGCTGTCTGATAAAATTGTTTCAGTATTGAAAACATTTTGGGGGCATTAACCAGTAGGTTGTTTGTCCTTTAGAAGTTTGAATGTGTCTTCTGACCTCTCGCCTGGTGTTGAAAGCTGAACGCTGTCACAGGTTTGTTGCCCAGAGCAGTGGTGGAGTCTCTATCCATGGAGATGTTAAAAAAAAAAAAAAAAAAAAAAAAAAAATTGAAAGAGGGGGCAGTACTCTTGGACCTGATGTTTATAAAGTTAATGTCTGGAACATATATTACATATATACTGGGATAGTCTATTCCTGCTCCTGTTCGGTACTGCTTTAGTACAACGTGCATTAGGTAGTGATGCACTGCTTCAACTACATGTATGCAGTTAAAGTGGCACAACTTTATGTGTTCATAAGGCCTCAACTAATGAGGGCATTGATGACAGCTGTAAAGACTTGGTCCATACTGCTTTATGTCTCCATAGTAACTAAAAAAAAAAAAAAAAAAAAAAAAAGCTATCTGGATGTGGTCTTGCGCAACTGGCTCTAAGTGACCCTGCTGGAGCAGCAAGGGGGTTCAACCAGACAATCTCCAGAGGTCTCTTCCAACCTCAGCCCTTCTGTGATTCAGTGAAGGCTAACTGTGTGGGCATATGGAGCTTGTATTAAGGAAAAAAAAAAAACAACAAAACAAAAAACAAACAAAAAAAAACCCCAAGAAAACAAATAACCAAACAAAAATGCAAAATTCCCCCCCAACAACCCAAAAAAACCCACTAGAATTGCGGGGCAGCATTTTTACTGCAATATTTTTACAGGAAGTTTGTTTGAAGGGGGTGGGTGCGAAGAGAAGATACATGTGCCACCTTATTAAAAGAAGGGGAATACTGACGGTTAGATTGGCTGTCCTTTGTTCTAAAATCTGTTACAAAAAAAGCCTTTGTAGTCTTCTATCATGGCTTTTTGAGAATAAGGCAAAGAGGTCTCACTCTTAAAGGAATAAATTCAATTCTTGTTTTTTCACAGTACAATTAAAGAACACAGAATTTCATTTACCTATGAAATATGGAGCTTTTCTTTCTTTTTGATGGAAAGCAAGCGGGAGAAAATAATATACTAAATTCCACATATATGTGGTTTCCTATGCTATGATTTTGAGGCAGGTAATATAAATATGCTTTGAATGTCTGGTAGATACAGACTTGAGAATTCCTTAAACCACTTTAGCCAGTCTGCAGGCCTTCAATGAGACCATAAACATTGTATGTATGTTCTCTGTTGCATATTATATAAATATTACTTCAGCTTTTTTCCTGCTTACATGGAACCTATATTGGCAGTAGAAATCAGGGCCAGTTTCCATGGCAACGCAGCAGCACAGGGAGAAAGGCTGATGCTCTGCTGTGGTTGGTATTTTTATGCAAGGGAAGAGATACAGACCTACATTTTTAGATAGGAAATGTATTTCAAGGCACAAAAACATGTACGATTTTTTATATATCTGCTTAAAAAATATAGCTGTATAACAGTGTAAATTGAAACCTATTTTTTGCTGTTTGCCATAGAAAATTAATTTTTATCTAGCATTACGGAACAGCACTGTTAAGTATATACGCAATTATTACTGCTATATTTGCATGGAAATTGCAAGAAGTCTTCTGTACTGAGGACAAAGGGAGTTTTGTACTGGGGCAAAACAAGGACAAAATAGACTGAGTTTTGGCTTAGTCTCCTAGCCTTTTCAGTCTAGTTTGCACCTTCTGAACTCTTTTAAATAAAATCATTTTCACAAAGGTCTTTGAGGACTTCCAGAAAAATCTTGGGGGTTTTTATGGCAATCCTGGCCCTCTGGTTTTCTGTATTTTCTCTGGGTTTTCAAATTATACTACTTGCTTGCTTGTTCTTTCAACCATCTGTTACTTTTCAGTGGTACTTAGTATACCTTTTTCTACTTTTTGCATGATCATAGGGATGGGGAGAGCTCTGACACTGACTCCTTTTTATTTTTATTCCCCTGACCCTCTGTCACTGAGAATGGTGAGGAAGCCAGGCCCCTCACGCCCCTCACTTGCTGGAGACTGTCCAGTAGTTCTGCACAATTGCTCCTCCCTGTGTATTTTTGCTTTCCATTTGTGTATTAATTGTCATTGTTATTTGTTCAAGAAATGGCTGTACTTGATACACAAATACCTAAGGGGAATTCAGATTAAATTGGAAGAATTATGAAGATTATTTTATAATGTCTTTCATGTATTTGTGAAGATTGCTGATGGGGATAGGCTGGGGCGTCAGGTGATGTGTAGTGAGGTGGAGAAAGTGAAGGTTGTGTTTAAGAGAAACAAAAAAGGCTGCTGCTTATACTTCCCTAGAAGCTGTATTTCTGGAGACTTAAATGTACATTGTTGAGATCTTTAGGTAGTTATTTTCTTTTGTTACTAGAGAAATAGTTAGGAGTGAGGAAGGCATGATTTGTAGGCATCAGGGAGCTGTCTAGAAACGCTACATTTTCTTTAGGATACCAGGAGTCGTTAAGCAAAGGGGTTTCTGAAACCTATAGTTTCTCTTCTGTCTTTGATGGGACTAGGGTAAAGCTTTGCCTATCTCTTTGTGTTTCTCTATGCCTCCTACACTGCAAAGGACTTGCTCCACCTCGGTGAAGTGGGATGTTCTGAGAAGTCAAACCTTCTGAGAAGATGAATCTAGCTGGGAGCAGTAGTCTTCATAAATGTGAAAGGCTCTGTTCATCTCAGTGAATCATCATCTTTCTTTCCCAACCCTGGCACTATACAGTTAGCCTGTATCTGGTATTGCCTAGCAGGAATTCATTCAATATCTAAAGGGAACTGATTTATCCTAACAGAGACTCTTGTAGAAATCCAAATAGATAAATTGTCCACAGAGGAATATTAGCCTCTTCCCTTTGTCTGACACCCACACTATCAGTCAGGATTAGGCTCGAAGGCTTGGCTGTCTTGTCATGCTGATGATTTAAAGATGTCTCACTTTATAGCAGAATATCTCCATCCCATCCTGCAGTCAGCATGTGTTTCAGCTATCATCTTTTCAGAGGTTTAGTAAATCAAAGCTCTAAGCGATAGCCTGTATGCCCAGTGGCACTGACTGTTTATACAAATCTTCATTCAGGAGTAGAAAAACAGCTTTGCAGTAACTATAGGTGTATACGGTGAGATGAGCCTGGTATACTTTCAGTTCTTCTCAGCTTTGTCTCTTGAAACACAGTGGTTCAGCTCTGAGTTTCCTTCAGCTCTTTTCCATCTATTATTACTGCATGGCTTCTTGAAGACTTCTCTGAGGCTTGTCAGATAACTTAGCCAATGCCAGAGTAGACTTTAGCTGGCTTTGGCACTGGCTCAGTTTACCAAAAGTCAAGGCAATACATTACAAACATATGTAGCATGTCTTAGTTTCAGCACCAGTCAGATCAGAAGCTTTGCCACCTCCATGATGCCTTAACATTTCCATTTTCAGTAGCAGTAAACGTATAATGTTCCTTGGATCTCAATTTCTGCTTGTCGCATGTCATGGGTTTGAAGTCATGATGTCACTGTCCTTTACCATTAGGACTCAGCACCAGTGTTTCTGACCTATAGTGTACCATAATAACTATCCTGGACATTTGACTTTTGAAACCTGGAGTCAGAAAGTTCTTCAGTTTTGTAAACAGCTCTGTGTAGTGCTCAGGTGCAGACACCATTGTCCTTCGCTGAGAAACCCTGAGATGGGGTTACTCACGGGAAAGAGGTGAACTGGAGGTGATAGCCTCCTGGTAGGAATAGTTGCTGTCCACTTGCTGTTATAAACTGGGTTCAGAATTTACCTTTTCAGGATGAGCTTCCTTTCCTGAGGTGTACAGTTTCCTGATCAGGTAGGGGAAGCGTCAGTCACGTTGTTCTGGTATCAAGGCATAGGATATGGAAAGACCTCGCTCTGTAAGGGAGAATGTTCATCTCCTCTAGGATACCACGACAGCTGGGATTCCTTGAGTGCTTTTCCACCATGGGTGAGACTCTCTCTTGCTGTTAGAAGTAGGAATATTCCAATCGGTGAGTCACCCAGCATCCATGCTGTGAGGTAAAGCACGCCAAGGCTGGGATGAGTCAGATGGTCTGATAACCCTTATTCTCAGACTTGCTGACACATAAGAGATTCTGAAAACCTCACCACGAATTGTCACAGTATTTGGTATCCAAAACTGCCTCATCCAAGCCAGCCGAACCAGCTGGACAGGGCTGTAAAATACTGAAGTAACTTCCCTAATTCTCCTGAAATGGCTGCTGCTTGTTGAAAATTCAGTCAAATGAAGGGACCTTTGAAGCTTGCAAGCGAAAATACAGAGCGCTACAAAATGGGCCCTACAGCCCACAAGGCAAATCATTGATGGGAATAAGGGATTGAAAGGTGTTTCCCTGGGAATGTTGAATAGGCACATTGAGGAATCTTACGGACTGAGGAACACGTGACAGGAGAGGACGCTGAATACAGTGGCATGAAATGTGCATAAAATAAATACAAGATGCCGTGTTCTATAAGGTGATTGGGCAAGAGATAAGCAGTAAGTGAAAAAACATTCAGAGATCTAGGCACCTTAAAAAAAATACTTTTTTTTTTTTTTTCTTCTGAGGAACTTAAGTTACTGTTTTCTTTTAGATTGATTTATCAAACAATTGTCCAAACAAATGTGTTTGCATGTGTCTGAACAGTTGTAATTGCTACTGCCTCTAGGAAGACAAGACGACAAAAAGATCCTTCTGAGGAACTTAAGTTACTGTTTTCTTTTAGATTGATTTATCAAACAATTGTCCAAACAAATGTGTTTGCATGTGTCTGAACAGTTGTAATTGCTACTGCCTCTAGGAAGACAAGACGACAAAAAGATCAAGTAAAGGGTCGTGAATTACATGGTGTAATGAAAAGATGAAGGCAGCCACAGTGCAAAAGTCCTCATAGTAGAGATAAAAAGCCAGGCTCCTCTGGACCGCACTTCAGAGTTAAAGATTGACCACGTTCTTGCTTCCTTTTCTTTTCATCTATGTGAAACTTCTTCTCCAAAAGCTCTCTCCCAGATGCAGGAAAGCTCAGCAAAGCCAGGATGCAATCTAAGCAGACCAGCAAGAATATGCAATGTTTATGCTTACTGGCAGCTCGTTTCTTGATCCTGGCTTAACCATGGTCAGTGTCCAGGCTTCAAAATTATGTTCTTGCATATGATAATGCTAGATATAGATGAATGGATGCTAAAATTTTGTTTGTCTCCAGGTGTAGGGGCAGCCCTCAAAGTATTTTAGCCCATATTTTAAAATACGGCATATTTAAAATCAGCTGCTCTCTATTTTTCTGTATTTGGGTGAGAATGAGTTTTCTTTAAAAACTGTGTCTGTAATTTTGCCATTTTCTTGCTTTTAACTGCTGCTGGACTTTGCAGTCTCTTTGCTTCTTTTATGTATTTCTGTTATGAAAATGGATTTTTAAATTGTCATGAATGAGCAATATGTATATAGAAACTCAAACCGGGCATTTCATATACTGTATTTATGGGCACATATACCCAAAATGGAAGAATTTTAGTAACCTGAACACTGGCAAAATGTTTTTGAATGATAAGCATATTTGCAACTTATGTCTAATATTTGATATAAAAAGTTTTAAGTTGCTCTTGTTTGGATTGTTTTTATTATTTAGTAATACTGCAGTGCAAGCATAGGTACTTTCATAAAATACTAGTGGAATTGTGAAGAGATTTGTTAAAATTCTTGGTTTTATATGGAGGAGATGTTGCTAGCATTTGGAAGTTTGGGAGGGGGCTTATGTTTTTTTTTAGAAGAACTGAGATCAATCCTTCATTTCGAAAGGAAGTCTGTCAGTGACAATGAGTTACGATTCTTAATGTAAAGAATTGATGTAAAATATTCATTCCAGCTTCTCGAAAGCAAGATTAGCGGAGTGAAGTTTGGTTTCAGCACGGTTCCAACTACAGCGTTCAGAATTTATCTCTGCAGTGATGCTCTGTATTTGCTGCAGAGAGGTTCCTCTAGTTGCTGACTTAGTCGTGCAACTTTATTCCTGCAGGCTCTTTCCCCTCCCTCCCTCCCTGCCAGTTGTGTCCCTCAGTGCTTCTCCCATCCAAGATGCTTGTCTGCTTACCCTTTTCTCATTGCCTATAGAATTGTGTTCACAGACAAAATCCAGAGCATGATGCATTTGCACTAACAGGATGGATGGGTCTTCCAAATGTTAACTAAGCATGGAGATGAAAAATGCTTTTTCGCATTGAGATGATGATGTGAAGTCAGGATTACGTTTTACCAGGGTGTGTTTGGGAGCCTGGGGGGGGGAGGGAAATGAGAGGTGCGCTGCTGCTGTGACTGCATTTGATATGAAGTGACGAGATATAATTCTACTGTTCCTATGAAATCTTTTCCAGTAGGCTGTTAAATAGGTTAAAAAGGGTGTGAAACATTGCATTTGTTGATTTACTCCTGCTCGTTTTGCTTAAGGTTATCACGCTTGTCTCTGAATGGTTTCTAAGACACATAAATTGGATACTGCTTCCTTGTAGTGTATGTACGTTTATATTAACTGTAAGGAAGTTGTTGGCTTCTACTGATAAAAAAGACAATCTCATGTTTCATAACTTAGTTATTAATTCATATTTGAGTCCATCTTTGACTTCAAAGGGTCGTTGACTTAAGGGATTTTGATGCCAAATCAAGTTAAATCTACTAACTTTTCCAGGGGCAGATAGGGCTGTTGGAGAGCAGAGGGTGCTTCTTCCTCCTCCCCTTCAAAACTTGCAATTTTGTTGCTAGTGGCAACTGTAGGATACTGAAGCAACAGCAGCATGTTTTCTGATTATATCTTATTAATAGAAAGACTAGAAACACTATAATTTAACATGCCAAAGAGAAAGTCAGAAATTGAATACTACAACATAAAACACCAAAAAGAAAAGGAAAAAAATTAATTTCCATTTATACACTTGTGAGTCAGTTTGGTAAAAGTGATCCATCACACAGTTTAGCCATAGTAAGAGGAAAAAGAAGCCAACAGATACTGGCTCCTTGCGTTACTGTGTGCCAGTGTTTCCTGTCGGGTCTTCTCATCGGTCGGAAGTGGAGGTCCATACACAGGGAGATGGAGGAGGGAGCCGTGCGGCGTGAGAAGGGACTCTTGTTGCAAGAGGCTTTGGAGATGGTGAGGCTTCATATGTGGTTTATGAGCACGGCGTGTTTTTAACTAGGTTGTTATTGGAGCAATATTCACAATATTCCTTACCTGACTGACTTCAAGTGGAGGTTTCGTTTTGGCATGTTAGGCAGCATATAAAAGAAACTCTGTATTCTCCATTGATCAGTAAGTTTTCCACGAACTTAAAACAGCTGTGCTTCTCTTTGGCTTTTAGGAATTTGTGCCTTTCTTTTTTTTTTTTTTTTTTTTCTTTCCTCAGCCTTTACAAAATTTTACTGGGGACTAAAAGAAGTAAAGTGCAAGCTGCTGACTGGAGGGAGCCGTGCGGCGTGAGAAGGGACTCTTGTTGCAAGAGGCTTTGGAGATGGGGAGGCTTCATATGTGGTTTATGAGCACGGCGTGTTTTTAACTAGGTTGTTATTGGAGCAATATTCACAATATTCCTTACCTGACTGACTTCAAGTGGAGGTTTCGTTTTGGCATGTTAGGCAGCATATAAAAGAAACTCTGTATTCTCCATTGATCAGTAAGTTTTCCACGAACTTAAAACAGCTGTGCTTCTCTTTGGCTTTTAGGAATTTGTGCCTTTCTTTTTTTTTTTTTTTTTATACCTTCCTCAGCCTTTACAACATTTTACTGGTGACTAAAAGAAGTAAAGTGCAAGCTGCTGACTGTACATCTAGGCATTTTCTTTTTGTGTCACCAGCTGGGTCTGTTTTTTTCTTTTTTAACTGTTGACTCTTTTTACTCTGCAAGTCTGTAGTGGATGACTGGTCTCGAAAGTAGAACTCTGCAAGAAAAACAGTATTTGAAGAGGAAAACATAATACCTTGGCAAGTTGAGTTAAGATTGAAGCTTGCTGGGTAGATTTGGCTCCTGATTTGCTGTTTTAAGAACATTTTAACAGAATTGCATCTGTTTGAGAACAAAATTTTGTTTGAGACTGACTTTCAGAGCTTGAAACCAATTACTTCTGGGAACTTGGTGTAACTTTGAGTCAGAGGAAGCCCAAAAGAGCCGCCTCCTGTAATGTCTACAAACCTGGCAGACCTTACTGCTTCATGTTAGATGTGGATTGATGTAATGGTAGGCTGCTACTGGTTCCTCTCAGCTCTGCTGGACCTTGGCAATGTGCGCCTCCTGCTCATCTTGGCTCCCATGTGGCCGCAGAGGGAGGGAGCCCAGTGCATGGATTCGTCATCCATCATGGCTGTGCAATCTGGCACCGAGGCAAGGGAGAAGCTCTGTCCTGAGGAGTGTAAAACAAGAAGTATCTCTCTTTGACCCAGTGCTCTGCTGCTAGGCTGGGGTGGGGGCATGGTAAGACTGCAGTATGCTGCGTGAAATGGTATTTATTTATGGTACCCATTGTTTTGAACAGAAGAAGGCAGAGTTCCTTGGCATTTACTTTGGACATACATTGAAGCCCAAGGTTGCCTCCAAAAGGCTGGTAAGCAAGATGGGAATGAAAATTTCATTCTCACTCTTGTTGTTCATTTGAGGTCACAGAATCTGCTGTGTCTCAGCCTGCTCCAGTCCAGGAGGGGTTTCCGCTGGTGCTGGGATTGATGTGTGGTAGTATGATGGTATCTTTCGAAGGAATGTTAACAATCCCAGGAGGAATGATAATGTTGTTAATGACCACATGTAGAAACTGTTTCATGCTTGTGGCATGCTAGCAGTCTCTCTTTTTGTGTGTGGACTTTCTAGAATTGGAAATTATGGGACAATTCTGTACTAGTATAAGAACACAAATAGAGCTTTTCATGTAAAGCAAAGCTTTACAGAAAGTAGAAGTTCATATTAACAATTTCTTGGAGTTAGTTAAAAGCATCTCTCGTTATGCTCTGTTTCCTTCTGGATTTATAGACTTCGTTTCTAAAAACAATAAGACGACCTCTGGCATAATTTAAAATAATGATAATATTAAATTACAAATAACTTATCATAATAATTACTAAAATTTGAAATTATTCAAAATCTTATTTAAAATCTTACTTGAAATATGCAACATAATTTTGTTCCTTGAGCAAGAACTTTGGGGTTGTTTTGATTTTCCTTGTGTTTTTGTCGCATATTGTATGCACGTGGATTTATTTAGAAAACCTTCATTTAAGGGTGCCTCCAGTTCAAAGAGCTCACTGTTAGAAGGCACCTGTCTAATTAAGCTAAATCTGCATTTGGTAAAAAGAACAGGAAAGAGTTCAATGAGTAAAGCAGATGCCATTTGGACAAGAGATCTAAATAATGGAGTCCTTAAGCAATTACTAACAGCTGGAAGAAACTCGTGTATAGAGATTTCAGACTTGAAGCTCTATGGCACCTGAGAGCCTTGCCCGGGAGCATAAGATTTTGCCTTCCGGAGCTGGAGGGAAGCATAGCTGGAGCTCCTTCCAGATGGACCCACACCTACTCGTAGATTTCTTAAAGCTCACATCTCAGTGTTAGGAGGCTTATAGCACATTTCTGCTGTTTACCCTCCCCCTGCTTCCTTTTATATTTTTTTTTTACTTTTCAATTTGAATTTCCCCAAAGAGCATCTATGGACATGTCAGGAGGTTCATAACATTGTTAGAATACAGTTTATTCCAACTTTTATTTTATTAAATATATGAAGGAGTCATTTAACTTCCTTTTAATTGCATTTCCTAATAGTAAAAAATTCTCTGGATGTGTTCATCTGAAAATATTAAGGAGAGTTTTGTTTTCCTCTCAAAATGAGGCAGTTCTTTAGTTTAACCCCACCAATTTCTGTCTCCCATTTTTTTTTTTCACTTTACTCAGTCTCTTTTCCTTCTGAGACAATGTTCTCCTAAAAGCAGGAGAATCAGATGCAGGTTTTATCTACATTCAAGGTAAAGTTCTGTTTACCTATAAATACTCTTTAAGTTAATAAGTTCAGTAGTTCATCATGCCAACAGTACAGTGTTTATAGAGAAGGAGACTCCTGTTAAATGCCTTCTTTCCCATAGAGAACAACATGAGGATTTCTTCAAGCAATCCTGTTGTGTAGCGATCTTGCCTGCAATGCATTCTTATCCATTACTAAATAATAACAATTAAAACTTTTTTTTTTTTTTGGTCTATGAGGGTTTTAGATAAAGAGGCCTGAAGTCTGTTTTGGATTTTAGTAATGGAAGTGATTCATTTGTTGAGGAAAAGGAAGGAAAGTCTGAAGATGAAGTGGCGGCAGGAGATCAGACCCGAGGTGCGTCTATGTTCCCTCTGGCCAGGAGCAGTTGCCAGGGGAAGAGTGTAGGGTTGGGCCCCGATGTGCTGAATACTTTTCCTAATCCAGCAGTCTCAGGCTGGTGGGCTTTGTGAGTCACAGGTGGTTTTGCATTAGCTAACAGTCGATTTTTCTTCCATGAGTTTTTCTGAGCCCTATTTGAACTTAGCTAGCTTCTCTTATCCACGATATCTGAAGAAACAAGGTGAGTTTAGTTTTTAACATCATTTTTCATGAGTAATTTTTTTTTCTTTAGATTTTTTTAACTTGGCTCAATTTGTGTGGAGAAAGGCAGTGAACAGTCATTTCCTATTCACTCTCTCTGTGGCTCTCAAGATTTTATATCTCCACTGTGTTTTCCTGACTGAAGAGTTCTGGTATGTTCAGATGCTTCCCATATGGAAGGCATTTCGTGTTTTTAATCACCCTCACTGCTCTTGTTTTACCTTTTCCAGAACAGAAGAATAGCAAACAACCCCACAACATCGACAACAAAATTCTTCTTCTGAAGAATTTTTCCTGAATTCTCATGGTATAATTTCCCCAGCATTTTCAGGTTTTAATGTTACGGAGATTGCTTTTACTGTTGGCAGTTCCCCAGTTGGCAGACAGAGCAACATGTCCATGACAGAGAACAGTAAAATTAAGTTGTCAGTAATTTTATATTTCTTAAAGTGGGCAATTGATTTTCTGTAAAACTTCATGCAGCCTTTTGGTATGTTTTGCTTCAAGTTCACTCTAAAGGAGAAATGCTTTAGCTTTTCTTTTGTTTTTACTAAGCATTCTCTCTTAAGAGCAGGTTAAAAATAGGATTTAATTCTATTTTGATTAGACTCTGCTGTAAATTTATTTTTGTCTATTTGAAAGAGAGTAATTAAAAGATAAAACATCCTGGCTAGTGTTCGTTAATTGTTTGTAATGATTCTTTCAGTACAATTACAAGGTTTGTCATTGTAGCCTGTGGAGATGGTCAGTTCTCTGTATACCTACTGACAGGATCCTGTGAGTCTAGAAACAGTGTGTCATCTTCTTCTATTAATTAAGTGTTTATGCTTGAATGGGGATGAATAACCTAGTGGTGGTAGACCACAGAATACCAAGAGATTACTTCAGAAAAAAGAATAGATTTAGTATATGCCTCTGCATGCATGTGTTACCTAATGCCTATCATTACGTACAACATTTTAGGAAATAAGAAAGTAATAACTTGAACTAATGCAGCTGTTGAATAGTTTGTTATGTTATGATAGTTTTTGACAATTGCATTTTGGAAAAGGAGATTAGGCTGCATGCTTATTACTCACAGTTTGTTTAATGGCTGGGTTTTTAATGCCAGAGGTGTTTTAAAGTCCACTTTAAAGAAAAAATAATTCCTATTTTAACAAACTCTATACTGGAAAAGTGAAGTCGAAGCTGAATAAAGTGTATATTCATGCCATGCATTGCAAAGGAAGATATCACTGAAACATTCATCATAGCTTATCTTTTGAATTCAATAAAAGGGATACTAAGAAAAGCAAAACTGGAGTTCACTTATCGACTGATGTCCTACCTAACACTCTGAAATTGTGTATTGGCAGAAGAACAAGCATCGGTGATGCCAGGATGAGTTATTCAACTTGTAGGCAGAGTTGAAGCAGCCAAGTCAAGTGTTGAAGACTTAATATTTACATATACCCCAGAAATGTAAAAGTGAACAAACCTAAAGAACAATGCTGAGAATCCTTTGGTAGGAATCCTAAACTGAAGCAAAAAGTGGCAAAATAAATCAGACTGATGTAACTCAGCAGCATTTCTTTCCTTCAGCCTTCTTGATGTACTGATATTTGATTGCTTCAAAAGATACAAGAAAAGCTAAAAGGATAAATAAATCAAAGATCTTCCTCAGTTTAAATCAGTGTTTTGTTGTTCTCAGACAAAATCATAAATCACTCCAGAAGGAAATAAAGTAATATCTTTCCTTCCTTCCTGATGTCCACAGAGGACAATAAGAAAACACTCCTGAATACCAAATACAAGTAGGATTGGGGACAGGAAAAAAATAACCCTTTTCAAAACAAAATCAAATATAGTAGCTTGAGAAAGATTAAGAAAATAGAGCAGCTTCTGAGTCTGTTTCCCTAGGAATAAATTAAAATATTAGCTTTTTTCTAAATCTTGGGTTGTACACTTTTCCTTCCCTTGGAGGGGGATTCTTCATATTCCTTGATGTTTATTTCTGAAATGAGCAACAAAACGTGTGATTCTCAATTCCAGAAATGCTTCCAATTCGCTTTAAAGTTTTATCTTTATCATGTGAAGAAATAGAGCAAATAGTTGGTATCTTAAAAGACAAAATCTGCACAATTTCGATGGAGTTTTGAACTTATGACCCCTGTACCATACTGCTCTAACCTATTTGCGTTTTATTTGTACCATCTTCTGTGACCAAACATGGAGACTTGTGGTCAGAATGAAGTAAAATTATGGTACCATCCAAAATAAGGAGTCGAGGCACAGATGGATGTGCCTGTGTTACCTGGCACACTGCTTTCAGATACATTGATGAAGTGCAGGCAATTTTATGCTATGCTTTATTTTTCTTGCTCATCATTAATATTATTAATTTTTGAACATTCGTAGTTCTTGATCTGTGCATGCAAAATGGCCTCGTGCCCAGCAGATGTGGTTTCAAGGTTTGTAACGTAGATCTTTATACTATGATGTGTTTGATTAAAGCTTTCTGCCAACATCAGGTTGGGCAGAGGGGCCATCAGCTTGCTGACACTGTGAAACCAGGCTATTGGAGGGCCATTTATCTAACGATCAGTAAGATTAACTCATCAGAGAATGTGCTTCCATTTGCTGTATCGGTTTACTTTCCTTGCAATGTATAATAGAGACACATCTGTTGGGAACAAAAGAGGGAAGATAAAAGAGCATAACTTATGTAAGTAGGAGCACATGCAAACATATTTATTGTTTATCCTACAAATGGATCCCTTCTCTCTCTTCTATTCTGTCCTAAGCTTTATGTGGTTAAAAATTACAAAAATTTATTTATTTGAGTGGATTCCTCATCGTAACTTGAACCATTAATGAATTAGTTCCAAGTATTCCTTTTTAAATCTGGCCATTTACTGAACGAATAGAAGAATGTTATTATCTGGAAGGGGTAGCAGGCAGATAAATTTGGTATGCATGCAACTTCCAGTGATGTCCTTTAAAGCAAAGGCATAATAGCAGCTGCTGTGCAGGCGGTGCATGTTGCCAGTGGAATTTATTTCTGACCAACTGTGTACTCTTCGACTCCAAATGCTCTGTCTGTCTTGAACAATTGCAGTGTGTAAAAAGAAAAAGTGGTTGGGGGAATTATAAAGCGGAGGACTACAGGAATGGGATAAACATAAATGCAGTTTTCACTCATGATCAAGGAAGTATTTGAATCTAAATTTTAGGAGTTGAAAAAATAGCTAATTACAGCTTTCTATTTTTTTATTGTATGAAGGACAAAATATGGTTAATATGGTGTTTTTCAGATGGTTTAGATTTGAAGTAGATATAAATGCAAATTGTAGCAGCTTTTGATGGCACAAATGCTTTAAGTTACTTTGCAAATGTATTTGGCAAGTATATGTTTTTTTTATTTGTATGAAGTATGAATATAAAAAAACCCGAAACTTGTCAACTTGTTTGGAGAAGTCTTTCTTAATTATTGACAAATAAGTATTCTTCAACCCTGGATTTCATTTTTTATGTGTATTGAAAATACTCAGAATTTTGAAATGTTAGTAATTTGTAGGTGTTTACAAATACCAAGTACAGCCTTTCTTAGAACAGGATATAAAACATACTTCATTTTTTTGTTTTTTCTAAACTGGAGATGCAAGACAGCCAGAAAAACACCTCTTGGTGATGTTGGGTCTTGGTGGTTTTGGTTTGGTTTGGTTTGGTTTTTTTCAATTAGCACATATTAAAGCATGCTGTGTGTGCTCTGGGAGAGTATCATAGGCTACCTAGGAAGATAAATTTTTTCTCTCTTATTTCCTAATACCTGGTTTTGGTATTCTGTGTATTGATGCAGCTTTCCATAGTCTTGGCAGCAGCTACAGATGAGGAGAAGTGCATTAAGTTGTCTGGGTTGGGTCAGTGTTGCTGAAATATTGTTTCTTCCTGTGTGTTAATGAGATCTTCCTTCAGCTAGCAGGCAAGAGCTTGTCCATGTCTGATTATATACTTTATATATTTTTTCCAAGCTGTTCCATTGAATAATTCCAAGTTCACCTGAGACATGCTTTTGGTCTGGTCAGGTGCATCTCTGTCCACGCATCCCTAGGGTCCTACAGGTGGTAGGAAAGATGACAGTGAGAACATAAGTGAGACATGCTTCACTGCTACTTCCCAAGACATTTTTTCCTCCCCTCTGAAGGCAAGGGTTATCCCTGTGAGGAAGCTCTTTACTAAGTGTATTGTCTCTTCGATTTTTCAGGCCAGAGCCTCAACAGAAAGCTCCCTCTGCACCTCCACCTCCACCCCCGCCCCCACCTCCGCCCCTGCCGGAGCCCACGCCGCCAGAGCCAGAGGAGGAGATTTTAGGGTCCGACGATGAGGAGCAAGAGGATCCTGCAGATTACTGTAAAGGTGTGTGCAATGCAGCAGTGTTGATGAGGGTAAACATTGTCATGCAAGTCCCAACTCTGGTTCTGGAGAGGTTTTTAAAGATGTGCTCTTTAATTATGGAATGTATTTATACAAGAATTATGAAAAACTGCTCACTTCAGGTTCAGATGCATATCTGTCTTCAGCTTTACTTTTTCTCTTAGCTGTAGCTTATTTATACATTCTGCAATAAGTATACAAATATTGCATCCCTGCTTTCGTCCTGATGTCCTAGTTGTAAGAATACAGAAGAAGCTTTTCTTGATTGATGTTAGTTCCAAGAGAAACAAAAGCACCCAAACCAAACAACCCCTCCCGCACTCCAAAAAGTTCTAAAATGCCTTGGTGCCTTTAACAGCATCAACTACATTTCTTTTTTAAAATCTATATCTTTTTTTTTCCTCCTCTTCTCTCACCTGCATCAGCCCAAGACGTTACATGCTTCTTTCATGTGTTGTCTTTCACAGCCCTCAGCATTGTCTGTCTCTACATCTTCATTTTAGCTCTTGATTTCCTCAATTCTTGTAATTGCTTATATTAATTTTTTTTAATATCATTATATGCATAAAACATGCAGTACAGCAGGGCCAATACTTAAGTTTGTTTTAATGTCACTGCTAAAGATTCAAGTCTGTTCCTATTAGGGTAAAATGTATACCATACTTAGAGGAAAAATCCTAAATAACAGGTCGATCAACTTTGATCAGTCTATCATAGTAGATTTCAAGGATATGAATTTACTTTAGGAAGAATCAAAATTTTATCACTTCAGATTAATGTTTTTGAACAGCCAAAAAGCACTGTGTGCACATTGACTCTATCTGGTATTCTGTATTCCTCATATCAAGAAACAATTGCTATGTTAAATATGATGTTGTCTTCTTAATCAGAAGTTTCTGTGTAAGCCTAGAGGTGTGCTATTTTAAGAGTGCTCTCTCCCAGCCTGGAACATGTTGTTTTGTATTTTCAGATTTAACTATTGAAAGTGACTATTTCATTTCGGTGTAAGAAGTTTTATTAGTATGTGATATTTCAGATATTTAAGTGGATTATAGATACCAATAGTGACAACCAAACAGTAAATGTTGAAGTCTGCAGCAGGAAAAGAAAAACATGTCGCTAAAGCATGTTTGTATTTGTTTTTGAATTATTTCTGTTACAACACATTTGTTCCTTAAGATAACTTTCAGTATTTGCAACATCTTCCATAAGTGAGTAAGGATTTGTTGTTTAAACATCTGTTTACTCGTAAACTGTATTTCCTTGAGATTAAGCATGTCAAGGCCCCCACTTAATTCTTCCCTGAAGTAAGGGCTGCATTTAATTTCAAACAATCCATTGTTGTCTGTGTTCCAGTATCTCTTGCAAAATGTCACCATCTGGAGAAGCTAGATCACAAAACAAAGAAAAAAAAATAGTCTAAGTTTACAGCCTGCTTGTAAGTTACCTGTTTAATTACAGTCTCTCTGACCTGTAGTTGGTCAGCAGTGAGATCTGTATGTTTTTAAAACTAATTACATGTTACAATAAGAATACTTGCAAATTTCCTGCAAAATTAAAAGGAAACTTCTGTATGCTTAAAGGTTCTTCTGAATCCTTCTGGTCTTTAAGCTCTAAATTGATGGATATAGCTTCTTTGGTTCATTTGGACATCATAATCACTATTTGTTTCTGTGAGAACAACGCTTTTGTTGCTCCAGTAGATGATTTATATATTTTCTGACCATGAGTTCCTGTAAAACTGATCAGCATATTTTCTTGTTTTAGTCTGCTGGGGTTGAACTGAAGGGGGAGGATCACCATGTTGTATAAGAACGTGAATCGAATGGCCAGATGGGGATGATCTGAGACCATACAGACTTTTTGTTTGCTCATGTTATATTCAGTATGGGGAATGAGTAAGTTCTTTGGTAAAGAATTCCAGGGATGGCTTTTAGATACATTATTTCCACTTTTTGGAGGGGTATTTTATTACTTTCATATGTTTTCCTGTTTTGGGTAACCTTACCTGTGTTTACAGAGTGGGAGATTAATATTTGGAAATTATAATTTATTACTGGAGTGTCTCTTTTCTTCCTAATCTTATCTCCAAAGTGTCAATCTCCCAGGATTTTTGAGTGAGACACAGAGCATACTTCATCTGTTCTCAGCCCCAGTCTGAAACTTCATAGGAGGTCAATTTTGATGAGGGAGTGTATTATTATTTTTTTTAATGAATTCAATGTTTTACCTGTTAACTGTACTTCCCATTGCGAGGATATTTCTGTTACTAATTTTATTTTTATTTATTATTTTTAAGGATATGTTACTATGTTCTTGGCTCACATCTTCACCATGTTGCATGGTGTTTAGTAAATACTCATAATAGTATTTTTAATCAGGAAATTGGATTCATTTGAATTAGCACCTGATGTGAAAGAGACAACTAACAGCCATCGGTGTAAAGCAAACTAACCTCTGTTCCCCAGGGGCTTCTTCCAGGGCCTGTTTAAATCTGTGAAATGACTTCTGTTGGTGTCACTGAATTTACATTAAATGCTTTTCAAATCTTTATTTGTTTAAGGAATGGAAATATCAAAAGTGGAACTACGTGATTTTTCAAGGGGTACTTAGACAATTAGGCTATTTTTTCTTCTTTTCTGAAAAGCCTTGAAACACTTGGAGATGTTTTTCAAGAGCCTGTCGTGTCATGGATGTAATTGGAATTCCTTGCTTCTCTGATCATCTTCTTTGCCCCCTGGAGATGTCTCCCATTCATCCAGTTCACAAAGGGAATAATTCCCTATACAAACATAGAACTAGCCAGCTACAATTACCAATACATTCAGGACACATTTAGGAATAATGATCTCATTTTTTCTGATCCTCTTCCTTGAGTGCATGTAGAGCTGTGAGAGAGACTTTTTTTCTGTGTGCTGCAGTAAATAGCACAAGAGGTTTTTTTGTTACATTATCAGCAGGGCCACTTACAGAATGTATATTTTCAAATACCAATACTGTTTTTCAAAAATGACATCATTTTTCTCAACCTGCTAATTTTGCGTAGATGCTTTATTGTTACTACTATCTATAAATACTTTCTGTATCGTGAAGAACTTAAATAATTACATTTGTCATAGGATGACACCTGTGGATTAGAACAGTAGAAAGTATCTTGCGAAGTATATCTACTCAGAGAATATGCTACTGCTGCTGGTATCTGTAACATATGCTGGTGTATTGCTATAATTAGTTATGACAGTGCTGTAGTGACCAAAATAACATGGCTTTTACATATATAGTATTGTTATTCATGCAATCCCTAGATTTTACTAAAATAACTTGCCAACCCCCAGTTCATTAACTTGACTTCAATGTCTTTGATTTTCTTTGTTGGGTGTTCTCTCTCCTGCCTGTGATGGGAAGAAACTGTCCCAAGTTTTTGATTATTTTTGACCCTTTGAAGCGCAAGTATGCCAGAAGCTATTTGCAGAGAGGCAGACTTAGAAGGCAATGGTTTACCTAGACTATTCTTAGAAGCATATGTTTACTTGTATTTAAGTTCTTCATAGTTGAGTGTTATGCCATTAACATGTCAAAAAAGCAAATATTTTGTTTAGTTCAAAAAAAATTACTTCTGGACATAGTTTTATATACTTTAAGGCCCACATACACCCTTCTAGCAGTGCAAAAAGCTGCATGAATTGTGAGTGTTTTCATATACATCTGAAGCCACATAACTATTAAGGAATAATTTAATAGGAGTAGATATTCAGGAAAATTTTAAAATGTTCCAGAAATTTTTGTATTGCTGAATTGTAAAATCTGTTTTGCAAATCATAGAGAGGTATTAAAAACAGGTATTAAATATTTTTCCATTTTTGTAGTTATATCTGTTTGCAAAAGGAATAATGGTTATGTAAAGATACATGCAGGACAAAGTCGGAAGAAATGATACTGTGACAGTGAATTATGTGGAAGTGTTTTATGTAATTCTTGCTGCCAGGTCAGCAGACTTGACTTGTTTCACAAATGCAAACTTCTTTAGTAACAGAAAGGTAGACCTGCTTTATGTTCTCTCAGTGTTCCACTCACATCTGTCACTTCATCATCCTAGATAAAGTTTTATGGAAAGAATTTACTGAAGTGTAATAATACATATATTTTTTCTTTCATAGAATCATAAAATGGTTAGAGTTGGAAGGGACCTTAACAATTGCCTAGTTCCAACCCCCATACCATGGGCAGAGATAACTTCCACTAACCAGGTTTCTCAAAGCCCTATCCAACCTGGCCTTGAACACCTCCAGGGATGGGATGTCCACAATTTCTCTGGGCAACCTGTGTCAGTGTCTCACCACCTTCCTAATAAAGAATTTTTTCCTGATATCTAATCTAAATGTCCCCTCTTTCAGTTCAAAACCGTTACCCATTGTCCTATCACTACACTCCCTAATGGAGTCCCTCCCCATCTCTCCTGTAGGCCCCCTTTAGGGTACTGAAAGGCCACTATAAGGTTTCCCTGGAGCCTTCTCTTCTCCAGGCTGAACAACCCCAACACTCTAAAACTATCTTCATAGGAGAGGTGCTCCAGCCTTCTGATCATCTTTGTGGCCTTCCTCTGGACCCGTTCCAACAGGTCCATATCCTTCTTATGTTGGGGGCCCCAGAGCTGGATGCAGTACTCCAGGTGGGGTCTCACCAGAGCAGAGTAGAGGTGTAGAATCACCTCCTACTGTCCACGTTTCTTTTGATGCAGCCCTGGATGTGGTTGGCTTTCTGGGCTGCAAGTGTACATTGCTGGCTCACGTTGAGCTTCTCATCAATCAAGACCCCCAGATCCTTCTCCTCAAGGCTGCTCTCAATCCATTCTCTGCCCAGCCTGGATCTGTGCTTGGGTTTGCCCTCACCCATGTACAGAACCTTGCACTTGGCCTTGTTGAATTTCATGAGGTTTGCACAGGCCCACCTGTCCAGGACCCTCTGGATGGCATCCCTTCCCTCCAGCGTGTTGACTGCACCACACGGCTTGGTGTCATCAACAAACTTGCTGAGGGTGCATTCAATCCTATTATCCACATCAGCAACAAGATAGCACTGGTCCCTGTACTGACCCCTGAGGAATCCACTCATCACTGGTTGTGACTTGGGCATTGAGTCATTGACTGCAGCTCTTTTGAGTGCAGCCATCCAGCCAGTTCCTTATCCACCTGGTGATCCACCTGCCAAATCCATATCTCTCCGTTTCAGAGACAAGGATGTCGTGTGGGCAATGTCAAATGCTTTATACAAGTCCAGGTAGATGACGTCTTACTGCAAGGATGGTTATATAGAGAATTAAATTAAAATGTAGGGTTTTTTTTTAATGTTTCTGTCAGTATGGATTTGTACACGTGAGTTTATTCAGCTAAATTTCTATATAGTGAAGCTGCAATAGACTTGGACTTCATATGTGGCTGATCCTGTTTCTTCTTGCAAAATGAAGTGGACAGCATAATAGTCAGCACTCTCAGTACACCTGTGTCCTGTTCCACACCTGCCCTTCGCTGGAGTGTAAACCCATCCAGGTGTTCCAAAAATTTTTCTTTGAAAATTAAGGAGTGCCCATTTGGCAATGTTGCACGTACTTACTGATGTTGACACAAATCAGCAGTGGAAATGAAGGTATCTTGGTAGGTTTGCTAGATGAGTTCTCCTGGGAACTTTTCATGAGCATTTCCTACCCTGAGATGGAGGGGAGGGGAGGTGTTCCCTCAAGAGGGGAGTCCTGGAACTTGGTCCTGGGCTGAGTCCTCCTGTAATGCCCCGTACTGTTCCCGAGCTAGGGCCTTCTTTGTCCTTTGCTTTTTTTTTTAAATTAAAATGTTGGTGTCTGTATACCTAATGATTTACGAAATGAAATACTGTGTGTGATAGTAAATACACTCAGATTCATTTCTTGACCCTCTCCAGGGGTATAAATTGTGAGGCAGGTGGGCAGGGAGGTGTGAGAAGCCAACGCTGTGTGGCCAAGCCTTGCGCTGCCCATCTGAACTCACTTGCTGGTGTCACTTGGTTCAGGCTGGCCCCTGCTGAGGTGAATGTTTGTGAGTGCTGCTTCCCTGGTGCTCTGGTCCTAGCTGTTTGAGTCTCTGCCAGCGGTGTCACCTGCAGGAGCCTGGGCAGCTGCAGCCACGTCGCGTGGGTCACATTTTGGCTGGGGCTGTGAGCAAACCAGCGAGTGTCTGCTCTCTGCTAAGCTTGGAGTTCCACCTTAACATACAAATATCCAGGCTGTGTGTGTTTTAGAGTTTCAGTTTAGACATAGCGACATCTAAAGCAATGCATTATTTAGACTTTATCGTTCTGTTGAATATGTAATCTTTATGGTTCTGTTGTACGTTGGGTTAAATTTATTAATCTGCTCTCGAAACATTTAAGAAAAGTTCGCAAATGAACTCTTGAACTTCTGTTAAGGATAAATATATTATTAGCAAAGAAGGGATATAAGTATATCCAGATTTGATGTTGCTGTTCCACAGATAAAAAGAGGATAAGAGAATTCCCTGTTTTAAATCCAAGGAATTAAGTGATAAGTTCACATTGTTGTCTCAACTGGGCACCAGTTCTAACAAGATTTTCTGGGGATTTAAAAAAAAATATAGCAATGTAGAAAGTAGTCTGAGGTTTTCCTAATTTTAAGTGGAGTAGTCAGTAACTGAGGATCCTGCCAAAGGACAGTTGGGCCTGATATTATGAAGGACCAGAAAGAGCCAAAGAGGTGATTCCTTGACAGCTGCTCAGAGTCTGCTGCTGGTGATGTCCTGGGGTGGGTGCGTGGTGCAGCTATATTATTTGTTTGCAATTTAGGCAAAATTGGGGATGTTATTATTAGTGTGTTAAGATCTGAGTAATAATCGTGTGTGATCACTGTCTTCCCTGTGTTTGTCTGGGAGGAAGAATGCCTCTTAAAATACAAAGGAAATAAAATACTTCATCACACCTCCTCACACTGCCTGGAAACCTGAGCTCCAGCCTGTTCTGTTGGCCTTTCTGCCTAATGGGGCTTTTGAGGACCTGTGTCGTGGTGTAAGTTAGGACTCAGCAGACTTCGGTAATTAAGAAGCAGTTCAGACAAAGCCTGTATCTGCCTGCTCTCTCTTCTTCCTCACTGTAAAAACCTCAGACATGAGAAAAATACCTTGCTGCTATGGGTCAGGAGCCAAGCAGAAGAGCATCAATAACGTCTGCATTGTTCTTAACATTTTCTCAGGAAGTATTTTATTGCTGCCTTTATTAGTAGAAAGCAAATGGGAATTAAAACCATCTCTGAGCTTCTGCAATCATCCAAAATATGTTGACAGGAGAAGCTTCAAATATGATAAAGAAATAATGTAGATCTTTTCTGTACTCTCTGTGAAGTGGAAGATAAGCCTGGGGAAATAGAGAACAGATGGCAATATTACCACAAATAAAAGCCATAAGAGAGAAGGGTGAATAAACTCTACAATAGTTACAGGACATGAGTGTTTTCCCTCCAGGCCAAGTAAGGCAGAAATTTTAACATTAGAGTAAAATTTTCGTTAGGTTACTTATTTATAGTACAAGACAATTTGAAGATGAAAATTTATACAAGGGTTGAAAACCTGGGAATTATTGTTTGTTTTCTGAATATTCTTTCTCTACTTTTTTCATGAAAGGAGGCTATCATCCAGTGAAAATTGGTGATCTTTTCAATGGCCGGTATCATGTTATTAGAAAGTTAGGATGGGGACACTTCTCTACAGTCTGGCTATGCTGGGATATGCAGTAAGAAAACTTATTTATTTCCATTCACTTTTTTTTCTTAATATGTTAACTTTATTTTGTTTGCAGTAACTTTTGTTGTACTTGCATGATAAATTTATGTAAATGTTTGCTATCTTTTTATGCAGAAAGATATCTGCAGTCTTATTTTGCTCATGGTAAAGGGTGTAGTTTATAAAAGCTCTCAGAAATAAGTGTAATTCTATTTGACAAATTAGTTTTTTTTGAATTTGTATGTTGTCTTGAACGTGTGAGAGTCAGCTAATGTTTTGATTCTGTTGTAACTTTAATGAAAAAACGTAATTATACTTTGATTGAATGATAAAACGTGTAGCCAAATTCCTTTTTAAAAGATGTTATCATCAAGGAGACAAAATATTCAATAAATCAGACTGTTAACAGAGTATTGTTAAAAGTTGTCTTTAAGTGTAATTTCAGTGTTTTCTGTCAGAATGCATTAGGTCATGAAATACTCTATTTAATATGTCCCAACCTTCAAAGTATGTCTTTTTTCACTCAGATCATGTGTTGACGATGTTTCTGTTCTTTTCAAGGGGGAAAAGGTTTGTTGCAATGAAAGTTGTAAAAAGTGCCCAGCATTATACAGAGACAGCCTTGGATGAAATAAAGTTGCTCAAATGTGTAAGTATCACTCATGCAGTATAGTGCTCAATACCAATAATTAATTAAAAAATGTAGCGGAATATTGTTTTTAAAGTTTTTACCTTTTTTTTTTCTAAATTGCTGGCTTATAATGTATTACCACGATTTCTGAAGCTCCAAAATATTGTTCAGCTTCATTTGGAAAGCTAAGTAGTATTTTAAACCAGATTCTTTCCTAAAATGGCAGTGTTTACATTCTTGGTTTAGGTTCGTGAAAGTGACCCTAACGATCCCAACAAGGATATGGTTGTACAGCTAATTGATGACTTCAAAATTTCTGGAATGAATGGAATTCGTATCCTTTTGAAAACATGACATCTTCATTAAAAATGATCTACTGAGATAAGTAAGCGTTTAGTTCTGGCTTTTTTCTAGTTAGTCCTTAAAGTTGTAATGTAGAGACACCAGAATATATGCAGATGCAAAAGTCATCCACTGTGCAATGCACTTAACTGGAGTGAAAGTAATTTAGCTTTTCTAAAAACAATGCAACGTAAAAAAAAAAAGAAAATACATGAATCCTGTCACGGTCTGCTAGAACTAGACATAGTTAGTTTACTTAAAAGCTGAAGTTTTACTGAAAAGATTTTTAATAACTAAGGTTTACAGGAAATACGGCTTTCTGTAGACTAATACAGAGAGAGAAAGTGTCATGAAGAAGCTGTTTCTGTTTTCTTGTGGGAAGTGTGAGGGCATAGAAATTCTTCTCTTGTTTATGTGATCTGCTTTTGGCGAGCTGTTAACCTCATTTTTGGCAAAGCATTTAAAGATTTACCTTCGAATACTTCCTTTAAAAAAAAAAAAAAAGAAAAAGAAGAGACGAAGTAAAATATTACTGAATATTGTTGTCAGGGAAAATTTTGGGTCTATTATTATATTTGATTTTAGAGTTGAGCTAAAATGAGTTATCCTTGCTAATTATATTAGATGTTTTAGCAGCTTATTATATTACTGTGCTTTCGTTTAGTGTTACAGCTGGTATTTATGTGTATGCTTGTTGTGTCTTGGAGCCTTAATAACAGACCTCATTGTTCATGGTGTTGTACCAGCAAACAAAGAGACAGTTCCTGCTCTAGAGAGCTTAACACTCAGTTGATTTTGGTGATGTGCCTTCAGTCTTCAGCAGATCAGGTTAAGATGCTCTTCAGTGACTCTCGTTCTCTAGGAGTGGAATCTGGGAGGTGACTGTTAGTAAATCTGAATGCCCACTAGAAAGCATCCTTTCAGGGAGAAGTGTGCAGGCACTTTTCATCCCATCCATCTGGCTCTTGACATTAGTTATGAAGCCTTTGGGTTTGTGATAAGTGAGAATGAGAGTGTGGGGACAAGTATTCTCACTTACAGAATGGAGTCTTAACTGCTTTCTTTCCCTTTGTTCCGTTTTGGGTTGTTTCCTGGTTGCTTCGTTGGTCAGCTAGCTTGGTAGAAAGCTGCTTAAATGTAGGTGAAGCTAGTACAGACTGCTTTTTTCCTAGGTTTTATAATTAAATTATAAAATAGTAAAATAAACCATACAGTTGCCAGTAGTCGTTTCAATCTGAATATGAACAGTTTGTGATCAAGGAAATTGCTTAACACAGTAAGGCAAAGAACTCTGGTTAGGGTTTCTTGGTGTTGCTGTTGTGCTTAAAAAAAATAGGTTTTAATTTATAAGCCAAGATGTTTATTAAGAAGTATTTTATAAATATCTATTGTCTATCTTCACAAAAAAATGCAACCAAAGCACTTCAGGTCTTCAGCTGGCAGCTGTACAGTTGGAGAATAATTAAAGTAATTTTTAGAAATCAGAAATTTTGACTTACTATTTTAATTGTAAAACAGTAATGTAAAATAGGGAATAAGAAAATGTGTTCATAACTATACATAGAAATAACTGTTACCTGTTTAACAGAACAGTTTCCCAATAATGTTCTTAAATTATTGCTAAGATTCACATGTATATATACACCTGTATTAAAGGTGAAAGCCATTTCTAAGTGTGAAGGGTAAATTTTGTTAGTGATAATATTTTGAAAGAATATACCAACTTTTATCTTTTTGAAATATAGCACTTAAGCTGACAAAGGCAAAAGAGAACCACATACTAGTGGAAAATAAGGGTTCAGATAGCTTTGTGTTAGCAGATTAAAAACAGACAGCTGATATTGATTTATTCTATTTCAGATTTACCTCCATGTTGAAAATTCTGGCAGTACAGAAGCTGTTTTACCTGAAAGGCAAATGTTTCTGCCTTACTCAGAAGTACATTTTTCAGAAAGGTGCAATAGACAGAGTGGGCTGATGCTGGACTCAAATTTAAATTACAGCTGGAAGTCTGTCAAAGTCCTAGCCACCAGTGAAAATATGATATCAAGTATCTTATGCTTTGGGTTTTCTTTTGAACAGTTTGTGCATCCTGAATTGCGTTGCCTATTTGAGCAGCTATTGGTTGCACTGATTATTTGATCAACTCCTTTTTATCTTCTAGGGAAAAAAATCTTTGGTGCAGGTTCTTTTAGGAGGGAGCAGGTAACTGATTTTGATGTTTTGCTGCTATTTGTTTCCATTTTAAAAATGTCTTATTAGTGCTGCGTTAAGGCGATTGAGTTGAAGAGGTTGAGAGAAATACAGTAATTTGAGAGTTTTGCCATGTTCTGCTGTTTCCAGCTTCCATTGGGCAAGTCACTGAATATCTGTTCCTTGACTGTAATTTGAAACAACATATGCTTGATAGAAGCTTGATTATTGGTTATGGAATACATTTCAAAGTTATAGTAAATCAGAGGTTGGTGAATCCTTTGGATGGCTAATACCAGAAAATGTCATGGAGCTTCCAAACAGGGAAGTTTGTTAAGAACTGCGTAGCACAGAGCTGGGAACGTGCAGAGCTGTTGGCCTGCACTGTGTGTCTGAAAATAGTCCTGTTTCTCCTAGGAGCTGTAATAAGTGTTTATATACAGAGGGATTTTAACAATGTGTGTTACGCTACACTAGACTGATAATTTTTTAGCTACTTGTACTTTTTAAAAAATTGCAATTATGATTCTTTCAGGAAATAAGAGAATTCCTGAACTTGGGCACTTTAAGTGTAGATAATGGTGTTTGTCTGCACTGGAAACTTAATTAGAGCCTTAAGAAATGCTTATTTCAACATAGCATTTTTAAAATAAAAGATTCAGAATATACAGCATTAGTTAAATGCCATGAAGCCTAAATGCTGCCAATCCAGAAGCAACTGAGATACATCCTGAAGTGCTCTATGTTGGTACCAGAGCCTTATTTCATTTAGTTTAACTAGTCTGTAATCCTCCTGAGATTTCTAAATGCTCCTGTTATTTGTGTTTGTAGATAGATAGTTACAGATACCATTTTGGTCAAGAAAGAACAGTTTTAAGTACTTAAGCCTATCACCTGATTAATGTTATGTTTGTGCTCACTTTTGCTGCTCTGCTCAGTTTCCCCTTTTCAGACATTCCCCAAACCACTTTGAAAAGCATTTCCTAAGAAGCATATCTGCTGGGTGAGCTTCAGGTTTATTTTTGCTGGAGGACTTTTTGGACATCTGTCAGGATGCTGTAGGAAGATCCTGGGGCTTGCAAGGCTGGTTTCCTAATAGTTAAAGCACAGCTTTTCCCAAACACATTGTTGTGGATGGTCTGGCTCGCTATCCTGACCTGAAAAATGTTAACTGTAAATAAGGCAACAGTCACGTTTTCCCATACTTACTCCAAACATTGAGCCTCCTGTATGTCTTCTCCCCATCCCAGTTGCCTCCCCAGAACTGAGCATGCCTTCATGCCTTCAGTTTGTCTGAGTCCTCCCAGCAAAATGTTGCAATCTTTTTTTCAGGTAGACATCACTTCTCTTTCTTGTGGCTCTCCTTCTCTTTGTCTGCCTCTGCCATTCCTCCTTGCATCTTCCTTCTGGGTGCCCTTCCCTAGCCTCTCAGCTATTCACTCCCTGCACCCCTTTCTCTTCTGCTTACTGGCGAGGCTTAGCACTTCCGTAAGTGCAAGGAATGGCAGGAATGTGCAGTGGAGAGTTTGCAGCAGCAGTGGTCTGAAGGACTGTGGGCGGGTGTCCTAAATTTCAGTTCTGAGTGCTGCAGTGTCTTGCCTTTCCGAGATCTGTGTTGCTGCAGCATTGCAACTTCACTGCGTGGGCTAAGCTAATAAGCCCTGCAGAGCTAATGTGCTGTGCTCATGCTTTTTAATGTCTGCGTGCTTTACTAGTGACTCCTGTTCATTGGATACTTCTGTGGTAGAGTAACCAAGAGCATTCCACTCAGAAAAGGAAACAGTTTTATTAATAGTCTGAATAGACTTGACTGGTATGGTTGAGAAATGACTGGTCACTGTCTCTAATACAGGAATTAAGGAACACGAAGTGAGATGAACAAGTAGCAGCAATCAAAATGTTACAGTTCTTCACAATGTACTTTGACCTGTCTTGAGACTTTTCAACTTTGGTCCAACTCCAGCATAGATGATGTAGATATTAAAGCTTCAGTTAGTTTTATGCATATAGGTAGGTACTTAAGAATGTAAATGCAGAAGAATTGCAAGAATGTAATTGATAGATAGACAAAGTCTCAGTTTGACATAAGTTAGGACAGTGACTCTAAGATCATCGCCAAGATTCTAGTTATTAAAACTTGTAAAAGTTAGGTAAGATTTCTCCCTTGTGGTTCCCTGTGAATGGTCTCTGAGCTAGTGTCTAATTTCATCCATTGAGATTTTCATGCAGTATCCATCAATTAATTCCTATTCTGGTATTTGTATTACATGATTCTTTGCAAGGTTATAGTATCATGTAGTTAACATTTTAACATTTTTTCTGATTTTCGGGGATATTAAGGTCTTTCCCAGCTCGTGTCTGAGGATGAACTCAGTATAGTCAAACTGTATAAGTCCTTGCTGGAATGTTGTTGATTATAAAAATTACACTTAGCTTGGGTATCTGAGTATTTTCTCAATAGAAAGGTAACTGAGCCAGGTATATTAAGTGTTAGAATCTCAAACTTGAACCACAAATCACTGGAAGTTCCTACATCTTTTTTTTTCCTAATGCTCTTTCCTGACCATCTACTGTTGGCCTCCGTTGGTGGCCGATAGTAGATGCTGGGTCAAATTAAGCTTTTTGGCATTGTGTTTTTTGCATGTTGCTTCTGAGTTTCACATTTTCTTTGTTCCGAGTTCTTCGGTGATTGCCATTATTCTCTGCAGGTAAAACTGTAGGTGGTAAGAGATCCATTCTCTTACTACTTCAGTCTTTGTTGTCAAGTGATTCTTAATTGAGCCTAATCAAAAAGATGTTTAGTAGGGCTCATTTTCTAAAGCATTGTTGCTTCAGTCTTCTGTTGTTAAAACCTTCTATTCATATCATTTAAAATTTATTAGGAACTAGAGATAATAGGGCAAATCAGTACTTTGAACTGTTTCATAGGAAAGAAAAATGAATTACCTATTTCATTGTTCAACCTAATGCTGCTAACATGTAGGAATAACTGACAAGATTTGCATAATTAACATGTTTTATTTTAATTTGTTCTACATTTGGACACTGTTCTTGTACCAAAGCATATATCATGCTCTGCTTATTTTATGGGGAACTGTTTTCCCTCTAAACAGGGTGATGATTGCTTTAGCCACTACGCAAACAAACATTTGAGTTGATCTCATCAACGAGTTTATTTGGAAATTATCCTTAATTAAATCCCAGATGTCTGTATGGTCTTCGAAGTACTTGGACATCATCTCCTAAAATGGATAATCAAGTCCAATTATCAAGGCCTTCCCATCCGTTGTGTAAAAAGTATAATTCGACAGGTAAGATTTGTTAATGTTTTAACTAGGTTTTTCCACCATTGTTAAGAGTTTGAAGGCTAAGATGATGATATTTCAACTGAACTCTTACTAATTAATATGTAGGATGAGATAATTTTACTGGTAATCCCAGGGGAAAGGTTGCAAGAGCGTCTTTCTGAATAGCCATCATTTCTGCATGCTGGGTGTTTGGTTGGTTGGTTTTGTTTTGGTGGTGTTTGTTTTGTTTTTTAAAATCAAGATTTTCCACTGATAATGGAGGTTCCTAAGCTGCTTTAGAAGATAAAAAGCTGAAGCAATGAGTCTTTTTCATGGATGTAAGGATATTCACATTCAATTGCAGTTTTGGTTGACGTCATGCTTCTAATTAAGATCTTCTGGAAAATAAAACATCAGAACAGTAGGAAATAATGTGTTATTATTATAAAACTGAGCAAAAATTGTATCCCTGAAAAATAGGTTCTAAAGGACAAAACTGTTCTTTGGAAATTATCTGTCTGTATTTCAGTTTTTGTAGAGTTAGGGGGCTAACAAGATGAACCAGTTCAGAACATTTCACTGGGACATGTTATTTTAAAATATGCTCTTTTGCTATGCTACAAAAATCGAACAGCTGAACCATGATTTTAAGGAGAAATAGTCTTTTAGCAAGGAAAAAAATCATATATAAGTCTGTGATTTTGTATATACTATTAATCTATGTGCAGTTAATACTTACAAATGACAAATGAAATATTTTGGGATTAAGTAGTTTGTATTGCCTCTACTTTATTAATAAGTGATCTGGTAAAGTAGTTACTTTTTTTGGTAATTATTATTGTATGTCTACTGGTGAATATCAACCTATCAGCTCTTTAATCAGAAATAGTTAAATAACTGATTGATGCAGTTGTTAGTGAAATGGTTGAAATTTTAGGTCCATTAATTTCTATACAACTAGGTTGCTCAGATACTTGAAATAAAGAACTGTAATATTGCAGGGTTCCAACCGAACTGAGCTGCCTGCTAAGAAATGGGAATGTGTGCATCTGTGTTATACGTGTGTATAAATATCCACTGTTTTCAGTAAATGTCATTTTTTGGTTTGGATTGTTTTCACTTTGGTTGCACCGTTTTCCTGGAGTTTGGCCAGCACCTGAGAAATTGCATTGTAATTTCTTGATACGCCAGATTTAATAGCAAAGCCAGCTTTAGGAGCTCCCTGCTGCCGTTGACTCTCACCTCAGTTCTGCTGCCTGTTTGCAGAAACAGGCTGTGAGCCAGGCCACTGAATGGATCCAAACTGAAAACAAACCTTTTTGGAAGGAAGGTGAGAGCTTCTGAACCCAGCTTCACAGTATCTTTGCCAACCAGCTCCTGTAACCTAGCAGAGGAGGACTTTCAGGTGGAATCTTCAGGAATGGTGACCACAGCCCAGTGAGAAGTTGGGTCAGCAAGGACAGGGGCCTGAAGAGCAGAATTATGGGAGCTGCTCTCAGCACTTTCTCTGATCGTCATGACTGGGGGACCTAACTGATGTGGCATGTACAAATGCATACAGTGTGGGGAACAAAGGACAGGAATTAGAAATCCATATGTGGTTGCAGAGCTGGGACCTGACTGGAAGCGCAAAGGTGTGATGGGAAGGCTTAGATGCCTGGCAAGCAGAAGTAGCCTGATAAAGGCCCTTTAGAAAGGATGGTCAGGGAAGAGGGACAGTTTTGGGTTCCAAGTGCAAGACATTGGCTGACTCAAGTGAGTCCATTGAAAAGCCACCAAGAGGATGAGGGAGCTGCAGCATATGTTGTGCGAGAGGTCTTGGGAGAACTGGTTTGTTCAGTTCTAAGAAGAAAAGGCTAATAAAGGGGAAGACCTTTTGATGTCTTCAGCACAGATAAAGAAAATGGAACCAGACTTCTCTTGTCAATACACAGAGATAGCACAAGAAGCAATGTACCTGAGTTACAAAAAGAGGAATTTTGGTAGTGAGGGTGGTCAGGCTCTGGAGCAGGTTGTCTACAGTGTTATGCAGTGTTACGTGGTTTGCATCTTAGGAGGTAGTCAGAAATGAACTGGATAAAGGCTCTGAGCAGGTTGGTCTCATTTTGAGGTTAGATACAATTTTGAAACTGGTATGGCTTAAGACAGGGAGGGTTTGAATTACACAATCTTCCAGCCTAAATTACTCTCTGAAGGTAAGCAAAGGTAAAAAGTCCAAGTAATTCTAACACTTGATAGCTGAAAAAAGAGGAACAGGTTAGTCCTGAAAGATTAAAAGGGTTTAATTTTTGTGATGTTGGAATGAACTGTTTGGACTAGTGAGAGTGGCATAGACTGGTAAGACTTCCAGATTGTTGATCTCATTAAGGATATACAGATCCTTATTCTTTCTTCTGTTCAGACAAAACTGGGGCCACACGTTCTAAAACCTTATTTATGAAACTTGAATATGAAACAATTCAGTTACTGCACTGATGTTACTGTACAGCGAACAATTTTGTTTCAGAAAGTGCTATAATTCCATGCTACAATTGAAAATGAATTTTTTATGCTATGATTTGGAAAATATTTTTTCAATTTGTGAGTACTTTTGAGCATTGGGACAAAACCAGCCTTATTTTAAAATGCAGCTGAGACTTGAGTTTCTTAGTAAGAAATTTCATGTCAGTTTTAAGCAGTTTTTTTTCCCCTGGGCTAGAGTTGTATGAACCATCATGCAGAAGAAGACCCTGCAGAATTTAAAAAAGGCCTAGTTGCTGCAGTTCCTTTTTTTTTTTGCAGTGGAGATGATTGGAAGTGTCCAATTATTTAATTCTGGAATCATTACTTTGGGCTGTAAAATGTATAGCATCAGTCTGTTTTGAGAGGGTCATGTTCTGAAATAGATGCTGAAACAAGCATCCTGTATTTATCAGTGAAAATTTTCACTTCTGCTTTGGTCTACAGTATAGTAAATTATCTGTTTATTGGGTCAATATGATGTGGCTCCTTGAATGAAAAAGAAAGAAGAAAGTGAATGTTAATTAGCAACTGCAAATTATGAGAGTTTCTTGATGTGAAACTAACCACGTGACCTTTACAAGGGAAAAAATACAGCTTTCTAATTTATATTTTTGATTGTAGTAAAAGGATCTGTCATAATTTTTCAGAGTCACAATATGTTATCCGTTTCACTTTTTTCCTTTTTTAGTGTACAAATACATAAAAACTTAGGAGTGTTTTCCCTGTTCTCCATCTCAGAGCGCAATGCAAAGATATCCATGCAGTATACATTTCCTTAATGATTTAGTGGTATAATGTACCAGTTTTTAGGATGAAGCAGTTTGATCCACATTTGAAGACAGCTAAGAACATTCGTTCTAATTACGAAATTCTAGCAGAATGGTCCTTATCGCAACACGTGGAACTGACTGGGATTCAAAAAAGTACTCTGGGGCTTTTTTGGTTTGGGGTTGGGTTTGTTTGTTTGTTTGTTTTGGGTTTTTTGTTTGTTTTGTTTTTCAAAAAAGATTCTTCACCCAAATCAAAGACAGAGCTGTCACCCTAACACTGTTACTTAAAAGAGGGAAAGGCTATCTTTTTAAAGTGAGAGTTATCAAATCTACTCTCACATTAATTGCACTTTATATATTTCATGGGAACAGATATTTTTTCTTCTTAATGTTTATGGCTTTCAGTGTACTCTGGAACCTTTCTTTTTTTCTTGGCCTCAGAATTACAGCCATTCAGTGGTAATTTATAAGATGGTCTGTAGTGTAATGGGGGAGAGAAGAAACGTTATAATCCCTCTTTATGTTGGTATTGCTGTTAATGCATCTTCTAAGAATTGAAGTCACTTAACCACCAACTACTTTCCCAGTATAAACCAATCTTTCTTTAACATTTCTTACTTTGAGACATACTGTACGTTCTTCCAGTTGCTTTGGCAAGTAGTCAAGCACATTTTGGATCCGCAGGAAGAAAATTCAGATTACCAAGGATGCAACAGTTTTTAGGTACACCATTGTTGCTGACACCGAGTCCTGCTCAAGTGAACTTTCAGTTTTTATATAGGCATATAAAGAAAGCTTTTCAGAGAGGTTGCTGTTCAGTCTAGCTCCAGAACTGGAGAAAGCAGAGCCACGCACTTGAGGTGTTTCTAGGATGCATTAGCCTGAGTGTAAATATCATCCATATGCTACTGCTCCTCTTCTCTTATCTGAGCTACCTTGGGTGCTGAATGGATGTTCTGGTTCAGCCACTAGCTCAGGACTGGGTGGTAGACTAATGTATTTGTATTCTGTTACTGCTGGTTTGAACCAACATGTTTCGCTTTTAAAATTCACCCGAACTAGTTATGTCTTAAAAGATCCTGAGAGCAAGGAGCTCGCTAATTTATTTACAAAATACGTAGAAAAGCGGGATGTTCTTGTAGCTGGAACTCTTGAGTCTAGAGGTCTGTTTCCTGCTGTAGAACATTTTCAAAGTGGTAGCTTGGTTTACACTGTTATGTTATTCTGTACTGAATAATTGTAATTGTAACTCTACAGTTTCTCATACCTAGGTCTTACCTAAAATACCTATAAAATGACACAAACTATTGTTTTCCTGTTCCAGTCAAAATTTGAGAAATTTTTTCATTGTGTTAAAATAACGTTTTAATTTTTGTCTCACAATGCATTTTTATGCAGGTTTGATATGAGCTAGCAAAATTTAGCCTGCAGAGAGTATGAAAGACTAGTGGAAAAATACATATGACAAATACACGTAGACAAGTCCTTATGTGACATCTTGGTCACATTAAAAGCTGAATTACTGTCGGAATGCTGAGGAAAACTATGGTTAGCATTTCATCCCAACACCACATTTCCCTCTTTGATTTTTATTGTAATTGATTGTAAGATGGTTATTCCCAAACCAGGCTTCAGTTACAGTATGCAGTACTTGCAGTGTTTTTTTTTAAATAACTATCTTTTAAAACAATGAGGATCAGCCTTTCTGACTGAGTAGCCAAATTCCTCTTTTTTTATACATATGCAGATCAACTAAACAGCACTTGGGAAATGGAAGTCTGAGAGCAGGTTGATGTCATCAAGACAATTCATCCAGCCAGGGTATTGCTCATGAAAGTCTCAAATAACTGGGTTTATGAGCTAAATAAATTATCTTGTCAGGCTGCATGTGGACTGCAGGCAATGGGTTGAATAAAGACATTTAGCTTGGTCTGATAAATTAAAATAATTTTTAAAAAAAATCCTTTTGTAATTAGGTACTTCAAGGTCTAGATTACCTACACAGCAAGTGCAAGATCATTCATACGGATATAAAGCCAGAAAACATTTTGATGTGTGTGGATGATGCCTACGTGCGTAGAATGGCTGCTGAAGCTACTGAGTGGCAGAAAGCTGGTGCTCCTCCTCCCTCTGGTTCAGCAGGTATGCTAGTATATTTAAATGATATGTAGTAAAGTGCTATAAGTATGTTAATGCTAATAATATTTAATGAAAATTAGCTTTTAAAATAATAGTGTAGAAATGCATGTCTAGTTAGCTCTTCAGGGAAATGCTTTCTTCTTAGTTTTGCACGTTCAAGTTTTCGGAGTTGCCAGATAGAGGAAAAGATTTATTGGTTTAAACTTACTCTCCTCCCAGCCCCACAAACTTTAATGGCTGGAGCCTTGCATCTCTAATATTGACAATAATTAATAATGTTTCCTAAATTATGTGTCTGCTTCCATTACGAGTTCATCGGTGCCCTTGTGAAATTACCTGCCTTGTCATTGGTTATAACTTATTCTCAGAATACTGTGAAAAGTCTTAGAATCCATAGTTTTTCAGCCTTGAAAATGAAATTTATTGTACCTAACTGAATTTGTGATAAGTCCTTCTCCCTAACACTGTATGTGAAATGTTATATGTTAAACTTGACAAGAGTTAGGTGGGAATTGTACATTATGTGTAGCTAGGAGAAACCAAGGTAAAGAAATTGACAGCAATCAGGACGCAGTGTGGCTTTTCTAGTGATCTTTAGTACCATGGTTGCTATTTATTTGCCAGTCCAGCACATCACCTACAGGCAGTGGAGAAACAATAACATTTAAATACCTTTGTAATACTGTCAGAAAATACATTACAGATTATAATCTCTGAGCTATAATAAAATACCTGCTATATCAGGAAAAAATACTGTGGTCAAAATCCTTCAATATTTCACATTATTATATATGTTAAGATGCAAAATCTGATAGATTTTGAATACGTTGTATTGAAATTTACATAATGTGTAATCACAGACTGAAGGCTATATGTTACTTGTGTGGGAAGTAACTTGATTTTGTTCATGCAGACTTTATGTTGCTTCCTGATATTAAAATAAATATTATTTTAAGGAATACACTTTGTTCTTAGCAAATTGTAATTCAGTCTATGGCTTTCCACAGAGGAGCTGAAGATGTGCTTTCTTTTACAGCATTTCAAGAATAGGTTCTGCATAATTTCCCTTTTTGGAGCAGTGATGGTACCCAAGGTTAAGAACTTTAAGTCAACCTTTCTGAAAACCTTGACCTCTTAGTGGCATCAAAGCAGTTTTCCCCCTGAACTTAGCAGCAGGAGCTGAACCTATTAAAGAACTCTGAAGTCTCAACTGTCTCCATTTTTTTTTATTTTGCATTTGTTACTTGCCATATGCCTGTGCGTCTGAAGAAGTTTGTGAGAGGTTCTCCTCCCCCGTTCAGTTTCTCACTTCCACTTTGCCTTTGTCTCCCATATTTCGTTATTTTTATTGGTTTGGGTTATTTAGGGGGTTTGTGTGGCTTGTATTGCTGTTCTGTGCATTTTCACAGTATGACAATCTCATCAGACCTAGTCATTATGGTATCCTTCTGGAGAGGTGCTTAGGAAGAGGTCCATGCTGGAGATGTTTTTTCTGCAGTGGTGTGCTTTTTGCCGTAGGAACTTACTCATGCCTCCAGTCCCAGCAATCAGACTGTCTTGTTTCAGAAAAAGAAAATAGGAATATTTGCCTTTTCTGTTGAGTGCAACACGTAGTCTACTTCATTGATATTCCCTGAACTATGTAAAATATGTCAATACCTGCTCAGTCAGCTGACTACATACTTTCCATCTGTGACGACTCTGCAGTCATTTAATGTTTTCTGCCCGGCCTTTACTGATTCAGGCTTTCCTTTCTGACTTTCACTAACTCTCCACCAACCACAACAGACTGAACAGAAATTGATGCTAGTTTCTTCCAATTCCAGATGCTCTAATGGAGACATCAAATGATTTCAGGCAGCAGGTACTTGAAAAGAGTAAAAAATCTGATTAAAAAAGTCACTGCTTATACTTAGTTAAATATTTTACATAGTTTATATTGCTTTCTGCGTTTATAGAGTTGTTTTTATAAAAATATACCTTTAAAATCTTTTTTTTCTTTTTAGTGAGTACAGCTCCACAACAAAAGCCTGTAAGTATTGTTATATAATTCAAATTACCTACCTTATTTTCTGTGTTTCTGTAGGTATTAATAGCTGTTAGACTGTTGGTACTCTCTACCCTTTTTAAAAGCTTTCCTTGAATAAAGCTTTTATCTTTCAAAGAATGCTTTACTTTTAATGTCTTTGGCCTTACCAGTTTTAAGCATGGTATTTTTCTGATGGAAATTCTCATAGACTTAAAATTCTATAGGTATGTCAAAGAAAGTTAAGCATTGCCATTTTTATCTCTTGAGGAATAATCCATTCTATTCAAATCCTGACAAAAATGGGTGCATGCACAAAATAGCATGCGTTGCAGATAGCTTAAGGACTTCAGGGTCTTAATCATCAAAGCCTTAAAGGAGAGGTTTTTCATGAGGTTTGGAAAATCTTTTTGCCGTGTACATAGAGCAAATAACCACTGATAATACAGCTGTTCAGAAATATCTAAGGTCAAACCTGCTTTCTACATCTGTGTGTACAGAACGTACAACGTGGATGAAAATTAATAGGATTGTCAAATTAACTGTCTAGTATTGACTGTCCTGTAGCTTCTTTTGAAGTTAACAGGATTTGCAAATAAACCTTTGCTCCTTGTACTTTATTTTTGAATTATATGAGGATCTCTTACTGTGATATCTAAGCAGTGAATGAAAACTCCATAGATTTAATTTATCAAATAGTAAAAAATAATCAGAATTCAGTTAAATATAAGAAACTGTTTCAGTCCTAGCTCAGATGTGTTAGTTTTTCTTTTCCTTATTATCGTACCTGAGTTTTTCAATCCTTATGTTATATAAAACATGAAACTTTTCATAATGGCCATCTGTTGTTTGTGATTCATATGTTTCGGGCCAGAAGCGAATAAAAAAAAAGCTTTTCTTTCACAGGGAGATAGCTGATCAACACGGGATTTATTTAAAATTCTTTACCATCTTCAATCTCTGGCTTTTTTGTATCATTTACCTCAGCATACATTTGCTAATCATTACCTGCATTGTACAGAGAGAGAAATCATGTGTAAAATTTATATGTAAATAACTAGGTATGATAGCAGAATATCTTCCACATGCAGTATAATCTGTTGATCTGGATTGAAGTTTAAGATCATTGTGCTAGTTGAGTTCATAGGATCGTGGGAATTTTACATGGCATCTTAAATGTATTTTACTCATGTATCTAATAAACAACCATGTAAAAAGATGTAGATCAGTGTAAGATTTTGATAGCTTTTTTTTTTTCTTCATGTAACGCTATATTGTTCTTGATTTGAAGTAAAATGGGAAAAGCAACAGATTTATTATATTAATTGCCATCCGGTATTTTCAAATAAAAAGTAATAGAATTGCTAGCGAATTTGTGTGAGATGCCTTGAGAATAATTGGTAAAGGTTTTTGTTTTGTTTTCTTTTGTTTGTATTAATATTTTAGGTTGGAAAAATATCAAAAAACAAAAAGAAAAAACTGAAGAAAAAACAGAAGAGACAAGCTGAGCTGTTAGAAAAACGCCTGCAGGAAATAGAAGAACTAGAGCGAGAAGCTGAAAGGAAAAAAATAGAAGAAAATGTAACCTCAGCTGTACCATCAAATGAACAAGAAGATGAGTACCACCCAGAGGTGAAACTAAAAACAGCTGATATAGAAGAGGTAGTAGATGAAGAGCCTGGAAATGATGATGGTTAGTATTCCTGCTTTTATTGACCTTGAATTTACTGTTTCAGTGGGGAAAATAATTGCAGCATTGCATCTGATGCCGTGAACAAAATCTCCAAACTTACCAAGATCATTAAATTTCATTTTCTTCTGTAGGTAAAATTGTAACTACAAAGTCTAAAAAGGAAAAGAGAAGTCAAACTTACTTATGGAAGTGAATAAAAACATAGCAATCTAGCTATCAAATCTAACAAAAAACACAAACAGAAAATTGAACAGAAGAGTTGTCATATCGTATTAAGTGGCATGGCACCAAGTATCTTGGTGAGATAGCGGAAAAATAAGATGAACTTGTACTCTGTAACTTTTAATGTAGTTATAGTCATCCTTACTTTCCCCTGTTCTTCTTACAATCTTTGTTATGGTTTATTCAGGTAATAATAATAGCAGCTTCTTCAATAAAATTTTTAACATATTTTGTTAAAATTCTTGTTTAGTCCTGGTGGTTTAGAGCATAATTCTTATGGTCCAACTCTGTTCTGGCTTCCCTGGTTTTCTTGTCAATTCTTTCTGATAAAAATGTAACTGCTGAGACTGTCTGTCTTTTGATTTGGTTTAGTTTTGTTCTGCTCTTACTGTGAATTTTCCTATTTCTATGATGACTCCCTGAGTGACACAGATTGAATTGCAGATTTTAAAGCTTGCTTTCCAGACATCATCTATCTTCCCTTCATAACATTCTTTCCTTCTGAATTGTTCCCTCTTGAACCACTTCATTTTTTCCAACAGCCTTGCTCTGGTTCTTTCTTTTGCCTTTAATTTAGATTTTTAAGGTCTTTGCATATTTCAATGCTATTCAGTGTTTCCTTGTGTGATATGTCAGAAGTCAAGTAGTTGCTGAAGAGTTAAAAATTATGAATTCTTAATTTCAGATGGTATATTGATATATGATCTAATGTGTTGCTCATTGAAAATTTTCAGGTGAGGCAGAAGATCAGGATGAAAAAGAAGACACAGAGAAAGAAAACACCGAAAAAGATGATGACGTTGAGCAGGAACTTGTCAACACTGACGCTACAGACCCTAAGTGGATAGAATCCCCCAAAACAAATGGCCATATTGTGAACGGCCCATTCCTATTGGAACAACAAATTGAAGATGAAGATGAGGATGAGGAAGAATGTCCAAATCCAGAGGAGTACAATCTTGATGAGCCAAATGCAAAAAGTGATTACTCGTATAGCAGCTCCTATGAACAGTTTAATGGTGAATTGCCAAATGGACGTCATAAAATTCCCGAGTCACAGTTCTCTGAATTTTCAGCTTCAGTGTTCTCTGGGGCTCTAGAGTCTGTAGCTTGTGGTTCTGCTGTTTCTGAAGGATCAACTGTAACCGAAAGAGAGGAGAGCAGCCCATCTCACGACAGGAGCAGAACAGTTTCAGCTTCAAGCACTGGGGATTTGCCAAAAAGTAAGTATTCCTCTTAGTGGTTTATACCATGCTTGAAGTCTCTTGGAGCTGTAGGTGACGTCTTATGAAGAATGAGCGGTGGGGTTAAGCCCTATGCGTATGTTTTATCTGTGTTCAGTGACATTTGCATACAGATTTTACATTTTATTTGTAAACAACATTCTTGGGAGTTTTGACCTCCTAGGACCAGGGTTCAAGGAAAAGCAAATGTATTAATACTGGATGGATTTTAGAAATAGAAGGCAGGGAAAAAGTGCTTTTGATTTGAGTTAATGGAAGACTTTTGTCTAGTAACATGGGTGTGTATTATATTTAAAAAAGAGACAAATAAGTGGAATGGAAAGGCAGAGGTAAGGCTAAGAAAACATTTTTGTGTCTCATGAAAGGCAATAGCTTTTTAAGTAAAGTGGATTATTTTTCTTGCATTCCAACCTGGGAGTTAGATCCATCTTGAAACACAATACAAAAGCATTCTTTTTGAATTCAAACAAATCTACCATCTTAAATTTTAAGAGAAAAACAGAACTTTGATTATTTTTTTAATAATTTCTGCTGTAGAACCTGTTTTTAAAGGTATTAGAAAAGTTCTTGTAGATGAAATATTTGCATTGACAGGTCAGTCTCCACAGGAAAGAGAAAAGGAAGTTTATAGCTACAAGTAAGCATTATTCCTATAGTTAAAGAGCAGAAGGCAATCATGAGATCATGTAACCTGATTTCCTTTTATAACGAGCCAGTAATATGTTTGGCTTATAACTTATTTTCCAAAAAGATACTGCTCTTGAGTTGGACAACTGAAATGATAAAAAAAAAAATCTAGTGTGGTTGAAGTGTGTTCCACTGGTCAGTACTCAAAATTGTTTCAGAAGAATTGTAGCAAGTTTGGATTTGTCTGGCTGCAGCTTCTAGCTATTACTCTTATTATATCTTTTCTCAGTCATATTAAAAAATTCTGTAATACACCGTATTTTCATTCATTAATGGTTCTTTTTTGTTCCAAACAGTTCTTCTCTTAACCTTTTATTAAAACTCAACAAGATGAATTCTTTGTCCCTGTAAGACATGTTGCCAACCCTCAACTCATTATGGCTTTTCTGTATTCAGCATGGTTTAGGATGTTTAAATTCTGGCCGCCAGAATGCTCAGATGCAAAATTTTTGCCTGTAAATCCTGTTTATTGAAGACATGGAAGGTGAAATCTTGGTGTCATTGCAAAGAGCTGGATTTCTGCCATTGAATTAAATAGCTCCAGGCTATTACATGTAGGTTTATTTATAGTGCCAGTGCATAAATGATAAATATATGGGTTTCAACTTTAATAAAGAAAATACTGAGACTTAATCTGTAAGTGGATAGAAGAAAATGAGATGGCTTAGGAGAAGATCACCAAGCTGGCATCAACATTGTCCCAGATGAAGTCACTAAATTTAAATAGAGATGTATTGAAAAATATGGTTGAGTGTATTTCTTGCTTTAAGACCTTAGAAGAGCAATTCATACAATTTATTACAGAGTCTGAAAGGTAAGGTAATCTGTGTGAAGTAAAATACAACTGCATAGAACTTTATTTCTGGAAAGTGTCAAGATCCAGGCTAGTAAGTCTTCCAGTCCATCTCCCTATGCTCTCTACTCCTTTAAACAATGTACAGGAGGTTCCTAGATGCCTGGTAGCATCTTCCTTTGTGCTGCTGGCAGTATGTAGGCAGAGAGCCTCTACTGCTGTTTTCCTGGGGTGATGTGTAAAATCCTCATGCCTCCAGAGAATAAAGCTGGTTTTGTCATCACGGGAGCAGCTTATCTCCATAGCCAGAGAAACAAACCTACTTTATTCCTCCATGATGTTATCTCATCAGGAGCAACCTACAGACCTTTTATGCAAAGAAGAAAGAAAGGTGGTAAGTTCAGCCATAGCTCACTGCTTCCTCAGAAAGAGGAAAAGCTGGACTTACTAGTAATGGCTTCAATAATAATGTTGGGTTAAACAGTAATAAAACAGATTAAGGTATTTAGAAAGAAGAAAGATACAAGAGTTGCAGGTTATTCAATATATTTAAGTGGTGCTACTCTTTCACTATAACTTTAGTGCCCTTTTCTTATATAGAGGTAAACTTTAATTGTTCCTTTCTGTCTAGGCATTGCTATACATTATTAAGTAACATGGCTCATCTTACTTTTTCAGGATAATTGCCTCATTCAGTGCACAGACCCATTTGTATTCAATGGATGAGCAGCTATTAAGTCTTTGTCTTTTTCAAGTTTTCGCTGTGTGACCAAATGCCCTTAAGATAGATCTATTAATTTCCTCATGACTCTTCTCATTCCGGTGTTTGAATGTTTACTAAATATACTGTCATGCTGAGACTGTGAAAAAAGGAGGTGATATTTCTCAGTTTTACAGAATTAGGACACACAAAACTGAAAATCAGAAATGCTCACTAATTTTGTGCTCAGGTTGAGCTCCTTTCGATGCTTTTTTGAGAGCACTTGCTAAGAAGTATGTTCATTTTGACTTCACTTTCAGCTGTGAATGATTCACGTTTTTCACATTCAAAATCTAAGGTCTTATATTCATCTCTCAGAAAATACAGGACACATGAGTTCCTGAGAAAACACAAAAGTGTAGGCACTTGCCTGTTACCTTGTCAGGTCTCTGTTAGAAGGAGGTTGGAGAAAGCTGTTTTCTAATGTCATATTCAGCTATCTTACTGATTAGGCTTTTTTCTTTTTTTCCTCCTTCACTCTGCTTTATTTACTGCAGTCCTTCACCTTCAACAAGACGTGGGAAAAAAATTTTTAGCATTACTTTTTTTTTTTTTTTCCCCCAGCACTACTGAATAGAGAAAGGTCCTGTTATTTCTGGAATAATGCGTGTGATTGTGTTTTAAAAAAAATTATACTGTACTACACAGCGTACTTGTAAGGGAAGACATTCTTATTAAGCTTACTAGTTGCTGGTTTTCAGTGCTGGATTGCAACCTTATTCTCTCAGTCTATTTTGCTATTATGCCCTAGAGGGGCATAAAAACTTGAGTCCTGGACTTGAGTTAAACTTGAGTCCTGGACTCTGTTCTAGCTTTTTTAGAGGACTGTTTTGCTGAGGTCACTGCTCCTTCTATCTTTGCCATTTAGTCCTGTCTTTTCTTTCCTTCTCTCCCCTGGTGGATTCTGCTACTTTCTTTTCTAGTTGGCCAGTATTACAGTGCCCTGATGGCCCATTCAGGCTTGCTATACCAGCAGTTGAAGATCCTCATCTAATTTCAGTCACTCCTAACTCACCATTATACATCCAGTATTTTTTCTCCTTGTCCCATGTCTGCTCTATTTTCCTCTTCCAATTCTGGTACCAGTGTAATGGGTCATTACATCCTCATTGAAGTCCCAGGTACCTTTTGGATCTAGTACCTCGTTCTTTTCTTACCACCAGTATTTCCAATTCAGTCTTTGGAACAAGGAAACAGAGATGAATGCTCTGCTGCTGTGTGATTTGTGATACCTGGTTCTGTTTTCCATGTTGAAGTCAATCCGCCTTCTTTGCAGTGCAGTTTAGAAGCTTGCAGGTGGTATGTCAAAACAAAGAACAGCAGCAGTCCTCCACTGTCATAGATTAGGGTCATCAGTGTCCAAAGAACCTGTAAAGACTGCAGAATTAATAAGATTGAAGTTCTGCCTTTTTAGTCTGGATCATACTCAATGCAAATAGGACCATCAGAGAAATTTGATTCAATGCTGAATTATCTGTGAAATGGGTGACAATCCCCAAAGTTCTCAAATTACCCAGGTTTTCGTGAGTCGTCTTCCCATTGGGAAGGACAGATTTAAACAAAAAAAAAAAAGTCCTGCCAAATTTTATTTACCTTAGCCAAGAATGGAAGCACAGAATATATTTTCTCAACCAAACAGTTCAAAGAAAGTGTATTTCATGTGGAGTTTTTGAAGTTTGGATTTTACCATTTTCTGTGTGAATCTATTCTTGGAAACATATGCACTGTTTTTGCTTAGAAGCTCCTCTGGATATTCTAATAATAATCATTTGGCAGTCAAAGCATGCAAAAAAATTCTACTTGAAATGTAAGGTAAGAAATCCTATTTATATTGCTTAAATTTCTCATAACATTTAGCAGATTATTTTGATGTCTTCAATGTATTAAAAAAACAGAGAAAGTGTCAAGGCAAAAGTGCTTAGAGGTAATGAATGGTAAGTTTAAAAAAATAACTATTCTACATTTTGCTTGTGTTAGCAAAAACTCGTGCTGCTGACTTACTGGTGAATCCGTTGGACCCAAGAAATGCAGACAAAATTAGAGTTAAAATTGCTGACCTGGGAAATGCCTGTTGGGTGGTAAGTAGAGCTACATAACTTCAGCTATTTAGCCTTCAATATTTAGAACAGGATTTTTTATTGTTAATTTTTTCCACTAATGTGGTTCTTTCTATTTTAGCATAAACACTTCACAGAAGACATCCAGACAAGACAATATAGATCCATAGAGGTTTTAATAGGAGCAGGTTACAGTACACCTGCTGATATCTGGAGTACAGCATGTATGGTAAGAACAATACAATGTGTATTTTACAAGCATAAACCTTCTAAAACCAGTTGTTTGTTTAGTGAGGAAACCTGGTGAGGATGGTTCTGACATTTTTGACACAAATACATTGTCATAAATTATGTTGTATCAGACAGTCACTGACTGTTTCCCCTTTATTTCAATTCCTCAAGCATTCTTAATCAAATGGAAGTATTTTCGAGAACACTTCTGATTTTCATTTGATGCATTTTAAATGTGCAGTCAAAAATGTGCAAGTTTGGAGGGAAATACATATATATATGAAATGTCAAAGTCTAACTGAAATAGTACAACTGTATTTTTCCTTCCCATCTTAGAATCTGTGCTACTCTTTGCTGTGTTTCCATTCTTGCATAAAGTAGCCAAACAGTGAAATACTTGAAATTCTGGCTAACTGCCGTGAAAACATGCATGAGATTAGGTTTGCAAATCACAGCTTTAGATTATAAACTTTGAAGAGAAGGAATTTAGTCTATTAGCAAAATATACAGTAATGTTCTGTAGAATTAGTTTTAAGACAGTAAAACTGAAATTACAGATCTTTTAAAATCTTAAGAGAATAGAAAAAGTAAAAACATAATCCTTAACTTTCTGAAACACTCTGTTTGTAATATCTCTTTGAGAACAAATAAGCTACATGCCTCTTCTCATTAAAGATAGTTTTAGAAATACATTTAGAAATAACTTTGTCTATTTTAAAAGTGAAAACTTATTCAGATCTTTATATTTTACAAATACATGTCTGAAAAGAGTAAGCGTGTGAGGAGGAGGAGAAGACTCAAATACTAGACACAGTTTGCAGGCGTGGGTGATGAGAAGAATTGCAGAGTTCAGAGGGAGAGGAGGAGGAGGATTGAAAGGAACATAAAATCCTACAGATATTATAAGCTCAGCAAGCCATTTGTTGGAAGTAACTAACCCATAAGTAAAATTGCAAGTATGTTTTCTTTGGAGTTTAATACGAGCTTTTGCTTTAGTACACAGTATAGAACATCCATTTCCAAATTTACTCTTCCATTTGGGGGCAAAGTGTAGAATTTTGTAGAATTGAAAACAAAGCATAGAAAATATTCCACAGTTTTGATCCTTGATTCTTTGAATGATTCTTCTCGTAACTAACTACAAAATTACTATAGAGACATTTTGTTCTTTTTACCTGAGATTTTGTAAACCTCAGTTGAACGCAGTACATTTTTATGGTATCGAATACCTTATATTCGTCTTCCTTTAAGATTGCACCTAACCTCTGCTAATTTTATGTACAATCTTGTGGCTAAAGCCACATAAAAAAGGCTGAAGTCTGTATAAGATGGTGTTTAAAGAAAGTTGTAGCTACATCACACCTAGGGAATATAATGTTCTTACAATACTCGGGGTTGTCCGGGCCTTTATACTTTAATTCTTTTCCATGTTATGTAAGTGCTACTGCTTTCTTCATGCTAGTACTTTGTCAAACTCCAGCATTAAAAAAAGCCTAGAGATTCTCTGCCAGTAGGGGGATCTTAATTCAGATTCACAATTGTTTATGAAATTTCTGTAGTTTAATGAGAAAATTATACTTCTGCTTTTATGTTATGTAAGTTTTAAAGGTAGTAAAACATTTGAGGTAGAAACACTGAAATTCTGTCTTCTGCCACAGACTTTTGGGGTTTTGCCCATAAAAAATGCTGTAGAAATTTGCTGTAGAAATTATGATTGTTGAATTTGGTTGTTGTCATGGTATAGTCATGTGAAAAATAGAGATCCATTTCTCAAGATGATGTGGTTTGGGCTGGACCGGCCCCTGAGACCAATGACAGATGCTCTCTCCCACCTCTCTCTCCAAGGAGAGGAAGGAGAGAGTTAAAGAGAGGTGAATTTAAGGGACCTGCACTTTAAACCAGAACAAAAGGTCACTCCAAAAATTCATTGTTTCAAAATCCCTCAGGATCTGCTTTCATTCCTGTATGGTTGAGAAAACGGGTCAAAGCACTGTGAGTCCTGATCCTGTATCAGATGGAAAACAGCTGTGAGGTAGGGATTGACTGGAAGACCTTAACAGCTCTTTCTGCAGAGGATTTGTAACAGAGATTAACAGCCAAGGAAGCGGTCCTGATGTGGAACTGCAAACTCCCAATTAACTTATTTAGGCAGCCTTTGGAAATTATGGTTTGATTCTCTCCAGTCCCGAAAGCAGCCAAGAACAATGAAGTACCAAAGTGTTTTAATGCCATTGCTTTCTCAAGTTTGGGTTCCTTGTTGTATCTAGATGTGATTCAGAAAATGCCCTCCTAGGTTACCTTGCTCTTGTTTTATATTTAATTCACTTTATTTCTTAATGCTTACTGTTGTATGTGTTTTCAAAAGGATTCTCTGCTGGAGCAAGAGCTGGAGGTATTGTTTGTTTTCAGCCAAAATACAGATCAAATACCTCATTAGCCAAGTTGTCCAAGACTCAAAGGAGCGCAAGGAGACTTCTTTGTCATGTTGCTTTGCTTGTACAAGTTCAAAATAATTAAGGACATTTTTGGAAGCAGTACTATGTGAAATGAGTGGTCCAGCAGTATTGCTATGACTTTTTTCTTGGTGAGCTTCCGTCCTTTAATACTTTGCCCAATGGGAGTGGTCCACCACTCTGATTGCATATGGTATTTCTCATTCCCTGCTTTTTTAAAAAAGATATTAAAAAAAAAAGGAAAAGGTTGTCAGTTAAGGGGTAGCCATATGTTAGTAAGTGACCTGAGTTTGAGGTTGTGTTCATGTTAGGTAAGTAATTGCTCTGATCATATCCACCTGTCAGAAATAGTACATTTGTGAAGAGGTAGGAAAGGTGCTGTGTGGCTTTGCAGTGGGAGCTACATTACATAATTATAGATCCTGTCCTTCATTCTGATCACCGTTTTGACTTTGGATGAGCTTTCTTATCTCAATTGAATGATAATGCGCATACTGCAAAAGTGTGTGTCTAATATGAGTGATGTTAATTAATGTGAATGCAAAGTATATTAAGGTAGTACCAAAGCAAAAATGAAATGTTATGCTTTTGAAACCCTTGCTCGCAACTGAATCATGGAGCTAGTTCTCCAAACTGGCACTGAAAGAGGGTTCAAATTTTTTTTACGTCATTTGGGTGGAATTTTGTGCAAATACATCTTGTAGATTTGTGTGTACCCACCACCTTCAAGTCAGAGATTTCTGACCAGTATTCTCAGAGAGACTGAACCAGGTGCTCTTCACTCCTCCATCTTCATGACTCTTGCTGACAGACCTGCTGCTTCAAAGTCATGGTCAGGTTCTCCATCAAAATGGGCATTGTTTAAGTTTCACAACGTGGCTGCCAAACTCTCCCAAACGGGCTTGCTCACAAGCAGTCCAGAACACTCTGCTTAGTACTAAACAGCACACATGAAGACTACTTAGCTTGCAAAACAGAGAAGATTCTCCATCTCTTATATATCCACTACTGTGTCAGATATTCTAGATAATGTCTCTATTTTTTTAAAATATGACAATAAAATTAGGCCTTTCTTTGAATTAGTTTAGGGTCCATAGGATTTCCATGTCAGAGGTTGACTTCCAGATGTATACATAAAACACCTCAATCTTTTCATGTATCCAGCTAGTAGATTTTATGAAGGACTGCTTGGAATCACAGAATTACCTAGGCTGGAAGAGACCCTCGGGATCATCGAGTCCAGCCATCCACCCTACTCTAAAGAATGCATGGGACCAGGATTCACTAGAGGTCTTAGCTGGGTCTTGTGCTCTATCGATCTCCATTTGAGCCTCAGGTTTTTCACTGCCTTTTGCTTGCTGATTAAATAGTCTTGCTCACTGGGAATAGCATTGACTATGAGAGTAGCAGAGCTACTGGTTCTTGTATTGGCTTGTATTTATGGCATAAAGTGTTAAGTCAAGCACGGAGGTTATGTTGTATCACAGCAGCAGGCAGCTCATCTTTTTTTCATCATATCATTTTCTCATCAATTTTACTTCATGTTTAGTAATGAGGACAGCGATAGTGATGATGATGGTTTTAAACAAAAGCCTCTGATAATGGTGCCCTGAGTGTGCAAGGCATCTGTGCTTATGTGTTCACAGCAACTTCCAGAATTACCCCTCCCTTCTGAATCTGGCTGCTAGGACACTGTGTGTGTCTGCAGGGAGTGCTGTCCTCATCTGGGCTCTGCTAATATGGATTGGCTTTGCCTAGCCAACCAGCAACATGTGTTTGATGCAGCTTTCAGGAAATAATAGCCTTGTTTTACTTGTATTGTCTTTAGTATTGGAGTAGCCAGGGATTCTGATCAGGATTACTTGTGCTGGGAGTGTACATAAAGGGAGACGTGTAAGGACTCTACCCAAATAGCATATATTATAAGAGAAATAGTGCAAAAGAGTAAGAAATACCTTGGTGCTAATAATCTTAACAGTTCTGTTTCTTTTGGTGTTATGTCAGTGAATAAGTAGCATTGTAAGCCAGCAACCTGCGAGCTGAATCTTCTAATTTTAGATTATTTGTTATGGCCCAGTTTTTGTGTCTCAGACAGGAAAAGTACCTCTTTGAATGGGATTTAAAGGATGAGAGGGAGCATCCTCAGGCTGGTACCAGTCCTCTGTTCAGGTGATCTGAGTCTCAGAGTCTTCAAGAAGAAAAAAAAAAGGCAGGGGAAAAAAAGAGGATGTTGCATATCTTTGGAGGCTTATGATCAGCACACACACGATGTGCTGTGAAACTAATGAAGGAAGTTAGATGCCAGTGGGGTTTTCCAGACTGTGACGGAGTTGTTCATTTCTTCTTTGCTCAGCAAAGAATGCAACAAAGCGTAACTTAATTTTTTTTGCCCAGACTTTGGTGACCTGGGTCTGAGTGATTGTTGCTATAGTTTGCTGGACATTTGTAAGTTTTGCTAAGGAAATCACACAGTGCCCTCTCTTTTTCTTTTAAAAACATGGCCTATTTAAGTGGGATACTCAGCTGATGTCATAGAAAGCTAGGCACTAGGAATCTCTCTCCACATCTGTTAAATTCTAGAAAATTCTATGTTCCTTTGCTGTACTAAACCCTTTTTTAATTATGCCAACAGGGAGGTGCATCTCTCATTTGCACCCACAAAAAGGAACAGATTTGGAGCCAGCAGTGCCTTTGACAGGAGCAAAACCACCCTTGATCATTTAATTTTATCAGGCTGAACTTCCACATTTGCAGTATTGAGAGAGTTGCTTTCTGTGGAGCAGAAACTGAACAGGCACTGCATGATTTAGCATTTCCTAAATCTCGAAAACCATGGAACACAGTACTCCTCTGCTGCTGCCAAGAAATCCTGGCAAGATAAGGGAGTTAGTACTGGCAGAGGGCATCCCTTTGTATTGCTCCTGGAAATGACTGCAAGCACCATGATTCCACTGCTTTTCCTTGTTTATGCTCTTTGGATTGGAGACAGGAAAAGCACCTGAAATGATGAGTCTCATCATCTGACTTGTGTTGTTCATTATGTACAGTCTTGTTTGAGCTGCGGGGAGGAGATGACTGTGTCACAAGCTAGGACATTAACAAGGCTATGTTTTTAACACTTATCTGTGGTGGCTTTTGTGGTGAATTGTGATTCCTGAATTATCTTTTTATAACAAGAACTAGCGAATAGATCATAGCTGTAGATCGGCAGGAAGTCAGGGAAGGAAAAAATTGTACTTGGTGTTTTATCTATCAAAGGCAATACCAATGATGAAAGAAAATACTACTGGGATGAAGAGGGAAAGGGGACAGGCAAACAGCTTTCAAGATGAGGGAGATGCTATTACAACACAAGTGAGCTTACAGGGGTGGTTTTTATTATGAGGATTTTTATTCATGTGAGAGAACTTGGAGGGACAGAATAAAGAATGAGCAGAATATAGCAGCTTACAATTTTAAAATTAAACCTACATGTTGTACTACCGCTTGTAGTTCAGCCCCCAGTTTACTTCTTTGCATAATGTCCTCTAATGTGGGGTGGAGAGGTAACTGTCCTTAACGACTTCCTGTCTTGAAAGCAGGGAAGAAATGATCATGTCTCCATGGGATCATGAGTATCATCATGCTAGTACGTGCGAGTGGCACATACTGAAGGTGTGATGACAAGCCTCGGTCTGCATAGAAGCAGTATTTTGAGGAAAAATGGAAAATCAAAAATCTGGTTGAGAGACAAACTTCAAGTCACTCACTATGCACATATTTTTCAGTAGGCAGATACGGTACAAAATGCTGTTATTAATCACTGTGCACCCTTTTTTGAAGGTGGTGGGTGGACAACCTGAAACACTCAAAAGAAAATGATTTTCCAAAGAAACTGACTTTCCAAAGCAACCACTCAGCATGTGCATGATTCTGAGATCGGAGTACAGCAAATAATAGAAACCTGTTTCCCTTTCAAGCATCCCATGCACAGTCTGTGTTTTGTATATTTGGCCTTTCTTAGCAAGCACTAACCATGCAAAATGCCTTTTGTATTCTGTCCGTTGCCTGGCTCTTCAAGAGGGAGATGTCCATGGGAGAACAAACTGTCAGCTGGTGTGTGTACATAAAAAAGCTTTTTTCTCTTCTTTCCATGCTCCCACTTACCTGTGGAACGGAGTTCTTAACACCGAGCTGATTTTTAAAGTGGTTGCAATCTTCTCATTCACAGCTCTTCGTTTCAGCTGGGGCAGAGAAACTCTGGCCAAGAGCTGGATCTCATCTGTCAAAGTAATAATTCTGGCCTATAGCTTGTTGTCCTTTTTCAGCTGGGGCTTCAGAAGAGGAATTCAGGGAGGCTGATGCAGTCCAAGTGAATTGTTCTTCCAGTCCTCTCCCAGACAGCTTTTCCTAGGCATGCATCCATTTTCAATCACCAAATTGAGTACACAGCTGTCACACGGTGAAAATGTAGCTATTTCCAATTGTGTGATTAGACATGGACCCATAATATATGACAGTGATGCCAACAGTTTAGTGTTGTGGTAGGTTCATATACAATTGCGTGGCAGGAAAGCAATCACAGCCTCTCCAGAGCCTACAAAAGCAGCAGTGTGGCCATTTATATGAAAGGTTCTCCATCTGCAGATGGGAGAAGAGCAGTCTAGACTGTTTTTCTGTGATAACCTTAGGAAAGTGATAAGCAGTGATTGCCAGTACAGTCAGCAACGACGGATGATTGCCTTGGGCTTTTGTGCCATATGTTGAGCATGCTGTATCTCATTTGTTGTCTCCATTTAATAATTGAAATGCTGATTTCTGTTGAGGTAAATGTCAACATTAAGTAAAAAAGATCATGGTAATTCAAAGTTGGAGTGTCTGTCAAGAAAACAGTTTTTATAAATTAATATTTTCAAATGGAAAGTAAGTAAATATGGTTAATCTGTATTTGTAGCATCATAGAAACAGTAGCCAAACTTAGGTTGAAAAGGATCTCTAGTAGTCTGCCTCCTGCTTGAACCAAGGTTAACGTCCAGGTTAGATGAGATTACTCAGTTGAGGTGTGCTTATCTGCCGGGATGACATTTCCACAGCCTTTCTGAGCAGCCTGTCCCTGTGCTGTGCCATTTGTTTTCTCATATCAGGTTGGAATTTCCCATCTTGCTGCTCGTGTCTGTTTCATTGAGAAGAGCATACCTTGGTCTTCCCTGTTACTGCCTTTCAGGCTGTGGAGTGCAGCAGTTAAATCGCCCATTCTCCTTTCCTTCTCCAACCTGAACAAACACGGCCCCACCAACCTCTCCTCCTGCATCTTCTGTTCAGCCCCCTGACATCCTCAAGGTCCTGCCTGGTCTTTCTCCAGTTTGGCAGGGTCTCGCTCATACTGGTGGTCCCAAAGTGGTCACAGGTTTCCAGATGGAGGTGAGAGTGCTGAGGAGAGGGGAAGTCACTTCCCATCGAGGGCTGATAACACGATTGTTACGTACAGCCTGGTATACAATTAACCTCCTTTACCACGAGAATGCACTGCTGACCTGTGTTCAACTTGCTGTCCATCAGGGTTTCCACCTCCTGATTTTATCACAGAGTGTCAGCCACTTATGAATTGGAGACTGGGTGGTTTTATGTACCTAAGAATGGGTGCAAAGTGTCGATAAGTACTTAAAAGTGCTCCAGAAGTCCAAAGCAGTGCTGCTTTGCCAAGGCTGTAGTTCTGAGTACCAGCAGCAGAGAGCTCTTCTTTTGGTGGCACTCACCGACGGGACTGCATGTGCTTTGTGGTGCATCACACCTTTCGACATAAGCTTAAAGAGCAGAACTCTGACTGATACAGTCCAGAGGCATCACTGCCCTTCTTATGACTATTGACCTGCTTATTAATGCATTTTAACACTGATATTTTCACTTTGTGGTAAAAACCTAGGTCAAGGATTTATTCTTTTTTAAATGACACCCAATTAATTTCATTTATCTGGTGCTATGTAGCCAGTCCGTCCTACAAATATCTGTGAACCTATCAACAGGTGGCTACAGATGAACCTGTGAGACATTGTCCTGCATGAATTCTAAGTGTTATTACAGGTATTTACCGCAGCACCCAAAAGGCAAGGCTGTCTCTGGGCTGTCCCAGTCAGAAATTTTTTTTATTCTTGGTGTAGAGTCCTTTAAGGAGAGTCAGGAAATCAAACGTCTGAGATACTGTGGCTCCAGCCCATGCTGGGCATGGAATCAAAGCTATACAAAAAGGAAAAAAGAAGCAGCAGCAGCATTTTGAAAAGCTTTAGTTTCTCTTCAGCAAAAGGGTGGTATAAATATCCCGAGTCTGTGAGACTTGCAGCTCTTATTATATACAAACAGATCTAAATTTCATTGTATCACAGTGGCATGCTTACTTCTTGTGCTTCTCTGGGAACAGTTTTTACAGTTTTTCCAATTCAATCTTTAAGTCCCACGCAGACATAGCGAGCTATTAATGCTTCATTTTAGGGGACAGAAGCTGTATTCTTTTGCAGTCTACCTTTGTGGCTACATTTCAGCTACATTTCCATTGTTCTCCAGGAATCTGTGTTAAATAACAATGAGTTTCTCCGTGTCCTCTGAAATCAGCCCCATCAGCATGTGTTCTCCTAGGAAGGCTGGGCTGGCTCTCCCACTGGATGTATTCCCATGAGATACAGAGAGGAAGGACACTTGGGGCTTCTCCGTCTCACCTCAAGAGAGTAACTATTCTCCAGCATGTTGTATTTAGAGATCCCTACCAGTCATCTCTTCTGGCTAGTCTAAAAATGTCTTCAGTTTAAATGCCTGGCCTTATTAAGTCCTTCAGATTTTTTTTTAAGCTGTAAAATAAAAACTCTCAATCTTGAGCTGAGAGTAGAATAAGAAAAAAAAAGTGAATGTTTATTAGTGATAGTGACTTCAGAAGCGAAAGGCTTATTCGTAGGATCAACAGAAATGTCAACAAGGGGCATTCTTGCTTTCTTGGCTGCTGTGTGTGATTGCAATGAATTGGTTTGGCTATAGCCCACTTGGATGACACTGTGGTTCACAGCTTGAAAAAGCCAAGTGCCCATAAATAGGCTATATTTATAGGTGTTTTAACAACTCCAGATTACTAACTGGAACAGAAAAGTGTATGTTTTCAGGAGACAATTATTTTGTAGTAAATATTCTGACGGAGTGAAATCCCCTCCTAGAGCTAGCTATGCCAGGGAGTTCTGCCTGATTTTTGGAATGATTTTCTGGATCAGATGCTTTCACTGGTTTTGGAGATGGAAAATAGTTTGATGTTTAAACCACCTGGAAAAAATTAGATTCCTGTGGCTGCTTGGGTAATTGGTGATCCAGAGCAGAAAGCAAATAGTTTAACAGATCAGACTGGGGGAATCCGTGTTTGTACACAAGTGTGGGCTCTCAGATATTTCAGTGCTTTGCGGCTTTTAATATGCGTTACACCCATAAAGAGAAACTCAATGTTGTCCTGACCTAACATAGAGTTAGCATCCCAACAAAGCATCGCCATGGCCTGGAGGGATCACTCATCACCGTCTCTGCTCTGGATTCTTTCGTCAATGTCAGTCTCAGTATTTTACCCCATGATTGTAGTATTTACTTTGACGACTTCTAATTCAACTAAAATACCTTTTTAAAAACTGTCCTAGATTTAGAGTCATCAAGAAAGCTTGCCCTGTTTGCTAGTTTCAAGTGATTAATTATAGTTATAAATGGATTTTCTTTCTGATTCAGACTTTATTATTTCAGTCCCCACCATGCGATCGCTGACACATAATTAGCCTTCAGATACAAGTCTAGCTCCTTATTATATATTTAGAAATACCTCTCTCTCAGCTTCATTAACTCACACATCTTTAACATGGCAACAGGCGACGCATTAGTGTTAAAACGTGTTCAACAGCAGCTTACACCGATGCCCCCTCACACCCCCGTGCAGCCGATCTGGTTGGAATCGCTTCCTTCCCAGCTGGATGCTGTTTGCTGCCTCCCAAACTTTGCAACAGGACCGACCCTGCTCAGCTGGTGGAGCCCCACGGGTTGCTGGCTGGGGAGGGACCGCGGTTCCACACTCCTTCTCCATCTCCTCTGTTCATCCCGGTTGAGTAGAGAGAAGCGCCTGGGGTCTGGGCGTGCTGCCTGTTGCCAGACTCCAGCCTCTCCTTCTGGTGGGGTGTGCTCAGGGCTGGCCTCTCCAGAGCCCTGGGCTCATGCTGTGGTTGCACCACAGGGATGATGGTCCCCAGGTAAGTGGCCTCTCCTCGGTCTCAGATCCAGTTGTGGGCCTTCAGCTTTCGATGTTCATTCCCTCTCGGTTCTGAGACAGTTGTGATGTTTTGCTGACATCTAAAGATTAAAAACAGTATTTCTGAAATGCTCATAAATATGTCTGTTATGTTATAGGCTTTTGAGCTAGCAACTGGAGATTATTTGTTTGAACCACACTCTGGTGAAGACTATTCCAGGGATGAAGGTATGAATCTTTTGAGATATTTTATGAGTTTCTGTATATTTTCACATCCTCTTCTTAAATTTCCAGTGAGCTTACAGTGGGGTTAAGTTTTGTATTTGAGTGAACTGTTCATACACATTGTTTTCAGAATATAAATACGATTTTTTTCTTTTTAGTTTTAAGTTCCATCACTAGCAATGGGTGGGCAAAAACTCCCTTCTGCAGATATTCATCTACTTAACAACTGCCTGAAGGAATTAAACTGCCCTTCTTGTAAGATTGCATATGTGTGGAAACCTAATTGAGAATAACAACATTCTAGTTTAGAAAAGAAACGACAAATTTGAACTTTATAGTATTTTCTCTTTTGTAAGAGTGACACTGGAATAATGTTTACATTGTGTATTTTTATTTGAATTAGGTAATTACTAATTTTTATTTTTTTTTTAAATCAGAATTAACTCCTGCTTCCATCTGTATACCTGTCCATTTTCATGCTTGTTTGCTTGTAAATGCTCTTTGCAGTGGTAATGTGGGCATCATTCATTGTTCCTAAATGCTACTAATGATGCCAGAGCTCTGCTGATCCTGGAAACCTCTGCATGGATTTGCTGCAAACATTGTTGATTTGAAACTATTTCTGATTTTTTACTAATTCCAGTTTCTTTCCTCTTCTTTTTTATCCCATCCTTTCCCTGCCCCTTCCACTCCCGTATCCTTTTTTTCTCTCCCTCATAGACCACATAGCACACATCATAGAGCTGCTAGGCAATATCCCAAGGCACTTTGCTCTATCTGGAAAATATTCTCGGGAATTCTTCAATCGCAGAGGTAGTACCTCTTCTTTTTGAAAGGTGCCGTGATGCAGACAGAAGTGGAATTGCTGTTGCTGGTTGTAGCATGTCCCACTGAGGAGCATTTCCTGAAATCATACAACAAAAATTTCTTTTTGAAAAACAAAATGCACAAGAATCTGTGACCAATTTTTTTTTTTTTTACCTAAACTTTCTGAAAAATAACTATTGGTACATTTTTAAATTACATAGCAAAGCTTGTTTTTAGCAGCTGATACTCAAACGTTGTTTTGAGAAGGAAGTTTTGCTGAAAGCATCTTTCCAAATTAGCCACTGAGCAGTGTGCTCAATCTTTTTTTTTTACCAGGATCAATCTATTTCTGTCTGTACCGGGCCAGTGTTAGTGTGTGCATGCAATGTACTGATTAAACTGTTGTATGTTTCTGTTTTGCTGGCAATGTTCTCCAATGCAGACCACATAGCATTGATCATTGAACTGCTGGGAAAAATCCCTCGAAAATACGCTATGTTGGGGAAATATTCCAAGGAGTTTTTCACCAAAAAAGGTAACGGTATTTATGCAACACTAATTTAAAGCATAATACTATCCAAAAGGAGAATATGTTCATTTATGGGTACTGAAGAAATATATCAGTTTAAATGAAGAGCTCTTACTAAAGAAGAATTTTGGTATAAACTTGGCTTGCTGAGAAAAGCCACAGTTTGCAGTATTCGTTTCAATATTTCATTTAAAATTCATTTGGGGATGTACTCAACAAATTGTGAATGTTAACAAATGTCTGTGTGAGTCTGTTGTCTGGTGTTCATGTAATGTAAGGAATCAAGTGATGCACAGCCTGTGATGTGGTAAATCATGTCAGCTGTTTCTGATGGCACATGGTGGTCCCTCAGGTGGTACTGATGAGGAGTAACTGAGGTGGGAAGGGAATGCTGGGGCAGTAGACACACAGCTGTGTGCAGTTAGTCCTTACACCCTCCTCACCTCCCCGAGGAGAAAGCATGCAGGAAGGATGGTGCTGTGACAGAGGGATGGCAGAAGCCACTGTGCTGTCTCACTTCAAACCCTCCGAATCACCGTAATGCCCAGGTGCCACAGCCACAGGAGGACTCACCTGTGTTTGGCATTGTACAGGAGGGCAGCCCCTCGAAAATTAAAACCCTTCTCAATTGCTACAGGAATGTAATTAATCTGAGCAAACCCACTGGGCGTTAGGGTTCTTTTATCATTTTGCACTTTGTCTTTGCTCAGCCTGCTCTTTAAGACAGGTTTTTGACACGTGAGGGAATGTGGTGGTGCTTCAAGTGTCTTTCATCCCCTCCACGTGTGAGACAGCACTTGAGTACCAAGGGACAGGGTATGTCAGGAGCGTACTGTTACGTGGTGGGGGAACATCTGGGGCTGTCGGCCACAGCTGGCGAGTGGGCTTTCCTGCCAAACAGTGCTGTGGTGTCCCTCCTGCCTGTGACTCCGCCAAGGTGGTGGGGCTGTGCTGTAAGTGGTTGGGGTCACAGGGCAGGAGACAATCCAGCCATTCATCCCCCCTTGCATGAGAGCCGGCTGTTCTCTGGGTGGTTGTTTCTGGTCGTCGGACCCCTGCCTGCCTTCCCTGCCTGAAGGAGGTTGGGACGGCGTTAAACACAGTGTGAAGAAGGGCAGCAGCAATCATCAAGGAGATTGAGCAACTGCAGTATGGGGGAGTCTAAAATGCCTGGGGCTTCTTAGTGTGGAGGAGAGAAGGTGGCTGGAGGAATAATACAGGCTTACAAAATGCAGGCAGTCAGTGGATAAGCTGAAAACAGAACTGTTGTTTGCCAGCACCCACCGTATGAGAGCTGGGGGACACCCAGTGGAACTCGCAGGGGGTGGCTTTAAAATGAGCTCTTCCCTGTGCTGCAGGCTCAGAAACAATCTGATGTTAACCGAGATGAACAAACTCGGGGCCGACAGGTCTGTAAATGTATAAAGCAGTAGAAGGTCTGGGCAGGAGGTACCTCTGGCACCCCCTGACAGGGATGGCAGCTGCTGGAGTGAGGGCAGGGCCTGCAGAAGGGCTCCTCTGCCCTCCCCACCACTCCCTGTGGCCACTGTAGGAGGCAGGTGTTGAATTGGGAAGACCCCTCGGCCTGACGCCCCTTAAAGCATATCTCATGTTCCTAATTTTAACTTCATGCCAGATGGGTTGGCGTTTTCTAATGACATAGAACCTTAAAAGGACCTAACAGTTACACAATAACCACAGTGGTTGTGGTGCACAGAAGAGGGCAGTTTGTAAAATTCCCATGAGGTGGAGAGTTTCACATGCTTCCATGAGGATTTTCCACTGCAAAGTGTCACTGTTGTCCTCTAGGGCCTGAACTTGAAGTGGTGTTCCTCAGAGGTACCATCTGCCCCGGCTCTGGGTAGGATTTAAGCAATTTAAAAGACTTGGTTCACCCACCACACAAAAGCAAATGCAAGTTTGCTGTGGAAGCTTTAGACTGGATCCCACCTGCTCTACTCAAAACAGAAAATCTCTAAAGCAAGATGAAGGAGAAAAAGGCCAAGCTGTGTTTTCAGACCATACCAGTTATTCAGCTGTTGCAACTCAGGAAAACTGAAATGCTTTGTGGTAGAAAAATGGAGGTGGTGAGTTTCCTGCTCACTTACTTGAGATTTTTTTTTCATTGAATCGGGCACCAGAGATCCTTTCCCTATTTCCTGGCTGTTGGTGCTCCAGGAGGGATTTGCACTTGATGGGCTGGCAGGGAGTGATGGGCTTCACAGTTGGCCAGCAAGCTGCAGCATTTTGTACTCCTCTGCTCGTGGCGTTTGAGCGTTTGAGATCAGAGGCCATGTAGTTCAGGCCCAAGGTTCATGTGAAGATTTCACACTGTGGTGTAAGGGTGTGTATAGAAATCTAGCTGTAGGCTCCTGTTCTGAAAACATCGGCCTCAGGTGAAAATCAAGGGGGCACAATTTGTGTGTTTCTCCTGTCCATAGGCAAGTTCAGCCTCAGAGAGAAGCTTTAAACACTTGAATTGCTCCACTGTAGTCACAGGCACAAAAGGAAAAGTATTATCAGCTAATGAGTTTACAGGATCTCCTCTCTCCTCAGTAACTGCCTGAAGCAGTTTGTGACATTCAAATAGAAGGGTGCATTTAAAAAAGGAAAAGCATTTATAAGTTACTTCTTAGTCACCAGAACACAAATGCACGCAATCTTTTTATAGGGTCTCATCTTGACTGAGCCCAGTAATAACTCCAATGAGTCCTTTTCTCCAGCACCTCCATGGAAGCTATTTTGTCTTTTAAAATGATTAATGCATTTTGGCACTAAAACTTAAAATCTTTTTGTTGTTTTTAGACCATGGTCCCTCTTGTTTTTCTTCCCAGTATTTGCTGGCCCTGTTTCCTTGTGAGTTAATCCTGTTCAAGATGCCAGCTAGGACTGGCTTTTCTCGTTGGAAGTTGTAACAAGGAGAAGCACTGCTCCTGATTGAACGTCCTGGAAGGGGAGGGCTTTTCCCCACCTCCCTCACTTCCATCTATGTACAGTGGGGCCTCACCAGCTGTTCTCACATTAGTTCTCAGGAGCATGTCCTCAAAATACGTAATAGCAGATTATATCCTGCTGCTGCTTCCCCAGTCCTTCATGTCATCAGGTTCTTACTGCTCAATAACCCATCCTCCTCTTGCCTGGTCTTAAATCTGTCATTGACAAATTTCATAGACTACCTCTGTTGTTTTTGTACTGTGGTCAGCAGAGAGGAAAGCTTTAAATAGCATCTTCCCCCCCACAGCTCCTTCAGAAACTTCTTTGGTAATTTCTTCCTGACTTAATACTCCATTTCTCAGAAGGTCTGTTGCTGTCTCTGCTTTGGCCACAGGGGTTCTACAGTTCTGACAGCTCTGTTGTCCTCTCCAGTTATTTCCTGTGTGCCTCACTATCAAAAATCTAAATAGAGAGCTTCTGTTAGGGAGTTTTCACTTATGTTTTTAGCCTTTCTTTGAAAATTCATGTTAATGCCCTGAGTACTGATGGTGTCAGCCTGGTGGGCCTGTACTTTTCCGTTCTTCCTTAAATACAGGTACTGTCTTGCTGTCTTCCAACTACACGGTACAAACCTCAATAACTAGATGGAAATACATGTTGCCAGGCACCTCCATGTCCTGTGCTGCTCTCCAGTGCTTTAGGATGGAAATGAGATTGACCCACCACATCAAAACAAATCCTTTGAGTTTTTCATCCACCTCAGTTGTGTTAATTGCCTTTTACTTACCCTGTTTTGATTCCATGGTCAGCGTCACAATCTTTATTGAAAACTGAAGCACTAGTTTAATTCTTGGCCCTTACACAGCTGATTTTTACTGTATCCCATCTTCTTCAAGCCTTTTACAGTCTTCACAGAATTTAACTTCAACCTGTAGTGCTAAAATAGCTTGTTCCTCAGCGGAGAAACACTGCAGGATGTCGTGCTGCCCAGGGTGTGCTGGGCTTAAACTGGGCATTTGGAATTTAGCCTCTACCTTACAGAATCAGAAGAGTACTCAAACAGTGTGAGCTCACCAGGAGCCTCATCTTGCTCTTATACCAATTTTGCCTTATACAACCTGTGGGAGGAAAGATGCCTGAAAGTACTTAACCTCAGTGCAGAGGTGAATACAGTGCTGTGTGGAAACTCACACACGCTCCCCAAAAGTTAGTCTACTTTGGGAAATGATGATCACAGCCCTTGCAGCGAATGCTGTAAGCTGGAGAAGCTGTGGGCACAGCTGGGTTTATTCTTTTTTTTTTTTTTTTTTTTTTTCACCTTTTTTTCTTGCGGCATGGGGGTGTTTGATACAACCAATGAACAATATCACTTTTACAGAATCGTTGTTTTTTTTTTTTTTTTTTTTTTTTTTTTTAGCCATTTTTTGCTTGCAGTCAGTAGTGAGTTACTATTTTTTATCACTTTTTGACGATATTTGAGTTTATGCATTCTTATTAGAAGGTTTATTTCCTGTTCTTGTTAGTAGTCACCAATACACACTTTTGGAGACGTTCAAAAGGGTAAGATTTTCAGCACTTAAATTTCAGAGCTGTGCAAAGATTTTAAAGGGCTGAGAGTGAGCCAGGACATGAATACCCTTCTCCGAGACGAGGTGTGGGGTCCTTTCTGTGCATTCATCCTGTGGGACAGTATGGACCCAAAGCAGAGCCCTTTTTTTTTTGTTTTTGACTCATGGCTACTGGTGGTACCCACTTGTGCTATCGCTGTACAGAGATAAACCAGCAGGATACACCCTCTGCTCTCGTCCTTCTCTCTCTCTGCACCCCTCTTACCCTGTGAGGTGGAAAGGGAGGAGGACAGTGGGCCAGCTGTGGGCAGCACATCTTGACTTTCTGTTACCAGCAGGTCTCTCGAGCGATCAGCCGTGTGCACATGTGCTTTTTGGGGTCTTTTTGGGGTCTTTTTGGCAGCCCCCAGAGAGCTGCTTTTTCACGTGTGGCACCCTGGCTGTAACCTTCTGCTGTGGCCTGAGCAGCAGGAGCGTGTCCTGCTGCGCGACTGGCCGTTTCAATCTATTGTGTTCCGATGCTCGGACTCTTGGGGCAGTCTGAAGACATGGGTTTCTTCTCCTGCCCTGGGCCTTCTGTAGCCCACAGGGATGTACAGAAACTCAGCTGAGCTGACGCCTGATGGCATTTTATGGGCAGTAGATTACAGCCAGGGACAACAATCGAATTGCCAAACCACTTTGCTTAAAAGTAGCGTGGCCTGTGTGTCCCCATCCCGACTGGTGCAGTGAGCTTGGCAAGCTGTGAGAGACTCATGGACAGCTTCAGCATTGGCTGAGAACCCATCACCTGCAGTGGTACAGGGCACATCCAGAATCACCACAGGGGTCTCTTGAAGTGCTTTCCCTAGTGAAACGTGGAGACTGTCTGGCTCAGATTGATGCCTGGGAAGGAGGGAGATGGCAATGGAAGGGCAGGGAGCAACCAGGGGAGTCTTTCTTCCCCGTCATGCTGGGTGACCTGTGGATAGACCTGGATAACGTTGCTGGTTTGAACGGCAGAAAGGTTCTTGCTTCCTTCATTTGTTTTGGTGGGACACACATTGCCGGGTTGGCCATATGCCTTGTCTTTGATGGAGCTCAAATCCTGCAGCTGGCTGCTGCCACCGCTTGTGGTGGTGGGGAGTTGAAGGAGATGTAGATGGCAGCAGATGCTTCCTCCTGAGGAAGGACTCGGACCAGGCTCTGGGGTGTGTTTGCCTGGGAGGTGGAGCAGAATCTCCCAAACCTGTGGGCTTGGTTTGGTGGGCAGTGACTGGCTGCTCTGCTACATGACCTCCATTGCTGAGAGCTCTGTCTTAGGATTGGGGAGGTTTTGTAGGACTTTAGTTTTTTGGCTGACTTTGCCCGTGTGGGTGAGCGCCTTGGTGTGCGGGAGGCAGGATGGAGACAGCAGGAACAATCTGAAATGCTGTGTACGGGTGTGACACGCAGTTTGCTGTGGGAATGGTCTCTCGGGCTTGACATTGGACAATATTCATCTCCTTTGAGGACCCTCAAGCAAGCTTGCAACGTGCTGCCCTTCCTGAATAACAATTCTCAGCCCGGTCAAGGTGCTGTTGGTGCAGAGTGGCAAAAACAAAACGGGGTTTAGTCGCCAGCAGGGATAACGAGTTATTTTTCCTAATGGCAGTAATCTTTCTGTTCGCAGGAGAGCTCCGACACATCACCAAGCTGAAGCCTTGGAGTCTCTTTGATGTGCTTGTGGAGAAGTATGGTTGGCCTCACGAAGATGCTGCACAGTTTACAGATTTCCTGATCCCCATGCTCGAGATGGTCCCGGAGAAACGCGCTTCAGCTGGAGAATGCCTGAGGCATCCCTGGCTCAATTCTTAGCAGAGTCTCCCAGCTGTTAAAAAAAAGAGAAAAAAAAGAAAAAAAAAAAATGCATCGGACCTAAACGGTGACTGTCACAAATTCTTTAGCAGGATCACACGCGAGCTGGCTTCAATCCTCAGACCTTTGTTTTGCTTGAGGTACTGTTTGACATTTTGCTTTTTGTGCACTGTGTTCTTGGGGAAGGGTAGTCTTTTCGTCTTCGGCTGGTAGTTTACTCACCCACTTTCTTCAGAAAAAAAACAAACAAACAAACACTTACCGTGTCTTTAAGCATTGTTTCTTGTGTTGTGTGGCATTCAGATGTCAGATTTTTGAACAAAGGAAACTTCCCCCCCCATGTGTTTTGGCAAGTTTTGTAACTATTTATGAAAAAAAAATAATAATATTTTAGCTGATGCATATTATATAATTTACAAGCATAAGAAATTTATCAAGTGAGAGCTGAGTTACGGTGAGGAATTGTACAATTTTATCTTCTGGCAAAGGGACGTCATTCTTGTATTATAGTGTATGTAAATGCACCCTGTAAATGTTTATTTCCATTTAAATATGGGACCGGGGACTCAATTTCAGAGTAAAGCGACTAAGTTTTAGAGAGCTTTATAGCAAACCAATTGCATGTAGTGGACTTTAAACTGCTTTAAGGAATTGTGTAAACTTTCTATTCTGTAGCAGTTCCCGTTCATTGGATTTTAAACAAAGTGGCTCTGGTTTACAGGATTTCATTCCCCAAACGGCACTTTAAAGGAAGGCTAGACTTCTTTCTAATAAAGTATGCATTATCATTTAGCACTCCCTTTTAGAACTTTTGCCTATTTTAAGTGCTTTTAAGAAAAAGAAAAATAGCAATTTTCCCTTACAATGTGATAGTGAAGACATGGTACCACATGGTGTTGCCTTTTTATAAGCACTGTAAGTTGTACTATACCTTAAGGAAAAAAAAAAAAAAATTAAATAATTAAAAGTCGAGCATGAGAACCACTCTCTGTGTAGAATTTACTGATCTTTTATAATAAAAGTGTGCGCTTGGAATCAGTTAAGGAAGGACAGAGCTGCCGATATTGACAGCGCAGTGGGTAAGGTGACGCGAGGAAGCCAGATCATGCTCATTCCATTCCCAGCTTTACACGTTTCTAAAAGGAATTGCACTAGCTTTATTTTTTCCTGTAACAGCCATACAGCCCCGTGTGAGCTGCACGCAAGGAGGACCTGTTTCCTAGGAAAAACAAAACAGACAAAAAAAAGCTGCATAGGCTGAAGCTTATAGGCAATACAGAGTTTAGAATGTACAGCCCGGAGGTGTGTTTGGGCCTCTTTTAGAAGTCAGTGGGATGAATGTAAGCTTTCTTCTGACCTTCATGTAACGACGGTGCCACTTTTTTCTTGACTTTGTCCATATGAAATTTATTCACATGCCTTTGCAATAACTAGATTGTGAGAAGGTAGCCCCATGCTGTAACAATAACCAGTTGTTTGAGGTGCTTGCAGTTGTCTAATTAAAGTGTTTTGTTTTTTCAGACTGTGCTGGTCATTGGACTCTTTGCTAGCCACGGCTCCAACCCCTTCTTTGCTGGGGGGGGGAATTGGGAGGGGGTTGTTTAGCCTGGCCACAGCCCAGAGCAGCTTTGTGTGTTCATTGATAGATGTGTCACTCCTGAAGGGTGTGGTGGCAGGAGGGGGCTGGGGGGAAGCAGTTGTGAAGTGAAACATGGACAAAACCAAGTATTTGGTAGGAGGTGTTTAATGCTCTGAACAAGCAAAGCTGCTCCTCCATAAAGAGACGCCAAGGCCACCGCAGGAGAAACTCCTCAGGGGCCGAGGCCCTGCCAGCAGTGGGGCTTCAGGACGGGGTCCCCTCTGCCTCTGCACCCCCAACTCCTCGCACCGGAACCGCTTCTAACGGCTGTGGGGACCACACTGCCCAGAAGGTCGAGGTGACAACGGACTCCAGAGCTAGAGGTAAAAAAGATGGTGTCTGGCTTCACACCCAGCCAGCCCCGGGTAGCACCCGGTCGCTGCAGGAATCGGCAGCTTGTTCTAGATCCACAGGGAGCAGCAGCCCTCGAGTGTGGTGCCGCTTCCAAGACCACAAGAAGGGGAGTAAGTAAAGGCCACAGCTGGGGGGGGGCCTGTGGAGCTGCTGGGATGACCTCCCTCATGGAGGAAAGGAAGGGGGTCAGAAGCAAAGGCCGGGCTACAGAGGGGCTGCAGGTGTTTTTCCGAATCCGTGTCTGAGCAGGTGACTGGGGGGTGGGGGGTTCCCTGCCATTGCCGGCCTAATCCTGTTGGGCTGCTACAGCACAGCATTGTGTTCCCCCCCAATCCTGCGCTGGGCAGAGCCAGCAGTTGCTCAGGAGAGCATTTTTTTGCTAATGAAATTTTTCGATAATTTACAGGCACATTAGAATTTGAAGTAGCCCCAATTTGTTTTCCACATCTTTAAAAAGAATTACCAGGATTTTTCGGTGAGCAGGAACAGCCCCTTCCCATCCTGTCCCCCAGGCCAGGTTTTCTGCTCGGGTTCCAAGGTGGAGCCATGGAGCAGTGTCCCTGTCACCACTGCCAGGTGAGGACACCCTCACATGCCCCATAGGAACAAACCCCTTCCTTACAATGAAGAATTCGATGCAGGGAGGAGGGGGCAGTTGAGCTGAATTTTAAACTCTCTGGGAAGCTGAGGGGCTCAGCCCCACACTCTGCACCCTCAGGGGGGCCTCAACGTCCAGCTGAGGGGGGGGAAAGGGAAATGGGCTGTAGCCCAGGTCAGGGTGACAGGGCTGACACAGGTACACAAATAGTCCTTGTACCACAGCACTGACCCCCAGTTAACCCACCAGTTCCCAGACACCAGACCCTGCAGTATTGGGGTGCTCCTCCTTGGCCTCCAGCACAGGCAGGGGACAGGCACTTGCCAGACCTGGAGCTGCTGCCCTGAAGACACACCACCCTTCCAGGACAAGGAGTTAAAACTGACATAGTTGTGATTTATTAACATGAATTAAAATGCCCAACCAGTGCTGCAATGTGACAGTATATTAAAAAAAAAAAAATTAAAGATCATATACTGTACTACTTTCACAAAGATCACACTTTTTTTTTTTTTGCAAAAGAGACTTATTATATACAATACTATATCAAATGAAAGAAGCTTTAAGCAATTTTACAAGCAAAAGAAATACAGTATTTACAGCACTCGTCAGAGACATTAGAAACAGTCTATACATTAAATTACATTTTCTGCAAATAACTGATGAAACAAAAAGCCATGTCCACACCAAAACTATAAAAATTTGTATTGCATCGTTTTCTAGCTCTATGCACACGAACTGTTGACAGAAGAAAATGAAAAAAAAAATAATTGTTAGTGCCATCACTTAGCCTGTGTACTTATTTAATTACATATGTATAAAAGTAATATAGAAAACATTCACTAAATGAATTTTAACTGCAACAATAAAATTTTAAAGATTATGCAGCATCAAACCTACTGCCAGAAAAAACAGCTGGAATGTTCACTTACAAAATAAAAAGAAATACCTAATACTGGCTTAACAGCACGTTTTCAGGAATTTTTAAAAAGCAAAAAATGGAAAGGATACAATGAAAGAGCACTGGTGTTTCGCTTTTATACAAAGTATCATGTACAAGCTTTAAAAAGTACCTTGAACAGGTACATATGAAATATACACAGTCTATATTACAGAACATTTTAAAAATGTTGAGAATTAAGGGGACGCGTTTTAATGCCACCCTGACCCATGGTAATTGTTCTGAAAAGTGGGCGGCACCTGTGCTCTGTGGATGGGGATCTGTCCGGGCACCGGGGAGGCCTGCTGCGGCCCCTGCACCGCGTGGGGGAGGCTGACGGAGCCGGGGTGGGGGCAGAACCCCGGGGCGGGGGGGGGGGCAATG
>NW_015094506.1:44799960-44819550 GCF_001431845.1 Calidris pugnax
GGGGGCGGGGGGGGAGCAGAGTTTACGACGTGCTGGTGTTGTGCTTGCAAACCTTGGTGTCCCGTGGAAGGGTGGGGAGGTTGGTGGTGGGGGAGAGGACCCGGGGGCGGAGGCGGCGGCGGCAAGTGATGCCCAGCAGCTTGAGAATGGATGTGGGAGCCGGGAGCTACCGCCACGGCGTGCACCGGCCCCACGACGTGTGCTACAGAGTGCTGCTGATGAGTACTTTGCTGCTGGACCAGGTGAGGGCCCGGGGCGGGCGGTGGCGGAGGAGGAGGTGGAGCGGCAGAGGCCGAGGCCTGGTGATGGATACTGGGATTCTGAGAGGGCAAAAAATGCCCTGGGGTGACGTGGTGTCCCGGCACCGCCTGCTGACCCGCGGCGCCGGGCAGGGCTTGATTTGGTCCGGATGAGAACACAGTCTGCTGGGGTATGCTGCCCTTCAGCTGGCTGTAGCTCTGAAAGTTTCCAGAGGGCTGCTGGTTTTGATAGTAAGTAGAAGAAGGGGGCGGGGGAGGCGGGGGAGGAGGGGCGCTGCTGTTCAGGTTCTGTTGGTTGAACTGGCTGTAGGAAGCTGAAGATTGTCCTGACGTTGTCTGGGTGAAGAGGGGCCCGCCGGCCGGCTGCTGGTTACCGGGCTGAAGGGTGGGCGCTGCCGGGTAGAAGCTGCGGTGTGTCTCCCTCTGGGGGGTTCCCACTTGAGGTGACTGGGGGTGATGAGGTCTGTAGGGAGATCCCAACTGCTGCGAGTGAGGCTTTGGTGACAGGTAACCGTGCTGCACGGGCGCGTGGGGGGTGGAGGCCTTGGGAGGGTTTTCCACGTGAGGCGAAGGGGGGCAATGCAGCTTCAAAGGTGCAGAAGGCAACTTCTGTGAATGGGAGAGTTGCTCAGCGGAACCGCGCAGGTGGGGTTGAGATGGATGGGTTTTTGAAAGTGCTTGGACGTTGTTTGTCAGCTGTTTCTGCTGCAGCTCGGGTTTGGGGTGATTGGTGCTCTCGGCCTCGGGCGCGGTCGCTGGGGTCTCCCAGTGCGAATCCGGCTTCGTGGGCGGTTTCCCCAGGGGCTGCGTTGAAACGACAGGACTGGGTGAGGGGGGCTGGGAGGAGAGAGGGGTGGTCAGTGCACAGCACTCCAAACACTCAACTGCACGTGCCTGAGAACAAAACACTTCTCACAGTCCTGTTCTCTCCCCCCAAAAAAGTGTTGAGGCACAGGTGTAAAAAAAAAAATACAACAAAACAACCCACCCAGCAACAGCAGGAAGCCTAAACTTAGCAGGAGGCTATTTTCAGCAAGTATATATCAATCGTTCTTGAGAGTCAAAGACTAGCAAGTGTATTGTAAAGTAGTAACAGAAATATGACCCGAACTCAGAATCTCTTCTTTGTTAAAGTTTTAGATTTCTGAGTCTAAAAGAAATAACTTCAGACGAGACCATTTACAAAAATAAAGCCATTTTTAGAGTGATTTAACATTTTAAAACTGGCGTGGTGCAAGCAGACAGGCTAAACTTTACAACCTGAATGACTGCATTTAATACTGTACAGGAGCCACTCAGTGTCGTTCTCCGTATCACCCTCGAGGACAGGGCCAGAGCAAACGCCTGTCCAGGGGACAAGCAGGTGAGTCACGTCACTGCTGTCAGAGCAGCAGAGCTGCTGACTCCACCAGTACTGTCTCCTGTGGCTACAGAGGCAAGACAATACATCAACAGGCAGAGCTACCCAAAGAACAGAACACAAACCAACTTTTTAGCTTGTAGATAGATATTCTTGTAGACAGATATTCTTACACATTTACCAATGTTAAGTTATCGCAGGGATAGTTACATACATACATGTTCCTCTAAGAAGTACATTGTTAACATTTCTTTAAGATAAATCACAGATGTATGCACATATCCATATGCGCATTACACAACACGCACACATGCTCCTGCACAGACTGGGCATTACCTTGCTTGCTTTTGAGGGACTCTTGCAAGTCTTCTGGGAAGTATCTGGGGACGGACATTCAGAAGTGGGCTCTGGATTTTCAGGATCAGGTTCTACAGACATAAAGCAGAGAGAAATATAAAAGTGGGAAAATCAAAGTCTTTTGCAAAAATCGCTAAGCGCTTTATATTTGACTTTAAAAGAGCCATCAAAGCTGTCGTACGAGACTATTCAATATGTCAAGTGTCATACAAGGTCATCTGCTTACTGACCTTCCATAAATTCAGTGAAAGAAGGGACCTTAAGCTGCAACTGGGAAATGAGATTTGAATGAGATGAAGGTGGAGACTGAACATGAGACGGTGAGCATGGCCTACAGGGTGACTCTCCCCCTACAGACGAAGCAGACCCAAACACAGCATTAGAACCATTCTGGACTCCCGTGGGGGAACTGCTCAGATCGATCACCTCCGGTGTCATCAGTCAACTCACCGCTGTCCTTGTCCTTCCTATGATCACTGAGAAGCAAAGCTCGCTGGTAACTGCGTTCTCTCACTTGCTCCACGGAGGTTGATGCGGTCCTGGAGGAGAGAAGCACATTTCAGAGGAGGTACTCCCACCCACCAAATTTAGGACAATGTACATGCAAATACTTCGTCAGAGAAAATTTAGAGCATTGATTTAATGTTAAAAGCCAAGTAACTGGCTGTACATAAGGAATGCCATTTGTTAAGTATCTATTTTCTTCCACTTTAAATACACTTTGTTGCATTACAAGAACTGACAATTCCTCTTAATATGGAAACAAGATCTGTAGGTCTGTGGGGCTGGCTTTTTCTTATTCTAAACAGTTGAAAAAGTCAAAAACTACACTTCAAAACATTAAAGGCTGCAGGGACTGCTTCATATTCTCCATTTGTAGAAAACTCTCTTCTTCCAAAGATGGAAAGATTCTTTTCCATTTTATTTTTTGGTTGTTTTTTTTTTTTTAAATTTACTTTTTAATAGCGGATCCATAGTTGTAAATACTGCACAACTACAAATCTATCTCTGTTTAACCTTCTGCATTTAACCTGCCAGGCACTGGGCATGAAATGACAGTCAGATCTTCTCTTTTATAATCAGTTGCATCCAATAATCACAATCTGATGAAGGAGCACAGTATGACAGTGCTCTACAGAACTCTGTCTTTCAGGCAAGAACATAGGGCATTACTGTACAATACCACTCTACTGAAAGAAATTTTGGTGCTTTCTGCAGGATTTCTGCAAGAACGTACTAATAAATTCTTCCCTGTTTAGCCTGTTTCCCACATTCTTTGCTTACAACACAGCACACTGGTTTCTGCACAGTGAACGTACAGCCCCACTGCAGTGAAACTTTGAAGGCTGCACTTACGTTCTCCCTTCAATTGGCTCTACAAAATCCTTCTATTCTGGAATAGCTGGAGCATCTGAGCAGAAGGATGTTCAGCTCCTCAGCCCATGTCCGTCCCCAACACTGTTAGGCCTTCACTACAGCACAAAGAACATCTGCAGGGTTTATTTTGTGCTAGTAACAGTTTGGAGACAGCTACCAAAATGGTAGTGGAAAAAGATGTGCAATGTTTATACAGACTGAAGTCATTCTATCTCATCCCCCTTCACACCGTGTCTCTCCCCAGGACCTTTGGTTGTTGGAGTATCTGGTATGGCATCCAACAGCATGTATGGTCTGCACACAGGGGAGCTGTTTAACGATTGATAAATGGTGACACAGATGTCACCACAGGCTCCCTGCCTCAGCAGAAGGACCCCTTGGGCAGACCGTGCGCAGCCCCACACACTGCCCAGCAGAAGACACCAGACACGCTCCAGCCAGGTCTCTGAGAAACACGCTTCCTGAAGTGGCCTGTTCCACCTTTCCTCCCTACTGTACTTTTGGAAAAATTTGGAGATGTGAGATGAAAACTATTCTCCTCAGCCCACAGATGAAGCAGAGGGGACACAAGGACCTGAGTGCAGAGCCAAGGCCGTGCTGAGGATCGGTCTCGGATCTCTGAGAGCCATTACAGCCCCCTCTCTCCATCCTACTGCTGCTCCCTCCTCCACACACCTCGGCAAGCGCTCACACCCCAGCCCGTGCCATGGTGGAAGGAGAACACCTACTCACTGCTGGCATTTTCTACAGACTTATAACTACTTTACCTACGCAATTTTATAAGCTACAGAACTAGGCAACTTGTCTTGTTCCAACCAATACCTATTTTGCTTTGAGAAAATCAAAAAGCAAAGCAGAATGAAAATAAGTTAACCAGTATCTTATGGGTCGTTTTTCATACATTCTAATCTTTATGAGCTATATTTCTGAGGAACGAGGTAAGACAACTCTTTTCTAATCTGAAAGAAGGGTTTCCAATCAGTACTCTGCAACTGCACCCTTTATCAACAAAAACTAGACTTCAAATGGAAAAAACTTAGAATTAAGTAAATAATTCTTCAGCACTTCACTCCTATAGTTTTGTGCTTACCACTGAACTTCTGGTTCATTCTTCTCACTGGAGGAAGAAGATTCCTTAATTGCACAGGTGTTGCCACCATCTTCTGGAGCTGCATTATACACAGTAGCTGGCAGTGGTAAGGGCAGGCTTGCTGTGTTTTCTGTTTGCTCCCCATTTTCACCACTGTTGTTATACCCATCGTTAGCACCATTGTTACTACTTGTATTTCCTCCACCAGCAGCATGAGGAGACACGGTGACCAGGGGGAAGTTCTCCGTCTTCGAGCCGCTTTTTCTAGCTTCTCGTTGTCTCTTACGGTACTCTAACAAGGATACCTAGGGAGGAAAAACAAAACAACCCCAACATCAGAAGGGAAGTTTACTCGTTTCCTTTCTGACACATTTGATTAAATGTATTCTTGCAGTAAGGCACAGCATTTACTTGGTTCTGAAAGAAAATGGGGACAGATTAATTTAAGCTATTCCCCTGCATCTGCAGTGAACATACAGAGCACAATGTAAAGAAAAGTTACTGCCAAGAGAAGGAAGTGCATTTTGCCTCAGGAAAGATGATGATGCAGGTCAGAGAAAGGGTCACTGCTGAAGTCACACTGGTGGTTGAAGCTACAAGAGACTTTCTATAGTTTTTCCTGGAACTGCAGCACGAGGAAGACTGTACTGACATAGAAAGCTCATTTTAAGATACGTCAGTCACATCCTGCTCTCAGTCTGACTCCCTCTTAAGAAAAACCCACTACACTTCTGCTTCACTCTACTGCACAGATCAAAGGATTCTTCAAGCCCTTTGTAGGCTTCTCTTAACAAATTCTTTTCCCAGTTTATTTTGAATTTGTGTCTTTACTGCACTCTAGAAGTGACTGGTTAAGAATATACTTTAATGATAAATTCCAAATAAAGTTTATTACCAAAAATGATGAAAATAAAGGGAAAAGTGGCTTCTACTTCATATATGTATGTATATAAGAATCACTACACAGAAGCTTCCAGAGAGTAGAGAACAGTTTAAATGTTACTAAGTTAACCCAGGTAAGAAAAATAATTTTTCAAATGTTTTCACTATGTTTCTTCAGGATTTGAAGAAGAAAGCTGAAATACTGACCTGATAGGTCTGAAACATCTGAACCTACTTTATTCAGTAAGGAAACTAGTCTGGTGGAAATGACATTTAATGTATTTATATCTTTTCTGCTCATTATTAGCAACCTATTCTGAACCATATAGCACCCAAACCAAGACAATGAAGTGCAGTAATACAAAAATTCATGTTTAACTTGCTTAGTCCTCAATAAAAACAAGTATTATTTCTACATAGAGAGTGAAACCAAGGCAGCTTGCTTTGTCTGCAGCCCTAGGGCTTTTTTGTTTGCTTGCTTTTTAACAGATCTATCCATTAAAGACTCATCTATATCTCAGGGTAAGAACACTTAAAAAATATTTGATTTTTCATAAAACAAAGTTAAAGGTTAAAAGTTTAAAAGGTTAAGAAATTATATTGCTTTCAAACAATTTGCATTATTTCTGTATCCCGTTATTGGGATCCCTTGAAGAATAGTATTTTAAAGAAAGCTAAAGTGTTAAGAATGGGTGAAATTATGCATCGTGGCCACTATGGACAGGATTGTATTGAAATTGGATGAACTTCTACAATGACAAGGGAAAACAGAGGAGCAAATGCCCACAGAAATGTTGCAATACAAAAAAAAAAAAACCACCTCCTTTAACAACTGCGTGAGGACATCCATGTCTTATGTGATCCTTAGGGAAAGGCTTCTATTACTCTCCTACAGAATTCCTGACTTCTTCCTTTCTCCTTAGGTGAGATTCCCCCCTCTACCTTTTACACTGTAAAAGTTGTATTTTTTGATGTACCCTTGGAAAGCTCCAAACCCATTCTGTCACAGGTAGAGAAAATTTTCCCTGGTTGTTTCTTTAAACTGAGACTTTTAGCCAGGAATCCTGGGGGTGTCAAGGGGAAGTCACACCTTTTTTCATCTGGGGATTAGTGTAGCATAAGCCCTCAGCACTAACAACCAGAAAGAAGCTTTGTCAGCAAGAGAAAGGGCAGAGGGTTACTGAAGCACTAAGTGTTGCTGGGATTTGAAAAGAAATTAATTTAGCCTTCAGACAAAGAAGAATGTGACGCTACAGAAATTTTGGCTTATGCTTTTTTGGCTTTGCCAAAACAGCAGGGCTACATGCTACGCATGGGATCTATAAAACTCTCAGGGTCAGGACCAGGCAAGAACAGAGCTCCTACTATCTTCCTTCAGTTATCTTAGTTTGAAGTAAAATAAACAAAAATCCAGTGCTGACAGAGAACTTCAGAAGAAAAATCAGGAGTGCTCCCTAGCAGGATGCTCCAGAGCAAAGGGAAGGAGATGCGTACAAGGGGGGTACAGATGGTACCAACAAACCAAACCCCCACCGTGCACACGTGTACACACACAGAACGCCCCCCACCCCCGATCATCCCTTCTGTAACAAAAATAAATCACATCTTTCAAGCAAGAACATTTGTTACGATCTGTTGAGACAGAACTGGGAAGTTGCTGCACTGGAGACTACCACCTTCCATGTTTGTCATCCCTTTGCAAGGAGCAACGGGAGTCAAACCCGACGGTAAAGGCCAGTCAGAGACAGATGCAGGGAAACTTCCAGTTCTGGTGCAGGTTGCCCATGACCACACAACTTACCTACACAAACTGTTCCATGAGACCAGCGAATCTAGATTGTGCTTGTTTTTCAAACACAGTATTTTACAAAAAAAAAGAAATTAAGCCAAGAAAAAGATTTCTTGCAACTAGAGATGTCTGTGTAGTTCTAACAGTGAAACCAAGCTACCTTAAGTATTTTAAAAATTGGAATTTAAAAGTAAATAAATCTTAGTGGAATTTCTTGCAGTAATTCGTAACAAATGTTCACAGTATATGTCCTCCATGATGCTTGTATGTATTCTGTATAGTAGAACATTGTAATACTTGCTCACATAAGCAACCATTTTCAAACCTGAAAAGCAATTATTTATTGAGCAACTTGTTTAAGACTCATAAAATAGAAGTTAATTTGTATCTACAACTTGGAAAAAGTAAATTTACTAATGAGTGTATGCACCTCTACTCTTCATTATTTTCCCCTAAATAATGTCTACGACATAGCACTACCTAAAGATGAGCTATCAGATTATTTTTTTTTACTATATTACGGTTCTTTCTGTTATAGAAACATCACTAGCAGACCACATAAAACAGACCAAATGATTCTTAAAATGGTAACCTTTTTCTTTTGTGGAGGATTCTGGGGTGTGCAATTTCCATCCATCAAGTTGTCATTATTGACAGTCCTTCCAAAGCCAGATGCAATTCCATCTTCTGAAGTACAAAAAACAGATGCTTCCATGAACATGCCTCGAGCATCGTCTTGGATCAGGCACTTTGACTCGCTTATTCGGAATCCACCTCCTACCTCCAACTGATGTGAAGGGGTCAAGTCCCTCAAATTAGAATTCATTGAGAAATTTACACCTGTCCTGTCGGGACTTTTTACCCAGGAAGAATAAATTGTGCCCCGTCCACAATGAGCAGTTTCTAACTGGCTGTTTGAATCAGTCCTATCATGTGGGGGGGCTTCCAGGTTTTTATGCAGTGCACTTTGCTCAATTACTTCGAGTCCCAGCTGGAGGTCTGACACAGATTCCATTTCTCCAGTGCACTGCCGCGTGACATCAGTCCTATTCCTTGGACTGGAATATCCAATAGTCTTTATTTCTTGCAGGCCCATTTCTGTCAGGTTGGAATTTCTGAAAGAATTCAGTGCTAGAATCGACGCTCTGTCATATCCCTGTGTGAAGAAAAAGCATGTCAACCATTTTTCCATACTGCAACAAAACTGTAACTATTCTGACATTCAGTTGTGCCTGTAAGTGGAATTAAAGGCCTTCCAGTACCATGAATGTATCTATTTTTAAGAACCAGTTGTGCAACCAGACACTTATTTCTACTATTGTCATGTACTGCTTAATTTGCATTTTACTAAAATGTACCATAATCGAAGTCAAAATAAATTTTAAATGCCAGGTTTGATTTATGACTGGCAGAGAAAGGGGAAGAGCTGCAACAGAGCAAGTCCCTGGCCAAGAAGTCACAAAGCACTTATTTCAATTCAACATAAAAGGGATCCTCAGTGTCAAAACATTTATTTCAAGAAGAAAATAAAATAAAAATGGGAAAATCTTTTCCAAGACACTTTTAATTTTTGAGACAGTATTAAAACCAGTATTCTGTAGAAGGTAGAAGTCATAGAAGTTTCTTTTATGCTTCTTAAAACTGTATTAAACATGAAACATGAAAAACATGTCCATTGCTAGAAGTAGCTTTTCTAAACCAACGTTTTAAGGTTTTTCATTAATCCTTTTAAATTATTTGTATTACAAAGGAGAAGTTCCCAAGTAAAACCTCCCCTTTCAAGTGAGATAAATATTAAAATATTCAATTACAATAGTTTAGAAGTAATGCCATTATTATTTTAAGTAAAGCTATGACTGTATGAAAAATATTGTGTATTTCAATGTTTGATAAGATTTTGACCTAAAAAAAACCCCTCAAAACATGTATGTGCTTAATACCAGGGGAGAATCTTTGGATAATTCATTTACGTGACCCACCAGAAGTGAGAGTCCCCATTAAGGTAACACACTAAGTCTTTTTGTTGTTACTTATTTTTACATATTTATTTTAGGTGCCATTAAGGTTCAAGTTATCCAGTTATAGTTTCAGAAGGCCCCCACGACACACACCCCAGTGGTCCTGCCACCAGCATCAGCCCAGCAGGCTTCAGTACCCAGGCACATTCCAGCATCACTTGCTCCTCCTGAACTAATCCACCTAAATCCATTTATTACCTTTCTGCTCTGCTCTCTCACTCTGAGCATAATTAGGCTCAACAAAAACAATTAAGAGAAGCTACTAACAAAGAGAAATGTTAATTTAAATCTAACCACAGATTGAAAAGCACAAGTGTGGTTTCCCTGTTCTTATCTATAAATTGCAGTAGTTACTCCATTCCATGGCAGCCATCAGGATTTTTAAGTGATACAGAAAGAGAGGAAAGAGAATCCAGTTTAAAAAAAGAAGTGGAAATATACAGTAATAAGCAAATAAAGCCTGCAGGGAAGCCACCCTTTACATTCCAGGGAACTTTCAGTGGCTGATGAAAAGCATTTTTCCTAAGAACAGTGCAGCCATACAGGTGCAATCAAGACACCATTTGCAGGTTTTGGCAAATATCCTTACCTCTTGACTGTAAGCTCGCCTTTTTATTTCTGGGGAACTGTCAGGTGAGGAAATATTCTAAATAAATAAGAAGAAATTGCAAGTCAATTTCTTTTTTTAGCTTGGATAAACTTAAACACCCCCTTGTAGCAGGAGTACAAATACTGATTTACAGTATGTGCAAACGTGTTCCCTGAACACACAAACTCATAAATCTCACCTCAAAGTGCATGGTATTGCCGTGTAGACATGGAGTTACAGGAGTAACTGGTGAATAGATGGGTTTGTAACCATTTCTACAAGCTTCATCTTCTGTTTTTACCCTCGGAGGAGTAGCAAACAAGGATGGCTCGGAGGCAGTGATGTCAGCATGAGTCGGTGTGGCATAGGGAGAAGGAGTAGGTGTGGAGGTTTCTGAGAACGCAGACTCCAGCAGCTGATACAGTCGTCGTTTTTTTAGTGGTGTTGTTAGATCTGTGGTAAAATTAGAAAAAAAGTTAGAATACATCTAGATATAGTAATCACAGGTGTTTAAGTACTTGATGTAATGAAATTGTGAACTCCACATAAAAAAATAAGTATGATTACAAAAATCTCTTAAGGGCAGGCTTCCTGAAAGATGAACTCTTAACAGCCTACAGACATCCTGAAAAATAAACAGCCTCCAGATGTATCAGTAACTAAACTTGTGTGCTAGGATGATGGGAAGAACTGTCTACATTTCCAGAAGAGGGAACGTCAACTTCTATGCATTTTTACTCCCTGCTGAGCTGAAAAGTAGAAATTCCAAGTTCAGGACTGTACACAGGGATCATCTGATACACCCCATATCCTTAGGGAAGTGCGTTTAGTTTTTAGCATGTCTCCTTTTTGTATTACACCTAAAAGACTAAACAGCTTTCTCCCTGTGTGCAACACAGGCCCAGTGAAATTAAAAGGAATTCTGAATATACAGGACCAGAATGTAAAATGAATTTATAATCCAACCTTTTAATAGTTAAAAACATTAGTCTGTCTTTTGTCAACTGTAAATTCTATGAGATATAGTGGTTACTTATACAGTATTAATTATACATTAAAGGGGGAAAAATCCCACTCACTATGCAACTAAGCATGTCTGTCTTTGAAAGTATCAGAGAATGGTGCAAATACCCCTGGAATTTTCACTAACTCATTACTATAAAAACCACGGTCTTCCGCATTTAACTATTTTGACACAGCTCTCATGTACTGCATGAGCACAAGCTTCACCTGTTAAGGAACAGCTGTCATTCAATAACAAAGGACTTTTATTTTCACCATTGATGGCCGGACTTCTAGATCTCTCTTGTGATGGCGAGTTAAAATTCAACACTGATTGATAGATTTCTTCTTCCAAAGCCTGCTTCAACCAACGCTGTAAAAAAACAAGTTCAAATCAGTGACTTAACAGTTTAATGGTAAATGTTTCAAAACATGTTACATATGACAGAACTGGTTTGCCAGCCAGCTTTTCTCTGCTTGCATTCATGCTAGCAAATAAAGACTTAGTTTTAATTAATATGGGATGGGGAACCACAGTGAAGGGAAGCATTACCTTCTTACAAGAGCCAGTAATGTTTTCCACAGGTTCTTTTTTCCTCCTCTTTTCTGAAAGGAATGGTGAAGTAAAACGAATATAGTGCTTTGGAGTTGAGTATACATGTGGACTGTAAGTGAGACCTGGTAAAGAATTCAGCTGAGTAGCCAGAACTTCAGGGTCGGTAGTTATACGTAGAGGCCTTTCTGACACACTCTCTGTAGGCTTCCCTGTTTTATCACTCTTTTCACTTAACCATTCACTGACCAAGTGCTAACCAGAAAGAGAGAAAAAAAATATATTAGTGTTTTATGACTGTTTTTATCAGTGGCCTTTAGAAACTTTTAAGTCTAATTATTCACCTAATCAACTGTTACACAAACCAGAAAACACCTAATTTCCAGGCTGCAAGTTCAAGAATACATAGGGCAAGAGTGAGGAGTTTTAGCAAAATAATGGGGACAGCAAAAGAAATCAGTACAGATTTGTTCTACATATCGAAGTTTTGGGGGTTTTGCTTTTTAGGTTTATGGTTTTGTGGCATTTTGGGAAGGGGTGTGTGTGTGTGTCTTTTTTTTGGTAAACTAACATTTAGTTCTTTTGTATTGAATTCTCACTGAATGCACTATACAAGTGCCCACATCAGCTGTACTTCTGATACGAATTTAGTAGTAGAATTCCAAGACAAATGTTAAAACTTGTGCCTGAGCTCCTAAGCTGAGGGGAAACAACTTTGATCTATCAATATTACGCTAAGTAAACTCCTCATCAGATTTCTGTACTGTCAGGACTGTGCTTCAATGTGTTACGCCAGAACATTCTTCTCTACTGTAATTGTAATAAGTTACAACACACTTACTAAGCAAAAAAAAAAAAAATTACTTGTCCAAAAAGGGTATTCTTTCCTAGCTAGTTCAGTGTTTTTGAAAAACACGCCAGTGGATTTTAGTTCCTATTAGCAAAGAAACTAATCTCCTAAATCTTACAATGGTTCAACAAAGTTAAGGACATGCAAAACCAGCACATTAGTATTATTAATATGCATTAAGGCTTTTAAATTAAATATATTATGATAATCTGTGTTAAGTTGCTTGTCTTTTACAAACTTATTTATCATTATTAATTCATTTTTGAAGCAAGACTTTCTCCTGACTCAAGGTACACTGGGTACAATGCAATGAGATGTTTCATAGACATTTATTCTTAATACTATGAAGCAGCAAAAAGGTGCAGTAGAATTGTTTTCTTGGGTAACTTCCTTCTTTTTTGTTATGCAAAAAAGAAAGATTCTAGTCTCCCCTCTGACAAGAATTTAATAGTGATATAATAAACTGTTACAGGATGACACAGGTGCCTTTTTTTAAAAAAAAAAAGTAATACATTTGGGGTTTATGATAAAACCATCTTGGAATTGTTATTGTACATTTGACAAGAAGTTTCAACATGTGACTTCCTTTTCCCCTCCACTGAATAAAATTTTCAAAACTTGGTAAGTGTGCTGAAAAAGAGTCACTTTTTAATGCAGTCTGTAGAATTTTAAAGCACAAAGCTATACTGTTTTATTCACACTCGCAGATTTAAGATTTTTTTTGTGTGTGTCTTTGAATATTGGGGCATTTCTTCAGGCTTTCTGCAATGCAGTCCAACACAAAAAATAAAGAAAAACCCAAGGCTTTAAAGAGAGTAAAGAATCTTCCCTCCAAGCACGCACCTAAGTATTGAGTGTTTAAATCCATTCACTTCAGAACAGACATCTCAGAAGTACTAGAAGTTAATGACTTCCTTTGAGATATTCTGTTTGCTACCATTAAAGTATCTTCTAAAAGGATATGATGAATGAAGGAAGGAAAGGCAACTTGTATTTCTTTCTTTCCATTTAAATTAACAGCTTTATGTTTTGGTTACATCTATTATTTTAGCCCACTTAGAAAGTACTTCCCTTACAAAACATATGTTCTAAAGTTGTTCTGAAAGATGTATTTTGGAAGTCTCTTAAAATCCAAAATATCTTCTACCAATGGATGTTACACACCCTTAATTTCTTAATTTATTACCAGTGAGTAGCTATATAATGGTGATTTTTAAAGGAGGCAACTTCTTTAAAAAAACCCACCATACTGATGCAGAAGTCTGTAATTCTTTAAAACTCTGTTAAAGTTCACCCTCTTCTCCCCACCCCTTAAGAGACATACCTTCTTTGTTTTCGGATACTTAGTAGGGCATTTATTAAGTGCTGGAGCTTCCGTTTCAGTAACCATTTCTGTAACAATGGTCTCTGTCTCAGGCTCAGCTACCAGTGCAGCATTCTCAGTTTCATTGTGTTGGGAAGTTACTTCCACGTCAGGAGAAGACGGCTGGATGTCTGAACACATGCTGACAGTTCTGTGTCGTCTGCGCTGCTGTCCAATGTGAGTTCTACTCCGAGAGAAGCTTTTTCTCTGTTTAGCTCTATTAACTTTGGCTGGGGTAGGCTTGGTGGCAGTTTCTTCTTTTGCTGGTTCCTGGTACAAAATAAGAGTCTAGTAAACAGATCCCACACACATGTAAAGCTACATATCTTTCTTAAAAGAAAGTGTCAGTTCTCCCTTTACAGGTCCAAAAAGCCTTCGTCTCATTTTTGTTGTCAGAACTAAAATACTTCAGAAATATTTCTATCCTTCTTCAAGACAAACTGAAATATTTCCTGTATCTTTCTCTCAAGTGCCTACTACATCATTAGCAGAGTATTCACACACACCAGTTGCTGGTCAGATCAACACAGATTCGTGTAAGAATTGCCATAGCACATGCATTCATCTATAAGCTAGAAATCAGCTGCTTACATCATAACATCTCTCAGTCTAATAACCTTTTTGCAATTTGTAGTTTACCAAGTGTTCAGCATTGTCACAGAAGGTACTTAACAGCACACTGACAGAAATTATCCAGGTAAACAATGTGAACTGAGAATCTGTAAAACTATTTGCAAGGTAAAAAGCATCCTAGCATCCAGCAACAATAGAGTAAAAGAAAAAGTTTGTGAAACATTAAGTATTATCTGCAAGAACTCAGAACAAACTACGCCTTAGTAATTTCTTTCCTTTAAAAGAAAGGGTTATAATTTGTTCCTGAATAACCTACCGAAGCAACAAGTTATTCTCTACTAGTTACAGAGGGTGCCTAAGGAAAGCCACCTCTCCCCTGGCTAAAGTCAGCATCAGTAAACACCTCCTGTCCTGAACTTTAAAGAGAGACTGAATTATACAGCTGGTATGTGTGTGTGCACATTGGCATAAATTAATGTAACTGGAATTTCTCATAAATGGATTCTATACATATCTCTTGAAAAAAATAATCAGGAGCTAACACACTATGATGTCAAAGAACTATGTATATATTGGTCAAACATATTTGAGTTTAGAGGAAAACCAGAAAAGTTTCATACATCTTCAACTGCAGCTTGACATCCAAACAAATAAAATATGCCATGTTAAAAGCTAGTTTTAAAATAAAGTACCAGATAACTACCTGAATAAATTCAGCATCATTGAGAATCTGTGCTTCCTTGCATTCTGATTTAACCTCAGTTTTTGCTGTGCTGATTCTTTCCAAAGCCTGTTCTCTTCTTTTTTCTCTTTTTTCTAGTCTGGCAAAAGCTTGCAGGATAGCTTCCATTTTCCGTTCTTCTCTTGTCTGATGGATTTAATAACAATCATGATCAAGTTACAGTCAAAAGATTTTGCATATGTAAATACATAAATAATTTTTATATATATATATTTAGGTACTTCACAACATGTTCAGTGCATGTTGACATGCAGACCAATTTCAGCAAAAACTCATACGTTACAATGACTGCAATTACTACAGACTTCTGAAGAAAGGCTTGCATTCATACCAACCCTGACAAACAAGAAGAGACACCTGCTTTGGATTTAAGAACTAGATAAAAATAGTGACTTACTAGTAAGAAGTTCTGTGAGCACAAACAATAACATGATTGTTGTAATATGATAATACAATTTTTGATTTAACTAGTAATTTCAAGTATCTCACATTTTGCATGCCCAACAAAAAAAGTACATCTTAAAATGCCAGTTTTCATAATACTGTTCTACCAACCTCTGAAAATTAGGATTTCTGAGGCTTTATAAGCTGGGAACTCAAAAAAAATATGCAGTCAGGTAAAAATTCCGACTCCCAATCCTATCTATAAAGTGTCACCACAAATAACATTCAGTAATAAAAAGTGAGGAAAACAAAATCTACATGATTTCTACAACATCTTTTTTAAAGGCAACAGAAAATTATATACAGCTGAAGCAGGTTTGTGTCAGGAAGCAATGATCAAGCCAGTTGAAATGCTCTCAAATAGCAAGCCTTGCATTTTAAGTTTAAGTTCATGTAAGGATCTGACTTCACACACACTCAAATTCTACAAGCCCACAAAAAGTCAGCAATTAGCACAGGAAGAGCAGATGTCACTAAGCCTTAGTAACAACTTTGAGCAGCTATTTGCTTCCCAACTTACCATCTTCCTTTTCCTTTCTGCAATCTGCTCCTCTGATTCCATTTCTACTTCATTGCTAATGGGAGTTTTTTCTTCTATATCATCAATAAAATCTGGCTCCTGAAAGACAGAAATGACTGCTTTACAGAAGCTCCACTATTGCAAACTAGGGAAAAGTAAAAGCTACACAGAACTAAGAATCCTCAGAACACTATAGCAAGGGTAACCAAGTCAATAAATCAATACAGAAATGTGAAAAAACCTAATAATCCACTTCATATAAACCTATAAATAAAAACATTTTACCATTCTGAGCTTAGACACGTTTCTTTAGCATGCTGACCTTATTAAAACGTTGGGGTTCCATCCCCACTCACCCACCCCACCAACCAAAACCAAAAAATATTTAAAAAAATCAGAATTAAACCTCCAAGCCAAGAGAAATTTACATTACACCCACATTAAAAAAAAACAACCAACAAACATTAGTTTTAATGCAATAGAATTAATGTCAAAGGAGATGTTAACAGCCAATTACGTAAAAGTTCTCAGCTCAAGAATGTATTCTACTGACATCACACTTTCCATTTAAACTGTCACTGCAGAATCTAATGATAGTGACCACACCATAAGGAAACACAAGAGTTAGCCAACTAATAATGGTTTTCCATGTTGGGAAAAAAAAAATAATAAAAAAAATTGAATAGATTAAACAGTAGCTTTGAAAAGATCTGTGTTCACTAGTCCCATATACGATTTCACTTTTGTATAGACAACATGGTGTTTTTAACACGTCTTAAAAGTGTATTTACATTTTTCCATACACTTTCTTTACCTTAGCATTATATATTTCACCCCAGGAAAAAAAGCTATTATTAATTGACAGGCTTCTACGTTTAGATACATGTTTTAACAGCTTTACTCTTCTCACAATTCTTACTGATTTAAGTTCTGTTTTGAAAAACAATACTAGTTCTCCTGTGATTGTTCTATAAAAGCACTGTATATTATGTTAAAAGCTCAGGAGAAGGTTCCAAATACCAGTTATGGCTTGTTAAACCCAAAAAGTTACTTAAGATGAGAAAGTTTAAACATTGCCTCTGGAGATCATAAGTCAGCCACGTGCCATGCCTTCTGGACTTCCATGCATTTTTAACCTATTTAGCTACTAAAACCCCAGAACAATTTGATCATTTTAAGAAAACTAGGTGTCAATATGCTCATTTTCACCTTATTACCTTCACTCCTAAGTGATGTTAAAAGATAAAGAACTTGGAAATGGCTCTCTCCCAGAATAATCCCTTTCTCTCTGCTCCTAAATTATCATCAAAACCCATCACATAAGGAAAATAATAAAAGTAAAAATCACTACCATCACCCACCCCTAAAAAGAAAGAAAAGACAGACAGTTACTAAGGTAACTATCTTCTATTAAATATTTATCTTTAATAGCTGTCCTGCAAGATGAAGTTAATAATTCATCTTATGTACCTCTCCCACTAGTTCTTTCAAGCTAACACATTAAAAGCAGCACTAATTTGAAACTGACTACATGGTACATTACCAGGTAGCTGGTACTATCCACCTATTATCCAGTATTCGGCTTCAAAACACACCTTCCTCCTCCCTAAATTACAGGCTCCCTAAACTGTATTTAATCTTGTACACAGACCTGCAGCCAACCCTTAATAGTTGAAGTTTTATTTGTTACAGCAGCAGGGCATTAAATATATTGCTATGTTTAAAATACTATGCTCCTGAGTAATGCATGCAACTAACCAAAATACACTGGAGGGTGGACTAGGAGCTCCCGAAAGCATGACATGAAGCTTTCACATCAGAGATCCACAAAGAAATTCGGAGGAAAAAGGTATAGTTAAAACCGGTACAGGAACCAACATATCTTTAAATACAATGAAATATTAAGGAAAATGGAGAATAGTATAAAAAAAATTCTAAACAGCTTATCCATCGTTACCCCTTTTCAGTGACTTGTTAAAATTCCTTTAGTAACTACAGAAGGAGAGTATTTGTGTTTAAAAGCTTTTCTTTCCATCACCTTTGTGTCAATCAATACCTGATTATTAGAAATGGACAGCCTGAGGGGAGAGAGCTTCCTCTGTTTATTATCTGCAATCTTCATTTTGGTGGCTGCTCCTTCACAGTCCAATGTGATGTTCTGATTTTGAGTCTCCTTTTCTCTTGAGACATCTTTCTCTTTCTTTCCCTTCTTCCTTCTGGTTTCATATCCAGTATTGATGTTTTCTGTAGGTTCAGAACGTCTGAGAACTGGACATTCTGGATTTTCTTTGAGGCAAGCACAATCCACTTTGTATTTACTAGAAGTAATTAAATGGAAGAAGGTGTATTTTGGTTAGGCTGTACAGCAACAAGACTTCAACACTAAATCACACGAGATGATACATTTCACATTATACTGCTGTGATGCAAACCAACCATATTAAAAGCAGCTGGCAAGTTTTCACCAAGACATACAATATTACTGTAGTTCAGAAATCTTATCTACTGGTTAATAGAATTGGTGGCTGTTTGCCACATGGAATTCTTCTAAATTTAAGGTTAGTATTTGCTTACAAGACAGATGTCTAAAACCTGAGTGCAGCCTGGGTGGAAATAAAACCATCACGCTAAAGAACTTAACAGATGCACAGAAGGCAGAGTTCTTGCTTTATGCAAAGACAGTAGACACAACTTACAGAATGACCACACTTGGAAAAAACTCGGGAGTCACCTTGTACAATTTTAAGTTCCACTTAGATACACAGGAACTGCTATTCAAACACCTTCAACTTATACAGGCTGTTAGCTGCAGGTAGTAAATACAGCTACTACGTATTTTTAACAGGATAAATAACAAAACTCCAAAAAAACTATCAACCAGGCAACCTCTCAGGATGCCTTCATGTGAGGGATGTGGGAGTATATCCATGACATTTAACAGTGCAAGGTATCTTGAGTTAGTCTGAACCCAAGTTGATTAATGCAGGTAGTAACGCTATGCACGTCACTAGATGAGGTCCTTAAGTATGAAGTCACATCTGCACAGTGCTGCACCCAAGATGACTTAGGAGCAGATCACAGGGAAGTGTAGCACCTCAGTGCAGCAGCAGGTGAAACATCTGAGGACTGGTTCTGAATCCAACCATGTACACATACAGAGACAGGCTCTTCAACGCTTGTTTGCAAGGTTGGTATTAGCCTAGGTGTGCCTGCACAATGTACCTATACCCTACAACACTTCCTACTAGCTCAGAGAAATCATTACTAGATTATAGCACTCAAAGGCCTTATTTTGCCATCAGATTTCAAAGAGGTGTTTGAATAGCAACGCCTACATATGTGAGTGGAACTGTAACATTTATTTCCTTTACCATTTCAAAATGGTGCTTACAAACAGTGGTAACAGTTTATGAGAGCTTTCCCCAATTCATCAATGGAGCAGCAGTTATATTCAGGAAAACGTGTAACAGGCTATTATAGAATCTAAGGCACTACTCATTCAATGTATTTGAACATTCTTAATCCTACATTAAACAAACACGATTTATAACTAAATTCCACCAACACTGTCTTCCTGAACTTACACTTCAGAGACACTCTGAAATAAACCAGGCATTATTGAATATTTGTAGTTTTTCTTCCCTCTACTCTCCCCACACTACAGGACACTACATACAATAAATTTTCATAATATATCTTCATTCATATTCCTCTAAGTTTGTATTTTTTCCACAACAGTTGTAAGTAACTACAACATTGCTGAAATTAGCAACAGATATGTAGTAATAAAAATACAAAAGAAATCTTGCCCCCCCCCCCCC
>NW_015094506.1:44819859-44846697 GCF_001431845.1 Calidris pugnax
CAAGAAGAACCTCTCCCCCCCCCCCCCCCTTCATTGTAAATACAGAGCTTAAGGAGCCCTGTTATTAAAGCATGCAAGAAAGTAAATGATACAGAAACAAAGGCACTCTGAATCGCAACATAACTTAATAAGCATTAGATGGATTTTACAACAGCATGCTCAAGTACTCACCAATTTCCATAATCAAAATCAAATGCTATAGTAATCTCTGCTCCCTTTGGAATGTTATGGATGGAGTAAATGTAAAGATGAATTGTTCCATCTTCTATTACATGCCTCACCTATATTCAAGAGAACATTATTATATTATCATGAATCAAGTTGGGCTTTTTTGTTTGTCAGGTTTTTTTTGTTTGTTTGTTTTTTGTGGGTTTTTCTGTTGTTTTTTCATTGTTTTGTGCTCCCTCACTCGGCCGGACGAGGACCTGCCGTGGGGGCGGAGGGGGACAGTCAGGGTGATGCCACCAATCCTTCTTCCCCCTCCTCCCCCCCCCCTTTTTGTTTTTTGCCCCCCCCCCCCCCCCCCAAAGTACCTCTATAGTAATTGTAGGGATTATTCAAATGATACACTGGGAAACTCAAGGAGAAGGGAACTTCTACGTAAATAAAACCTAATTTATGTATATGCTCACCTCCGCATTTGGCGTACATGAACGCCTGATGAATCGAGCTTCATTTCCAAAAGTCCTCGCATCAACACACATTTCTAGTCCATGGAATTTGGAATAAAACAAGACAAATGGGTATGGCCTGAAAAAGATACAAGAAAAACAGAGTTTTATCATGTATAAAGATGCCAAATATCACTTATTTCTCAGATTATTTAGCGGTATGATTCTGTTTGGTATGATACACCAAATTTGTGGGTTAATCTGAGAATGACACATCTGTATTTAAGATTTGTGATTCCAACTGGTACATTCTCCAAATGTATTCTCAGAATATCAAAAGTTTGAATTACAGCCCAGAATATAATTCTTCTGCATAGACTCTAAAGGGAGGAACAGTAACAGGGCAAGAACTAGACATGCAAGACATAGGGTTAACGTTCTTCATCTTTCTTAAACTTTTCTTATGGCAGGTCCTAAAATAAAACTCAGGTAGAAATTTGGTGCCTCATTGAATCATCTAAAAAAACAGAATAAAAACAACACCTCCACATCCCTGCTAACACCTCCAGTTATCACTAGCACCCAACCCTCCCAAAGAAAGGGGCATCTACTTTGCCAAGATGTGCTCTAAGTTGTGCTATTACAAGTGCCAGGGAACCCTTCCATCTTTACTGAGCAAAAAGCTCTGTGTCCTCTCCTCCAACAGGCTTCCTGCAATTTCTCAAGCAGATGTGTCTGTGCAGAGAATGGCAGAACTGAAAACGGTCCACAGGAAGAAGGTCGCAGTCACACATCATTCAGTAACTTAACCTAGAAAACTTTGGCAGTAAAACGGCCCAAAGTTGATCCGATTCCATTCTTGGCCTGATGGACTTAAAATCTATTTCTCTCACAAAAGAGAGAAACAGATTTGCCGTTACTTTCTGAGTAGAAATTGCCAATCTCTGGTTTAAGGTGCACAACTACCCAACTGAGAATGCAGAATCCTGTAATCAGGAAAGAACAAAGTAAGAGGAAACTACCTCTTGAACAGATCCCTAAGGACACTCAGAAGAGAAGGGGGAAATCAGATTCCAATTGCAATTATTTTCAACCAGACAACAGCAAAACACAAGGTACTGCTGGTAACTAAGAGCCACCTGTACTTGAGGCAAGAGTTCAGCAAAACAACATTTTAACAGTCACCTTATTAAAACATTTGGAATAAACAAACCTTTTAAAGAAATATCCATTAGCTTCAAATTGTTCTCTCAGCATGAACTTTCCTCTGTATTCAATAATAAGTGCATCAGGAGGCAAGTCTTTGGCAGCTTTTAAAATTTTCTTGTTTTTTTGCACGTAACTCTATAAAGACAAAAGTTAATTTATGAAGTATCATTTTCTACCATTTTTCTATTAATTTTAACAGCAGATTATACATTCACAGCCACTAAACAATTCTATGAACTAAAACATCCTCCTTTTTGTAATGAAACCTCACGCTGGTTTTGATCAAACTGTCCTGTTCCTCTACCAACATAACTAGTTATGAATTTAGATTCAAGTAATACTTCAGCCCTAGTTCTCCAGCACATGGCTGAAAACCAACAAATTCATGTTCTCACAATTCAAATACTACATCCCTCAGTGCACTTAACTCTCAACACCACTAGGACAAATTGCTGCAATGTTTTGCATAGCACTTCTAAAAGGCATCAACTCCTTTGAACAAAACAAAACATGCAAACGTAAAAGGACATTCATGATCCATTCAAGGTAACAGAACAGGAAAATAACAAAATAGTAATAAAAAAGAATACCAAGAGAGTCTCCAAATTTCTTATTTCCATATCTTTAGTCGGAAGGATGGCTTTTAATTAAAAACCAATACATACCCTGAAAATTAGTGAACTCACACCTCTCATAACTGTCATCTTGAATCAAATAGGAAGTAGCCTCTACGTAGGCAAAAGGCTCTGTAAGCAGGGATATTCCTCTAAGGAGGGTGTCCCATATGCCATGATGGTCTTTGAGGAAAAGAAGCAAAGATGCTTCCATTAATCTGCTACAGTGACTACTTCTCCTCAAGACTTCTGCTGTGAAATGCTAAGGTCTGTTATACGGACCTGATTTTAAGCCGGGTATTAACTGATGTTAAGGATAGAAAAAAGACATTGCACAATTTCTTTATAAACTAGAAATTGACAAAGCTTGTTACCTCTACTGGTGGTTTGAAAATCAGATTGCTGGTGCTGACTTCTTTTTTGTCATTTCCATTGCCTAATCTCAGAGCTATTTTTTGCGCCTCTCTCTGGACACCCTCACTGTACTGGTTATTATTTGCTTCTTCATAACGATCCATCCATGCCTTGATTTTAGTTTCCCATCCAAAGTTTGAACTGTCGGTAGGATCAATCTCTGGAGCTGAGCCCTAAAAATTAAAGTAAGCGACCAGATGTTACAAGGTAAAAAGAAGATATTAAAATAAAACAGTAAGTCTACAAAAAGCAAAATGAAGAGCAAAGGTATGCCACTGATTTAAGGGCTGGGGTAGTTTTTGGTTTTTTGGGTTTTTAAGGAAGTCGGTACAAAATTATGCATTATTTAAAAGCACTGTGTTCAATACAGTAGCATTACATTTGTCCTTGTATGAATTTTATTTCATAAATATCACCCAAGTTCAGGAATACATTCCCCCTTCAGTATGGATTCTAGCTTTTAGTCACATGAGGATGGAGACTGACATTACTTCCTCCCACAACTGCACTGCATCATGAATCTATGAGTGCAGAAGCTGGAGCGTCAGATCTCCCTTCCTACTAAACTTTTGTGGACATATGCAAATATAAAGAACTCCAGCTTCCATCCTGTAATACATAGATTTCATTTGCCCCTTTCAACTTCAAGGGTCATGCTGTATCTTTTTTCCGCTTCACATCACTAAACTTTACTCATCCTACACCTACTACATTAAGGTTGTGACTCTACTGTTACAGGCTTTGCACAGATCATTTCTCTCCCCCTATCTGTTCCTCACTAAACAATTTTCTTCTGCAATGCTTCAGATCCTTTCACTTTTAAAGAAAGTGCCGTTGTACCTCCAGACCTCACAAGCAGCAGCCAGGCTGCAGCCAACCAATGCTCCTTATGGACAGCAGCAGCCAACCAACGCTCCCTTTTCTATCCACCTGAGCAGAGACACTATTAAACATTAATAAAACAGCAAGCAGTTCAGCAAATCAATTTACCTCTTACCGATTACATTTCTTTTGTGCATCAAGAGAACCATATACACAACAGTACTAAAAAAAGGTGTGAGGCTAAGAAAACCATGAAAACACGCAATGGAACCTTACAAACACCATACTCAAAAATCACAAAATAAAGATTTTCTTCCCCAAGTCTGTCTGCGCTATTGGCAAGTCACACCTTATACATTTGAAGTATAAATTGTTCCCCACTTGTTCTTATATATTCCAGGGATGAAAAAAAAACTATTGGAAATACCTAGTTTTCAGACCATGCATATTTTTATCCCACAGAAAATTTAAAGAGTGCTGTAACACGTAGATCTTACAAAGCGGACATCTCAACACAATTCCTTAAGACTCACTCGTGCTAGTGTAGCGAGTCCCACCAGATGAATACATGGGGTTCAACACAGCTTAAACTCATTTAAAGTTTTAAAAGTTAACTTTCAAATGCAATATAGTAATTTCTTTCTTTTGCTGCTTAGATCTGTGAAAAGCTGGAGCTACTAAGTTAAAATGAGGTCTGCACTAAGTTTTACTCCCTTGCATAGCACAAACAAGCCCCAATTCCTCCACTGCCTCTTGAAAACCAAGTATTCTCAGAATAAAAATTTACACCACGTTATCTCAGTTAATTTACAGGACAAAAATCTAGTGCTCATACCTTATTTTAAAATTACTACAATGCATATGCAGTACATTAGTTATCAAGAGTATTTTACTGCTTAACATATAGCCCCAACTGCACTCTTGATGCTTCATGTTGTATCAAGTAATGTACAATTAAGGTTTAAAACAAAAACCAAACAAAAATCTCATTACCTTTACTCGTGAAGATTTCCTGGATCCTTCTCGAAATGCCTGAAACAACATTACATAGAATATTACATAATATACATTAAGAATACAAAATTCTTTGGAGGAAAAACAAAATCTCTTAAGGAATTCAAAATTACCAACAAACTGACAGCTTTCCAATGTGGACCATTATCAGTAAGACACGCAAGATGATGACAAAAGAACAAACTACGTTGAAATCTCAAGACAGCAGTATGTTACATCTTACAAAACAGAATTTAAAAGTCAATTCAGCATTCCAAACTAAGTGCATACTGTATGTCAGAGCAAGTAGACCAAGTACCCTCACCTTTCTCCCATATGACATGACTCTCTAGAACTTCAGAATTTAAGACAAAGTAACTGAAAACTTACCCACAGAATACCCCACACTTATCAAGCAAATCTGTAAATTGCACACATCCTTCACTACACTATTTGTGGAAAGAGGGGAGGGGGAAGCAGGTGTCACAGATGTCCTATAATGTTAACTTTTGAAAGTAGTTTGTCATTCTACAGCAATATCTCCTTCTTTGCATCACCTCAGACAATGTTGGGAGACAACAGAAGGTACCAAGTTTATATTCAGAACCATTCGTTGAAAAGGAAACATTTTAATCAAGATTTCCAAAAAGATACTGGTGACTAATTCTGACATCTAGTTTTAAAGGACAAAATTTTCATCCAAGCCAGTAAAACTGAACTGCAGAAAGGAACTTCTTAGCTTAGGAAATTCCATGTACTTTACTTCTTCACATGTATTATATTTGTCTTCACATATATTGTATTGTTCACAGCTGTAGCTAAATAATATAATGTCAGTACCCTGTTTACCGAAGTAGTTTAGTACCTAATTTTCTGACAGCCTACTTCCACACAATTTCAATTAAAATACATGCACATAAAGTCACATCAGGACAGCTTAAAGCAAACATTTCTGATCTTAAAACAATCCACAACCAAAGACTTTCAGACACATTCTTATTTGGGTATCTGAAGTCTGTTCTGCCCCACCTCTGACTACATCAGGTGGTCCAGTAAATGCGATTCCTCCTTACAAATTCTGTCTCAATTATAAAATTGAACTTTCATGACTAGTACATATTAACTGGAATTGGGAAAAGGTTGGGGGGAGGGGGGATGCAAGGGTAAACGGCAGGGAAGATTGTATCATTTACCCAGAATACTACATTTCAATCTAAACACAGGTAGTAAAATATTATTACTAACAATAAGTCTAATTTTTCAAACCACTGTCTCTTGATAAATCACACAGCTATAATTTACAACAGAGATATAAAAAGAGAAATTACATTTACTTACTTTTTTACATTTTGCTATGTTCTGTTCTTTTTCTCCACTTTTTTTCCTTTTCTTATCATTGACTTTTGTAACTCTTGTAGCAGTTAAAGTAATTGTAGTTGGTGTGTGTTGAAAAGCAGTATACAGTTCCACAGGAACCTCATCACCACTCTCTGTTGCGCTGGTATCCCCATCTTTAAAACAAAGAATATTCTTTAGTCAAATACTGTAGAAAGAACATTCACTAGTTACTCTACACCTGCTTTCAAAACACAAAAATGGGTACTGACAAATGCTTCAAGCATTCAAATGCCAAATTCACCAGCAGTTGCAACAGCCTAAAAATGAATGACCAATGAGAAGCTGGTAATTAACAGATGTTTGTAATACCAGTAAGAGAAAGATACCAGATTATTTCTGTTTTCTGAATGGAATTGTATCATCATATTCAATTATAAGCAAAATTAGAATCAGAACAAAAATGGTAAAAAAATTATTTGTTAACTTGTTCACTTATATATAGCTTTTACTGGTAATAGGGCTTTAGGATTCTCTCAGATGACTGTATTCTAGAGGGGATTAAAATTAATGAGTACCCAGCATTTCTTGTGAAGCCCTATTAATCAGTCATGTGTAAGTTGTAATTAACTATTTCAACTGCGATTTGCAGTGTCAAGTACCTTTTTCAGGGTAAATATGTCAATTTAGCCAAAAGCCTTCTCCCCTCAAAACACCTTAACAGTACCATTCTGCTACTCAGGGAAGAGAAAAAGAGAAGTCTATTTTACCTGTTAAAACAAGATCATATACAAACTGACAGAATTTTTTTCCTTTGTGCTGTGCACCCGCAGACCTAAACGCCAAGCCTGAAATTTAGCATTCATCAGCATTTATGTCAGACAAATACATTTCCTGACCTGAAACAGGATTACCCTAGTTCTGTCAAGATGAAAGGCTGTGAAGTATGGGAAGGATTGGAAGAGAGATGGTGCACAGAGATAGGAGACTACTGTTCACATGGGCTCAGTACAGACTTCTTGGATTTTAGCAGCTTTTACATATATTCTTCCTTCAGTAAATCTACTCCACACTAAGCAAGACTTCTTCTGAAACTGCACCGAAGCAGGCTTTACAAATACTTAATATGAGAGCAAATAAAGCATTTGTTCTGAGCTCAGAAGGACATCGCCTTAATCAGTGCACTCAACAGTCCTAATTCTTGAAACCTTCTTTACTAAATAAAGAACTCCAGCTACTGGTTACTCTGATTTTTCTTGCTTAACAGGATTCTTCTGTGCATAATAAGCAATCTAATTTTACCATCTTGGTTGTTCTTTTGAACAATTTATTAGGCACATAATTACACTTTATATATTAAGAGCTGATGAAGTTCTATGAATTTGTTTACATCTATGCTGGGACTATTTTCTGAACTAGCATAAATAAAACACATAGAAGAAATGTCTAATCAAAGAAGAATGAATAGCAGAATAACCAATGACTGAGAAATGAAAACCCAAGGGCCTCTTGAAACTGTCAACATTTGTCATCCATACACTAGTGCCTACAGAATTGTTAATCAAAGGCAAACACCTCCACCCGACCCCAGCCTCAACCCCCCCAAAAAACCCCCATAAAACACTGTCTTCCTTTGGGAAGCAACATTTCAATATTGTTGCCTACACTGCGCCCCAACTTACTGTAAAGAATAATTACCTCAACCTAACATATAATTACACAGAGTTGTTTTGAGACACTCCTTCCTAACCTACATAACCTGCTTTCACTTTGAAGAGCCTTAGTAAAGCACACTAAAGGAAGATTTTGCATCTTGGAAGGCAAGATACAAACTCTTCAAATTTCACAAGAAGTTATGGGCCAGAGTCATTTCCCCATAAGCAGCAAGTGATTTCATCAGCACTAGTTTCAAGACCAGACAGCTTGAAGCAACATTCTTGAACAAGTTACACATCTAGATACTACATCCTAAAAAATAAACGTAAAAAACTTATATAACACTAAATTAAAGGTAAAATCTCTTCAGTTCCTGCTAAGATTTTGACTCCCTCTCCTCCCTGAAGTTTATAGTAAATGATTAGATAATGTGGCTAAAAGTCATCTCTTAAGATTTGAACTCAGCATTAACTTCCCCTGTCCTGTATGTAAATTCAAGTTCATCCTTACAATATCATCATACCACTTAATAAGCTCATTAACTCAAATTATAAATGTACTTGTTCTATTATTTTAATAGATTCAGAAACATTTAATTTTAAACTCTACCAAAAAAAAAAGACAAATCTTAAGAGATGACTTTAACTCAGCATTAACTTCCCCTGTCCTGTATGTAAATTCAAGTTCATCCTTACAATATCATCATACCACTTAATAAGCTCATTAACTCAAATTATAAATGTACTTGTTCTATTATTTTAATAGATTCAGAAACATTTAATTTTAAACTCTACCAAAAAAAAAAGTGTACTATCTAGCAGGTCAGCCTATAAAGTTTGGTTCTGTTAAAATGAAAACAGGCAAAACAAAAGCATGATTGTAGTGTTCTAAGTAAGTTATTAATGACTTAAGGCAGCTTAGCACTGGACAGCAGAAAGTGCAACTGCACCAAGAAGCACTATTAAACCACATACACTTCTAGGCCACACCACACACTTCAGAATTTTCTGAGGGCGTATGAAGTAGGCAGGACGACCTTATCCACATGGTGTTTTTTAAAGAAATCCTAACACACACACACACTTGCACATACCCCAATACTTCAGAGACATGATTTGAAAGTAAAACACGTTAAATTTAGGAGGGTGACTTCTGTAATACTTTGAAGTATCACTTGCCAATCAAGAAACCTATGACACATTTTGGTAATGGCTGGACAGAACTCCTGAAAACTAGGCTGGCTGAGTTGTGAACTTCTATAAACAGTAGGAGAGCTATTTTCATAAAATATAGAGACTGAAATAGGCACTTACACTACAAGCCTTATCTAGTTACCAAAGGCCAAAAAAAAAATATGCCAAAACACAATATAATTGTATTACCTAAGCTTAGCAACTTTTCTTGTTGTCAAAACAAAACCAAAAACATAAAACATACCAACACACACACCCAAATCAGAACTAGGATTCCCTCTCAAAACTATGCTAGAATATTTTAAATCTCAATTATGTAATTCTTAGAGCCAGGAATATCACCTGCAAGGGATTAGTTTTAGAAGATTAGTATAAGGATATGAGTCGCCTATACTACAAAGGAAAAAATGACAGAGCTGTGAAATAATTTTTTTCCAGAAAGCGACTTAGTAACCCTCTCTTGTCATAGAAGATGAAACCTGAACCTTTTCCATCTTGTCTTCAGTAACTTACTCAAAGTAGTCATTATTATAAAACCTACATTCATTATTATGGAACTTTAACAATATTCAAACAGATTGAATTGTTCCACAATGATAAGAAAAAAAGCAGTGCTGACATCCTTTAATAAACACATGGAACTGCAACAATTCTGATATGATGTTATCTTACTAACGAAAAAGTCAAGTAAAAGGCACTGATTTACTGAACCTTATATGCAGAAGGCTATCAAAATTGCAGGAACTCTTTACACACTCTTAAGTCTATACAGTTGATATATACTTATTTTGTAACCTTTACCAAGGAAAGAACTTTAAACTTTACTCACCTGACATATTTTCCCTTTTCCTTCGTTGCAACAGCACTGCCCTTTCTTTATCTAAATTCCTGAAATTAAAAAATAAATTTTATTCCACCCTTCACACTAATGCATTAATATATCTAAGTACTGAAACACACCTTTTCATAGTTACCATTTTACATTGACTATTACAGAATCAACTGACTCGTTGAACTATCAGATACTTAGAAAAACATCAGTTGTGCACCATCCAGTTCCATTTTAATGCAAAACACATACAAGTATCAAAATCACTTGAAAACATAATGAAACTTGATAACTGAGAAGAGACAGTTGGTCCATAGATTACAGATAAGCAGGAACTAAACTATTTTCCCACAGATTCTTCAAAACAATTGTCACAATAAAAAACAAATATTCTATGACAACAAGGTCCAAGCTATTTTTCAGAAATAAAAGAATCATTTATTGGTAATTAAAGTGTTCTGAACACGCATGTCTTTTATTCACTGTTTAATTAACACTCTGCAACATAAGTAATGGGTAGCATTTTATACTCTACATCACAGGACAACTGTGATGACAGCCAGATATAATCTCCCTACCACAGAGTCAGAACAAAATGCCCTCCTTGTCATGTCATACGACTTCAAGTTTGGGGGGGGGGAGAGGGGAAGTGCACATGAATACTCATTCCAGAGCAAAAAATCCTCTGAGTGAGCACTGCAGCTGCAGCGTATTGGAATGGGGTCATAAAACCAAAAGACACCAAGAAATATTGGTGGGGCAGCTGACCTGAAAACACTGCTGCTAAGGGTTCTCAATGTTTAACCATCATGAAATGAAATAAGCAATGGATTGTCTATGTACTGGTCAGCCCGAAAAAGGATCCAGGAATCACTGCAATGCCAATAAGCATTTCAAGGGTTCATCCCTGCTGCCTAGTGAGGTAAAACAACTACCATGAGCAAGAGAACACAGACTAATAAGATCATCTGCATCATAAATGTAGCTCCTTTAACTAGGATTAGGAACTAGTTCCTGGAGTTAGGAACTAACTCCAGGATTGTGCTACACAGTCTGTGCTTCATCTGTTGGTTGTTCCACTACCTTCTCTTTTTTATTCTCTACTTGTTCTAGTTATTTAGATTTCAAAATCAAACGAACTACTCACCTTGGTTGACAACGTTCACACAGATATATGTCAGGAATATTCTGCCTGTCAATCCCCATGCAGTCAATGTGCTGCCAGACACTTAAAACAAAAAAAAAAAAAAAGAAAAAAACCATGTTTTTATTTTAAGTACCATTTTTTTAATTGTGTGCATAATATACACACACACACACAGACACAGAGAGCGAGCCATTCTTTTTTTCATCATGATCTTTACTCAGATTGAATACTGCCTAAAACTACATCTCAATCACTGTCTTCGCCACCACTCTGCTAGCTGATTTTCTATTCCACTGATCACTGTAATTCCAATCTTGTGGCTGTCTCCTGTTGTCTCTCTGCTTCTTTAGACTCATTTTCCCTCTTGGAAATTTTCCTCTAACACTGGAAATAAAAAATGGTAAATTATCACAATAGAGAACAAGATAGAGAAAATTACCCTCAGCAACAAGACTTATGCTTTATGTAGTAACAGGAGTTTTGTTTTTAAACAAAGATTACACGTCCTTATAGAAAAATATATATTATTTTTATTCTTATATAAAAATCTATATATACACAAATATATGGTTTTATTTACATATATTTTAATAGAACATGTTTTTATACACACATCATGACTGGTAGCACTGTTGTGCAGCACAGCAAGAGCTTCAACTGCTTCCTGCAGTCAGGGATGAGCAGCTGCTTGCTAGACTGAAGGCTAACCTAGGACAGTGGTTTATGCCCATCCCCACATTGCTAGAAGGAACTAGGACACAGAAATCATTGCTGTCCTCCCACTTGTGAATTTATCACAACTTTCTCCAACTCTTCACAGAGAATCTCTTCTTCAAAAGAAGCAGACTCTACCTAACTGGAGGCTGCCTACAGCTCCACTGCTGAAAGAATATATAAATAAATTTTCAAAATAAGGGAAAAGGTTATCAGAATCAAGGACCATCAAAAATTAATAACAAGCTTGTTACGTAAGCAGACAGAAGAATGCAGCTTAAATTAAGGTTTTAATTAGCTGTAACAATAATTTTAGAAATACACAACAATTTAATAAATTCAGAGCATTCATTAAGTGTACTGAATGCAAAAATACAGGCTAATACTGATTAAATCCAGAAACATGAGATTTGTTTTCTTCTGCTAAGTTTATCGGCTCTAAAAATTTTTAAGCTCATTTTTTCAAGTTCAAGTATTTAATAGCAACTACTTATTTTATTATGATCAAGTAGGAGTTTAAGCATGAACACAGGAGTTCAAACACTTAACTTCAGCTTCTCCAACAAAAACCTAGGTTAGTCTTCTCATAGTTATTAAAATGCTTAAAACTGTCATTTGAAAACGAAGAGTTCTTATCAGAAAGACCATGCACAGATATGAGATATTTGAGAATTTTCTGTCAGATTATTTTGCATCCTGCAAGTTACGGGATTTACATATATGTAATTTACTGAGATGCTTTATTACTCAGTACATGCAGACTAAGAACCAAACCCTAGGGCTTTATTCCACCATATTAACAAGTAACTTGGACAAAATAGCAAAGAGATATCCTTTTTAGAGGGGAGAAACATACCCTTATTAAGCAACAATGCACAAGTAACTGCATGAACAAATTAATGGAGTAGTCAAGACAGACTGGAATAAGGCATAAAATACTCACTGGTCTTAACCAACTACCTTGCCTGTTAGAAAGTCATACAACCTTCAAACACTGTTTTGATGGAAGGAAATTTCCTATGACTCAACACAATTAAAACACCATTTAGTTACAATTATTTTCAGTACAGCTTTTAGTTTTAAGTCATTTTTACCTTTCAAATTAATTTAATATTCGTTACCTGCACTTGTCACAACAGATCATATATCCATCATCATGTGTAAAGCCACAAATGCATCTGGTAATATCAGTTCCATAGCTTCCATCCTCTGACGTGCTGATGGTAGTAGCACTGGAGGTTTCATCAAAGTTGGGAGTGGTAAATATGCCTACTTCATTCTTGCTTATAAGCACTGATGGAGGAGGAGAAGCTGGAGGCGTTGGAGGAGGCCGAGCACCATAGTTATGGTCCTAGATTTTTGTAGAAAGAGAAGTTACAGCTCTTAAGTGTTCATACACTGATGGTTATTTAAGCCAAAGTATAAGAGTTCACTTTATAAAACCTTCAGAGACTTATTTTTTGGTAATAGTTTAAAATTTTGTCATTGCTCATTCTTGATCTTTATCTTCTCAATTATGTTTTACATTTAAGTGCACTATGTTCTATTCTAATCAACCATCTTCAGTCAAATTACCCAACTCCCAATAAGACATAAAAGTGTAACCATGAATCAGAGTTTTTCCAGTCAAGAACATCAGATTTTACATAATCTATTTTATAAAGAATACTTAGCGTGAAACTTACTGCATAGGGCAAACCAATGTAACTGTGTGAATGCGAGCTGCTGGTATACAACTGGTGCGGATAACTGTTCGATTTTTCAACTACCACAGGGCTAGCTTCTACAGATTCTGGTCTGCAAGGCAAAAGACAGAATAATAATAAATACAAATAATATGTAATTTATGTTATTACAGATACTTGTTGCACAACTTCTAATTAATTGCCTGATGATCTTGTTTAAAGGTGCATACAAAAGGGGGGGAACACCAGACTCACACCCCCCCCAGTTACTCCCTCATCCAAAAAAAAAAAGGAAAGCCAACCCTCTTCTCTCATTTAAAATGAAGTTTCCAGAGCAGCAGAAAACGTATGCCTCTGTAGTTACAAAATTTTTCTCAAAAAAAGTGCACATTGAATCACGTGCAAAAGGGGGACAGAAAAGCATGTCACACACTTTGTCAGGGAGCCATCAGTCTGTATGCCCAAGCGTACAGAGTTGTAACAGAAGGTGTGCAAAGGACTCCAGCTGAATGATGGCAGAGGGTAGAAGCGGTAATTCAGAGCTGCAAACAGACAGAGCCCTCAGCCCTGCGCGGCCAACGCTATTCGATTGTGCAGCGACACCTAGCGGCAGCGTGAGTGCACCACCCGCGGCCGCCCAGCCAAGCAGGGCTGTTCCTACACACAGAAATCAAAGTTCGCAAGAGGTTTTGTAGTGCAAGGCAGTCCCTTCTTCAGTATACAATCTAAGGTCTATATGCACTGAACCGCAACATGAAAGACAGGAAAGATAACAGAATACTAAAGTGCAAGAAATTATACCTTCATTATCTTTCCTGAGCAGTTACATTAATGCATGCAAGCATATATATACTCTCACGACTGAGACACTTTTATTCAATAACCTGTGGCTTCCTCATTGCACTATGATTCAATCACACCAGGACAACCTTCAGATGAACCCAGAGTTACCTAGTTGCATTCTGGGCTTTTCTCTTTGGTTGACTGGCTTTAATACATTGAAAGGAATAGCAAAACATCAATATCTAAAACTGAAGTGACTTTTTACTTGCCTCACAAATCAAGCCTGGTTCATTTGTCTAATTTGAGTTATATTATACTTGAAGTCTATTATCAATCATAAATACCTTAATTCCTTGAACTAACTTTTTAAATAAAGTTTGTTTTACTGAACCTTTTAGCTCAAGTGGGTATCACTCTTTTTTTCTTAGACATCAAGATATTAGGCAGAGGCTCTTCTGTTATGCCAAGTGATACTAGTTTAATCTAAAAGGATACCAGCAACTTCTCATTTTGGTAACATTTTTTTCTCAGAATATAATTAATCATTAGCTTTCTGAAAACACCACACAGTATTTTCATGTCTACTTGAAAGTGTCCTACTAACATTTTTGGTGGCCCATTTTTCCCTTAGGTTTTCCCCATGTGAGGTTATCACGTGATAAAATTGTTTAAAAAGAATCACTAGTTAAGAACACCAGTGGGTGAAGACTTTAGTTTCTACAGTCCAAAGAAAAAAAAAGTCTTTTTAAGAACATCTATGTCTCTAACAGTCACCAGTTGCACTTTTTTAGGTACCGCACGAACACGTGAGTGCACAAATCACGTGACAGGCTAACATTAGAACTACAAGTTCAGACCAGCATGAGACAAAAACCAACTCTGACAACACCTGTCCTTCATTACCTCATAAACCCAGAAGATTCCTCATTTACTCTCTTAGACCACTTCTCAACTTGAAAACAATTTCGTTCTGTTTGTTGGAAATTATCTTCTATAGGCAGCTAAAAATTTGCCAGGTTAAAACCCACCAAAGTTGCAAAAGGTGTGCCTTTCCAACACATTTGCCTTTACCTCTTTACTGACATAACATATTTGTGTGGTCATCATTCACCACTAGTGTCACCCAGTTAATCCTTCTGACAATACAGCAATCAAAATGGCAATAAATGAGGCATTGATTATCCATCCATCACGGCTAGGGCAAAAACTAACTTATCTTTCTCCAGTTCAAGAGGGTTCTGATCACTGTATTGCTTCTACTGCTATTTACTGAATGGGCAAAGCTGTAGCACCATTATTCTTACCCACTACTTGCTCAACCTAAGTCTCATTTGCTTAGGTTGGAAAATACTCAGTTTTCCTAACAGGAAAGCTTACTGATACAGGACAGGGAGGGGAATTCAGGTACAATCCATCTTTCAGCAATGCCACAATTAACTTAGGAGAGTTTCCTTCGCTAAATAATAAATATTACCATGACGTAAATACCAGCTACTTCAACATGGGAACATTCAATGAAAGATAACAGAATGGAAGTGTCCTAAAAAGAGAAGTAATGCCTATTTCAACAACTGACTACAAAAATTAAGAAGTTATTCTAAATCTCCTGCAAAGTATGAGGCAAGACAATACACCCTACTCCCTAAATCCATTTCTACCTGCTCTAGCAGCTAATAAAGAGAACCAAATTTAACATTTAGAGGCGTAACAGCTGTGAGAAGCAGTAGCATTAAGCTTCCAAAAGCAAGATACAACAAACACATTTCTCCACAACTATTTTAATACTCATGAAACAGATTGAGAGTACATGGTTAAAGAGGAAAAAGCTCGATTTTACTTGAGCAAGGACAGCCAGGAAACGGATGGGAGAAAATCAGGTGAAACACAAAGGCAATTAAATCTTTGTATTACTTTTTTTTTTTTTGATGCAAAGACAAAATTGGAGCAGAATCAGTTTTCAGCAAAGCTTTTTTCAAATGCTTATCCACAGGAGCCACAGATACTTTTTTACATTTTAACAGATTCTCACCAGAGCTTTGAATGTAACTGTTACTGTTCTATTTATCCACTCAAATGCTACAGCAGGGTGGCAAACAGCGTGGAGAAGACTGAGAAATATGGGGAGGAGGTGGTGGAATGTTCACTGAAGCTAGAAGTTAATCATCTTAGGTTTGCTTTACAGTCAACAGGAAAGTGATATTCATCCCATAAGCAGTACAAAATGAGTATAATTTCTCCACAGAACTACAGACAACCTTTTAACTTTGGCAGACAGGTCTGCCAACACTCTAATATGCCCCTCACCAAGCTCCTTGTTACCCCTCCTCTGCCCACTATGTGGATAGTCCTGACCTTAAACAGAAAGCACACCCTCTATACTATTACTTGTCAAAAGGTCAAGGCCACCTTCCCAAATGGGCATCTCAGAATTAGAGAGTTTTGTGATTAAATACCTCTTCATAAAATATTTAGTTGTACAGCAAATTAAAGCATGAGATGCCACTTCATTTAAAAATAAATTTTTAAATTTTTTTTTTTTACTCAAGTGGCAGGGCTCAAGTAGTTTGGTACTACCCATTGTATTATAGACACACACACCCCAAGTTGCACCATTGGCATTGTTACAGGAATCCCAAAAAGCAAGTTTTCAGGAAGAAAACGTGTAAGCGTTTAGATCAGAAAGAACGCTATGAGGTTTGCCTTGCTTTTCAATGTAAGCCAGTTCTTTAACAGATTGAGGTAATAAGCTTGTCAGTCTTCTGAGCACATCACATTTTTAGCTTCACCTCAAAAAACTGCACCCTTAATGTCTAAGGGACATATTTATCATATTTATAGTTTTCATCAAAACGGAAATGTTTGTATTACAATACAGTGTATTTGAAGTTAGACCAAAATCCTAATATTATGCCCTAAAATAGACAAATATTACCATGATAAACTGATCATGATGTTTTGCTAAAATGTCATATTTATTTGTTAAGTGTTATGATTAGCAATTCAAAACTGTGCAAAATATTCACAAGGAGCAAAATTAAAAGCACCACAAGAAGAGCTTCCCCCATGCTCTTGGGCTGCAATGATTTCAGACATTCCTGTAACTTGAAAACAGGAACATACTATTTTCTCAAACAAATAAGAAATATTTTTTTTAATATTTTTTAAAAATCTTCAAATTTTCATTCTGCAAATGAAACAACTCATATTCTGGGTCATTTCTGACTGTTCTTATTTAAAAGTACAATGCTAACTGAAAATATTCTGCACATGGCCAGCAGATGGCATTGGTGATGAATTAAATAAGCAACACATGAGAACAGATAGTTTACAAAAACTCAGTCCCTACAAGCTTATAGTTAACCTATATCAAGGAAATCAACTATCAACCATTCTAAGCTGTAGGCAGTTCTTCTTTAAAAAGTCTCGTCTCCCCAAAACCACTTCTTTCAAATACTGTTTTGTTCCTGATGGTGCAATAATGGAGGAAAAAAAACAAAGGAGGGCTGGGGGGAGAGGAAGGGGAGGGGGAAGAGTGAGTAGCTTTTGACTAACACCTGAAATAGTCAGTCCTTAAAATCTGGGGCCATTTACCACTTCTATTAAGATGTAGCTAATTCAAATGGAAAAAAAAAAAAAAATCTCACTTAAAGGAAAATTTCCAAAAGCAGGTGGGTATCCAAGCTTTAGGTTATGAAAACTTAATAGTACTTCCTGAAAACATTTATCAAAACTCCAAATGAAACCTCTTGTTCCCAAGCACACTTCAGCAGCAGCAAACTGCCATACACCAGTTTGAAAGGCCTAATTTTCAAGGAGTTCAGGTTTGTTTTCCATTTGCACCAACACACCTGAGCAGTATCTGGCTGAAAGTCAGCTCAGATACTATATTTTGTATGAAAACCAGTTATTTTTTATTTTCAAGACGATTTATCTAACCATACACATCTCATGGGCTTCACTACCTAGACAACAAAGAACTGAGTGCTGCTTCTCTGCCAGAGTGAGTTCTGCTACTTAAGCATCTCGTAGCAGGCCCTACATGTATAGGCTGGCCCGATGCTGTCTGTAGGAACTGGCAAGCTTCCCATTGCCCTAAAATACTTTTAAAAAAAAAAAAAAACAAACCCACACCTATTTCAACAGCAGTAATGGGAGAGTAGGTTTTTATTTTCTAAGACTACGGAAGAAAATATCATGAACGCTTGGATATTGAGCTCAATAAAATGATCTATATACTGTGGTTAACAGGTTCATTATACAGGCATTGTCTCTAAAACATATGCAGATATTAAAACCAGTAGAGCAGTACCATCAATGTATTTCCCAATGCATAGACTAGCTTAGAACATGAGTATAAGCTAACACTCTCTAAAGTCAGGAAGATCATTTTCAACTTTCCAAAATGGCTGGCTCTGCTTACTATTTTGAGGTCTTTAACAGTAAGTAGTCACGCATATTCATTTTCAGTAACCCATTTACAAATAAAGGCAAAATATTTATGCATTCTGACTACTATGGCACTACGAACTGGAGAGCCCACTGAGGTGCCAGTAACAGAAGAGACATACTATTTCACCAAATTTTTCATTTTTAAGTTGTTCTCCACATAGGTATTTGCTACTGTTATTAAAATAATACTGCGATGTGCAATCACATAAACTACCCACCTTTTTGACAGGCTTAACCCTTAGTCTGAAGCACAAGGAAAAATCCCTGAGCACTAAGAGATGGCACTAAGCTAAGAGTGTTTTCCTGGGCTCCTTCTCCTACATAATCAGGTTGGCCATTCCCCCATTCTTGTGTTTGCTCATGCTTCAGCAACTGATGAAGCAATATCAGACCTGTCAGTAACAGTGAAGAATTTCCAACTCCGCCCTCTTGGGAAAGTCCCAGAACTTGCTCAAAGACAATCTACGATTGCTGTCAATACAATCATATCCAACATGCTACTCTCTGGAAGACAACATACAAAAACTAGGTAAATCACACAGATGGTGACAGAAAAGGTTTACAACTGTATCTGCTGGTAGGCTAGGGACACGCCTTCATGTCACACTTCTTTAGTGACATGGCTTTTAAATCAGTGTTAGCAAAATCATGCAACTACACCTCTTTCAGGCTAAGAACAGCAGAGACAACACGAGTCAATCTAACTGGTAACAGTCACTTAACATCTGAGGAAAAGCAGTTTCTAACTGGGTCGCCATGCCATAGTTATCAAGCAAATAACACACTGTGAACTCTATCTTGTTTATATTAACAACTATATTTATTTATTTTAGTCTCAGCATGGCATGCTGTGTCTGTAAGGAACGTCAGCAACCTCAGGAATCATGACCTTCTTCGAACATAAAAGAAATCCACAGGAAAAGATAATGAAGACAGCTGTGAACGGGTCACTCAAGTTAAAAAAATTTTCTGCACCAAGGAAACTAGTACTCATGATGAGATCAACAAAACAACTTTACAAATTTAATGTGACAAAAAGCTTCAAATTGCAAATTTTGTTTTCTTCAGATAAAGGGTGCAAAGCTAGAATAGCCTCATATGTAATTGAAGGCAGAGGAGAGAAACACCCCCTTGAACAGCTGTTCGAGAGTTGTGCTCACAGTGTGTAACATTTCTTTCAAAGTTTGGAAGAAAAGCCATTTGCTTCTTAAAGGCAGTGGTATTACTTCACACACTCTCAAGCAAAGGCTGTGTGTAAACTAAATTCATGTTAGTTATTTTATGCACCTGTTAAATGAAGGACCACTTTATGAAGTTTATTTTTGACTTATGAAAGACTTCAAGCATCTATGTAAAGTAAGTCTAGTCTATTGTTTCAGTATCTAAAACAAACAAATGTATTTTTGTGGTAACCAAAGACAGGGGCAGTCTTCAACGTCACTACAGAAATGCTAAGAGGAAGGCAAAGAGTGGTTAAAAAATAAATAAATCAAGAACCAATTTAATATAAATGATTAATTTAATATTTTTTGTTAGATCCAAGAAATGAACTGGGTTCCCCCCCCCGCATATGCAAAGAAGTATACAAAATTCACTGTGGCTTACACAAACTCTCTTGACCTTTAACATCCCCTTTAGTATCTTTTGACACCCATCTCTTCCTAAAAAACTCACCTGCCATATATTCTACTAATGTAAAAGCAACTAAGAAAACAGGGGGAAAAAACCAATCCAGATACTATTCTGAAATACACAGAGCTCAGTGGCGTCACATACCCATGGTGCACTGTTAACAGCTGTAACACCACTGTGGTCATTTAACTCTCAAAGAAGAAAGTTGCCCAAAACGTTATTTGTCTTCTCATAGCCAGGTCAGTAAGACACACACAGAAAGACATTTGTTTGACAGGAAAAATCTCCAGTCAGTGATTAACTATACCTAAACTCTAGTCTACTAATACTCTACAGATTCAGATGCCACTAAAGGAAAAACAAAAAAAAACCAAACCAAAAACACACACACCACAACAAACCACCAACCCCCAAAACCCACCAAAAAACCCCAAACCGATCCCCTTCCCCAAAACACCCCACCTCCTCCCCAGAAACAAACCTAAACCACACAAACCCCAGGCATTAACTATGCTTCTTTCATGCAAAGGAAGAGTTTCTTGAATCAGAATTTCATGGGCTCTTTGTAATACTTTACACACTGTTATCCACAGCTACTAACTGAAATGAGTGATTAACAAGTCAATTTCTCCTAATTTTTCAGTATTATGTACTTTTGTGAAGACATGGTATTACACAATTAAGCTAGGCCTTCAGCTTTCAAAAATAAAGGCACCCGTGTTTAATTACTACCACTTCCTTTTTCCATTTACCATGCCAAACGAATCTACCTTTCTAACACGGGAAATCAAAAATATTTTTTTTAAATATAGTTAAAAGGAAACTGAGATGGTAAAATATTTTAAGTATGAAAAGCAAACCACACAACATCTGTATTTCTCAGTCTGATAAGCAAAAAAAGCATCTGTAGAACAGGTTAGCATTTCTCCTTTGCCCTCCCTGAAGAGGAAGAAACTAACTTAAGAATAAAGTAGCAGTTACTAATTTAAGTAATTAAAGATTCTATAAAACTAAAGAGACTCCCAAGTCCTCTCCAACTGTATTCAAAAATACTAGGGAAAAAAAATAAAAACAATAAAAAGGTAAGAAAACTTACAAATTACATTCACATACTTACTCTGAGCCTGCAGCCATTTCCAAATAAGAAGTATCTGCTGTGTCAACCCCCAATGGGATCACTATGCTCATGACGTTCGTTTCTGATAAATTCGATTACTACGGAGTCCTATGCATTGGTATCCAAAACACTGGGGCATGCCAGCCACAGTGCTCATTGCAAACATCTAAGTGCATCCACAAACCCTGTTAAAAAAGAACAACAAAACAAAAAACAGAAGAATGAGTCAGTTCATTTTAAAGCCAGGCAATTTTACATCATGTATTTAAAAAAACCAAAAAACACACACACAAAAATCAAATACACTTTTATCTGTCACAATGACTTCCTTAGTTTTATTTTACACAAGCAAAAGGAAAACATTAAATCTTCTTTGTAAGTTCCTAACTTCAAATAAACTTATTTTAAGAGAGTGTACGAGAGATCTTACGTCCTGAACTTAAGAATATTATGAACTTACAAAAATATTATTTCAATTGGTGATTAAAAATAATCATTCATCATCTTCAGTGAGGTGACAAAGATTTATAGCAGACTTACTGAATGCCAACTACATTTGCTCACTGCTCTATATTGCCAGAGCCCAGTTGGTGCAATTTTCAATAGAAACCTGATTATAGAATTTTTCAAGTATTTCTTAAAGACCATTGCACACTTTTGTTTTCCACTTTAACTAAAAACAAATTTCCATGTCCATGATACAAACTAAGGCTGTCAAAGGAAACAATACCATAACTTCCATTCTGTATTTTTTAAACCAAAATCATTTTAATGATTCACAATAATGATAAGAAACAACTTTGATTTCATTTTAATAGATCGCCATCAGAAGATATTATACCCATTGGATCCCACTTTAAAAAACACACACCACCAAATCTTCTAAGTAGCAAACCAAAAAGAATCAGTAATAGTTTTTAATTGTAAAGCAAAGCTACAATCTACTTGATTTGCACAAGTCAATACAACAGTCCTACCTGTGTGCCAGTTATCACTAGTCTCCCACTCCTCTTTCCAAGCAGGGAAGAACACCCAACCAAGTACAGGAGAGGAAATGCATGTAGCACCTCAGCTGTCTCCATTCACAGATAAGTAAACTAGTGCACTTTTACACCCCAGTAAAGGCAAGGTTTTCCACAAGTGAATTGAAGCAAACAAACTGAAGCAAAATACCTCCACCTGCAATACCTGCAAAATGAATAACTGCAAACTCCTTCCAAAATGTCAAAATTGCAAGAACACAGACCACTTTGCAATGAAGCACACAGAGTGCCTAATATATACCACCCTGCCATCTGACACAGTGTAGTACCTTAGTTGAAGTCCACAAAAGCCCAACAGTTTTCAGATCAACATATTTCAACAGACTCACCCTTGCCAAGAAAAAATTAACAAGCCTACAGTGAAAAATTGAGTACTTCTTTAAAAGACTTCAGAAAGCATTGTGGACTTAAATCTGTATTTTCTCCTTTTATTTATGACATCAGTATCTTCAGGGTAAGTCACACTTACAGGACATCTCTTAAGGTACACACTGGCACTGAGTCTTCCTCTAACTTAAATTTTATCTTACTGCTGAAGTTTGGCAATTAACATCAAACACCTCAGTATACTTTTAAGTGCCTAAACCTTCTACAGTTCATTCGCCCTCTAGACAGCAGAAGTCGTATTTTGGTCCCACTGCATAGGTCACCAAATACAATGAAGTAGAAAGCAACTCGACCAACAAGCCGTTGGGATATCTTGCTTTTCTCATTTAAATACTGATCATTTTCTTATCAAATACTAGAAGTGTCAAAGTGTATCAGTAGCTATGCATAAAATTAAGGAAACAACATACTATTTTCAAGAATAAGCAGCAAGAAAAACCTGTTAAACCAAAAGCAGGTATAGAACATTTTTAGAAGCAGACGCAAGAGAAACCCCAACCCCCTCTTAAGAGTTTAAGTGAACACTCATTCTGCCACCATATAGTTGACTCTATTCATAGGGTAGAGACCTGAACGGCCTCATCTACAACTTGCAGAACTTCAGCTTACCATTTAGTTCTCTTCTGAAAAAGTAAAAAAGTTTGTGTTAGTTCCTACCCAGTAACTGGAAGGAAACCATCAACATTTTTAGTCCAGGTAAATTGGCTATCACAGGTTAAGGGTTGTTGCACTACCAACTATGCTAACAAATCATTAGCATGGTAGAGATTTGATTTAATTCTTGTAATTATAGAATTCTAAAAAAAGTTTTAGTTTGTTTCAAAGTAGGTCTAAAAGACATACTGGACACCACTGCCTGGGATCAAGATCCTCACTTAGAGACATTTCTTGCACTTAAAATTACTTTGGTTGGTGCTGTGGTTTTTCCTAACTGAATTTTCTTTAAACACTTCTGACCAGGTAGAGTAACAACCAGAAATTAACGTAGGCAAAAACACCCGGAAGACTGATGGAAGTGAAGAACCTGCCTTAGACAGCTGCCTCATGGGTGATTACACCTGCAAACTTACACAAAACAATTGCAGGTGCCCAAGCATCATATATTCAAGTGGCCTTTACTGTCAAACACAGAAAGAAGAGATGCAGTTACCAAACCTTAGAATCAAGTGAAATTCAGGGCTTTTTTTTTTTTTTTTTTTTTAAAGTAACACAGAAAAAGAGGAGAGAGCTATGTGTATGTTTTTAGAGCTATGTATAGACAATCAATCTCTAATGCATGGCCCAATTAATGCCAACATCCACGACCAAGCAAATACATCACCACTCTTATAAGGAAAAAAAAAGGGGGGGGAGGAATGGGGTAGATGGGAACAAAGCCAAGATAAAGTTCTTTCCCTACTACAAGGATTGAAATACATCTTTAAATCTTAGTCAGAATACACTCAAAAATTCCAAGAGACTAATCTACACTGAATAAAATCAGAGACTTTTGGAACATAAATTTATTTTGCCAAACAGCATGAAATAGAAGTTGTTTTGTCTAAAGGGAAGTAGACTATGATTGTAATACTACCTCATTATTTTTTACCACCTTAAGATTTCATGTCTTCACCACACACACATAAAGCCCTCCAATGCTCTTCCTCTGCCTATAGTTAAGCATGGAAAAATGGAGGCAGTCACTGGCTTGCAATACCTACGCAGACAAGTTAATTCAAACATAGCTCATTATTTATAAGTAACCATCCTCAACAAATTCCTGTAAGGGAGGGAGGGGGGAGGGGTGATGACAGGAATGACCCAGGATAAATTCATTACACAATGCCCACTCATTAACAGAAGTGTGACCTTACAGGCCATCCAATGGTGAACACTAGACTGGTATCGGATTTGAGATGAAGGAAAATTATTATTTTCTGTCATGTCCAAACCAAAAGTATTGTCATGACACACTAAAATATTCCTAGTATTCCTACTGGATTATACTACAAGAATTGGGAACTTCAGAACAGAAAATAATATAACCACTGGGAAACTTTCTTCCTTACTCATCTTAAAAGTGACTGCTTATCCTTTGAAGCTAGGTATTTTAGATGAGTCATAAATTACTGTCTGCCATCATAATATGGTACTTTTACCCATCTATTTCAAGTCATTCTTTCAGAACTCTGACAATCTGTCACTCATGGCCTTCTAAGAAACTGTTTTCTTAGGTGCATTTCATTTAAATAATCGGCCAGGAGTAGAAAGAAGGGTGCTAAAGTCTTCCTACAATCCAAGCAGATTATACACAACTTAGTGTTTTAAGAAAGTCTTCCTTCAAGCAGTATGTGAACTTGAAAATTAGAAAGACCACGCTGGTTTGGTCCACTTAAGTGGACAAAGTCTAGTATAGTTAAAAGGCACTACATAAAAACTGCTGGTCCAAAGTTCAATAATCAGCTCTTCATTTGGCGAAGTAGCTCATCTACTATACCTTAATCTCAACAGCAGAGGACCTCCAATTTTGTTAGGAGCCACTCTCATTCTTTTCGTGATAACACACTGTAAGCTTTGAAAGAATTTTGGCAATTTCTTAGACTCATCAGATTTTCTTCATTACCACTCCACCAGCACAGCTTTATTATGTGAAAACATATTCCCTATTTGAAAAAAAATTTGCTTTTATTTACTTGCAGTTAAAGAGTTTATCTGGTCCTAAGGGTACAGTTTTCATCTTTAAAAACCATAAAAATTTTTGTTCAATCCGGTTAAAGCATTTATCTTGAGCAAGATCAACTTGTTCCAATTTATCACACTTTACCACTCAATCACACTGGTTTACATTTTCTATGGCAGCTCTTTCTCTGTCCCGAGAACACACAGGCACTTTTTGACTTAATAGACGACATATTAAGTATAAAATATTTGAAGCCTCACCATACTTCTCATGATCCACTTTGTCTATGACACCAGAACCTTTTTTTTTTTAATAACTGTGCTCTAACAACAGTATACTCAAATTATTAATCTGTGTGGCTTTATACAAAGAACATCATTTATGCATTAAACAACAGAAAATAAGTTACACATTATCCCTGAGGTATTCCACTTACACAACATTATTCTGTGGTCTAACGAAGACCACATGTTTCCTTTCTGCCATGTCCTTTTAAGATCAATTGTGTGACAGCAGAAAAAAAAAAAAACCAAACTTTTTCACTGGTATACGGAAAAGGCAAAAAAATAAAACTAACCACAAACATAGAGGGCTCAACTCTTGAATCAGAAGGTAAACGGATAATCTCCTGAAATTACATCAGTATTTTTGAACCTAATCCTACAGGGCCCAAACATTCAAAACCAAGTCCATGATCAGATGTTGGCAGAACAGAGCTCCAGGCCTACTCTATCAGCATCTCTTTTTTTCCGTCCTTCCACTCGCTTCTTGTAGGACCATCAAAAGCTACATAGAACAGTTTCAGGAAACAAGCAGATGATAGATCACCTAGATAGAAAGTACACTTGAAAAATAAGAACTTGAAGCCTAGCCAAACTGTCCAGATGACTCTAACAAGGTTTCATAATCCTAGCTATCAATCACCCCCTCTAAGTGTCAAGAGCTCAGAAATTCTTCCACAGCCATTCTCCGTGTAAGTTTTTTTGGTTGGTGGTTGTTTTGTTTTGGTTTTTTTTCCTCTAAGAAGGTAGGAAAATTATTTTTTAAAAAAACATTTAAGTACTTTTACTTGCATTTAGTGTATAAACTCAGAAACTGAGTTCCCATTACGTACATTCAAACAGAAGGTAACATAAACCTTATCAGAGAACTTTGACTTACCTTTATTTTTATTAATAATGAAGCATATTTTTCAAGCTAGAAGAAACCAAATAGTACTTGCTGTATTGGGAAAGGTACAATTCATATGGTTAAATGCTACATTGGTAGCTCACCTCTGCAAGACATTTACCCTTTTTTAAGAAGGGAGAGGGAAGAGAAAATATGACCAAGAAGCCTGCTAGAACTTACGCCATACGCGTAAGAATACTAAAGCTCTCATCTGGGTGCACAGAGACAAAACTTTTCATAAAAAAAATAAAGGATAAAAGCTGGTGGCAGCACCAGTGACAACTTTTTGCCTTAATGATAAAGAAATCCTAAACAAAAATATATCAAGATACTATCATATACTTATTACAACAAGGTCGGGGGGGGGGGGGGGGGG
>NW_015094506.1:44846707-44859704 GCF_001431845.1 Calidris pugnax
GGGGGGGGGGGGGGGTTGGTTTGGCTTTTTTTTAACGTTTACCCCTAACACTACAAAAACTAAAGAGTGGAAAAAATTAGTGAAACCTGTTTTTACTAGTCTTTTTAGTACATATGATGGCTTTTTCGCACAGAAATGTAATTTTTCCTTGTCTTTCCTTCCCTATAAATAAATCTCCAGATTCTGTTGTCATACCATAGACACTAAAGACAAAAAAGCGTTAAGAAGTTAAGGAAAAAATCTACTATAAAAGTGAGGAATAGAATACAAAGCAATGTGCAATATATTTTTTTTCTAATTTATAAAAGGGCATCAGGGAAATCATGAATTAAGCTTTTGACTAAATTATTTCTTAGCCCAAATATAAGAATTTTCCACATATAAAATTAGTTTAGTGGTTTGTGTAAGTCATTTGCTAAATTAGTTCAATTTTCTCACATCACTAAGCACTACAAAAATATTAAGTCTTTTTGTTCCTGTTTTTATGACTTCAGTATCCACCTGAAGTTCTTCAATGATATTTTCTAGCAATTGCCTCTATAAGTCACCACCTATTGACGATTACAAAATAGGAAAAAAAAAAGTTACATAGTTTAGATGTTTCAAGACTTGGAGATTTCAACACCGAATGCTTCTTCAGAGAGAATTACCAGGGCCTCCGTAAAAGCAGAGCAAAAGTTTAAGGGGGGAAAAAAAAAAATATTAGATCAGCCTATAATTAGTCTGAGTATTTCACAAGAGGACAGGGCTGATTTAAGTAAATCACTATTTAGATTTTATAGTGATACATGCAACTTTACCTCAAAGTCCTTAACTAGTGTCACTGCAGAAAGATTAATATACTAACCAAATTACTACCTCTGTACTCTGTCTGCTCTGCATCTTCACAAGGTCTATATACAAAATCTACACAAGTAGAGGGAAAAATTAATCAAGACCTTCTAACCTACCTACATATGCCAAGTGTCTTTCCTTAAAAGCAAAATGATATAACTTTAAATACATATTACAAAGTATGTGAAAGTGATAAATTTATCCATATTTAGTAAACTGATTAACTGAAACATCTGAGAATAATTATCACTCCCGAAAAATTATCATGAATTACCACATCTCCTGAAAAGTTACAGCCTGTGTTTCCCAACTTCTGGAGAAATGGGCAGTTCACCCCATGTTTAAGCAGAGCTTATTTCATAGAATTGCCTAGGTTGGGAGGGACCTTTCAGATCATCTAGTCCAACCGTCAACTTAACACTGACAAAAACCATCACTAAATCATATCGCTAAGCACTACATCTACCCATCTTTTAAATACCTCCAGGGATGATGACTCAACTACTTCCCTGGGCATCATTTTCCCCAAGTACAGAAGAGGCTGTCTTTTGCTAAACTAAGAGTACTAGTAAACCCATTGCCTCACACACTTTAACTACAGGCAAAAAATAAGTTAACAATTTCCTGGAGGAGTATTTAAGTATCGGAATATACCCAGTATACATATAGATTCATTTTTAAAGCATGTGTACAAATCTAAGGGAATTAACTTGAAGCTTACTGGAACAAACAGATGAAATTCCTGAAACAAACTCATCCCTACAGCCAATTTTCCACTCATATATGGACCAAGGAAGAAGACAAAGGGTTGATTTATCAGATTTACAGATAAAAATGATTCAGACATAAAATACACAAACTAATTACATGACAGTCTGGAGTCAAGCAAGACCTTTCAGTTCAACAAGCACAAGATGCTAATCTGCTTGTAATTTCAAGTCCATTTGAATGTAAAAGCAACATACCTGTACTCAGACAGCACTAAACCCAACCCAAAACTCCAACTTCCATTTGCTCCCAGTACAAAATTCATGCTACTGTGGGTCCAGGCTAGCTCCAGACAGTCACAAAGGATCACTCTGAAACTACAGTTTCCTACCCCAATGGGGTCTTTTGGGCAAGATGCAAAGATTTCCAAGATCATACTACTGCTTTCAGACCTCTGCTGACTCCTGCTGAACTTGGTGTTAGTTGTTTATACAAGTCGTCTCAGGTAGTAGAGACAGATGACGACCAAAAGATAGGACTCTGATTTTCTTACCACACCAGGAGAAACAGTCTATGAGGTGTGCTGGGGCCTTTCTCCCTCTTAAAAATGCTTTATTTATAAGGGAGGTGGATAAAAACATATTTGAAGTGCTGGTACCCAATATAGCACACAGAAACGTAGTTAAGTACCTTGCAATTGGGAGACATCGAATCAAGCCTACTACACACACCACAAAAAAGGGAAAAACAATTTAGAGGACAAACACTTAAAAACATGTTCTATGCGTAATTTGCCTTTTATTGAGCATACAATCGAAACATTTTCCTCTTCCCTCCCCCGATTACATCATATGTGTATACATGTTTTGCAATCATTAGCAAAAGCAATTCTTGTCATGCTTTCCTTCAGATTTACAGGCCAACAATTTTAACCTGCGCTCATGGGAACCACCCCTCCCACAGAGAAATAAATCCACAAGAACAGACCTAAGAAAACTTGATACACCTACGTCCTAACACAATGTATACAGGAGAAATTTCTAAGTAAAAATGCTCCTATCACTACACTGACATAGTCCACAAATCCAGGACAAAAACTACCATTCTGAACCGTCAGAGCCAATAAACTGAGGTTTCCTACTTGGCTTCCCTGCATACAACCTTTTTTTTTTTTCCTTTTTCTTTTTTTTTTTTTTTAAATTAGAGGAAGGGGCTTAGATGAGAAGAGAGAAGAAAACATTAAGAAGATTTCACAAAAAAATAACAAATTATATGCTTTGCTACACTTCTACTTTCTACTATTGCTCTGAGCACTCGTGTCTTCACTATACAAGTTATTTGGAAAAGTATCAATAGAACTGACATTTTAACAGTATACTCCAGATATCCTCCAAATAGTGAACTACATTTGCACGTATGTGTATATATAGAGATGTATGTATCTATACACAAAGCAATCCAGAAAAAATATATGCAGCATATATATACACAGCATAAATACATATATCAAAGTAATCTGAGTATTTATTTATTGCTGGCTGTTTCTAAGGAGATAACACATCTTTAATCAGACCCAGAAGCAGAATACATGAATAAATGACTAATTTAACCCACAAAGAAGTTCTTTCTCCATTTCCCCCGACATGCTCCACTACGGTAAAGATTTTGCTAAGAGATTAGGAGGGACTTCCAACTTCCAAATGTTATACCACTGCAGTTGCACTATGACGTATTCAGGCCTAGAAACAACTCTAAGTCCAAATTCAGACCTTTGCTACTGTTTGCTGCTCTCTATGGCAACCTAACAGGTAAGTCAGAAATCGACTTCGAGACAAAAAAGGGTAGTAGGTAAAAATAAGACACCGTAGGCACACTCAAATACAATATACAAATTAGGACCCATTAAGACTAACTCCTGCAAATCACACAGAAGAAAAAAAATTGTTCTAAAACTGGTTTCCTATGTATTTGTAGTTTATGCTCAAACATTCCCACTGACCTAATATTCTCTACATCCCTGTCATAGCAGTACCTTCCTCCCCTTCCTCTTCATCACAATATTAACTGGTCCTGGCCTCACCCAAAGGCCCCTCAATAACCTCCTATGCCATCCACAGTGGCCTACAACATTGTCAGCACTCAGGTCCATCTCACCTCCTCCTCACATGTCCTGTCAGTCAGAAAAGAAAAAAAAGCCCTGCAATGGCTGGTTTGGAGTTACACATATGACAGATAATGGCTACAATCATTATGCTGCCTCTCACTGTTTCTTCCAGGACACTACTCATAGCTGCCCCTTTCCATCCCTTTTTGGATTTTCATTAGACTTCAGAGATCTCAAGGGTACTAAGTTGCTAACTATCACATTTTCGGTTTAAGTTCTTAGTTGTAGTGACAGAGATCTAGTGATCATTAGACAAACTTATTTAAGAAACATGGCTATTACAGCCAAACTACTACAAAGTAAGGCTCCTCCTACTGTTTTGCATTTAATTCAGTGCCAACAGAGTACAAACAAGCAAAGAGTTCATTAGCATACTTATTAACATCCTGATACAATAAATGCAGGATTTTACATTCAAAAAAACTCTCAGTCATATTTGGAATCACAGCCAAACATCATGAATTAAGTGTTCAGTTTGGGATCTAGAACAAAGAAGGAAAAAAAAAAATCTGCCTTCTCCATAGTATTCAAGATTCATGCATAAAAAAACCTTGGGTTTCCATTGTGTAAGTACCAATTCTTCAGTACACAGGTCATTACAAGCATTACACCAACTCTAGTCAGTGGAAAGAAAGCTGTTCTTTTAAGTATAAAACAGAATCAGTGTGTCAGCAAAATTTCTGCTGTACAGAAGAGCTAGTTTCCACTGGCCGTAGGCTACCTTCCCTTTCCTATCTGGTCCAAGAGCGCTCTTCCTGAGTATTCCTAAGAAGTAATGGAAATCGCTCTCTCCTCCTCAGATATCTATGCCAGTCCATTAAAACATGGAAGACTTTCCCTTACCTCTTCTCTCTCTTCACTCCTCCTTTTCTTCTCTCAGTGGAAGTTAGACAAAATATGAGACTAGGAAGAGAAAAAGAACGAGTGGTAGCAGGGAAATAAAGGTAAATGCAGTTGCAGAAAGAGTAAGAATTAGTTAATCAAACAGAAATCTATCAAAGAAGCAGTAAGCAGAGGTATGCAGAAAAATACCATGCTTACAGATTTTATTTTTGTATTTACAGAAAACAACCCCCAAAATTGAAAATTAACAGCCAATCACTTGATGCCTCTAAGTTTAATAAACACCAGCCATACTTCCACACACAAAACGGCCCATCCATTCAAAAATTAGCAATTATTTGAGCTGGAGAACCAAGGAATTGTAAAATACAAGACTGGTACAGCATATGAAGAAAAGAGGAAAAAATTGCTTTTTGATAGTAATATTGCTTATTGCTTGGAGAAGTATACACTAGCTACCTAAAACTAGTGTCTTATACTCTTTCACTGTGAGATGTAAAATTCCTTTAAATAGAAATTCAAAGGTTAAGAAAACAAATAAAATAGTTTCCCATTGAAGAGATCTTGGCTTTAAGTCATTCTTTGTATCAGCTGTTTACTGCAAACATTTTTCTCCATCTACCATAAAGTGGTAAATAACCATTGATTAAACTTAGACAAAATGCCTGCATGTGACTTACCAGTTAGTCTCCAGGAAAACATAATTTACACCTGATACCCTAAGTTATTCTTCTTCAAAAATATTTCAAAATATGAAGTACACACATTCCACATTCTGTAAGAATACTCTGCAAGTCATGTGTGCAACTGTAAGGGCTAAGTATATTCATTTTTCATTAAATGTAACAATATACTTCATGGTGATACAGGTACCAGAAGATCCAAATTCTAAGGCCCAATATTCCCCCCAAGAAGTAGTAAGGCTTTTTTTTTTTTTCTTTTTCTGTCATTTTTTTGGGGAGGGAAAGGGGGTTAGTGGTAGAAAACACATGGCTACAAATACATATTGGTATTGCTTTCAACAACCTAAATATTTTGCTGACTTGATGACATCATGTAATATTATTTTTTTTTCTATGCTGCTTAAACAAGACTTGGGAGCCTACTGTAATTATTAGATACCTGCTACACAAGCAGTAAATTCTTTTGACTTAGTTGAAGCCTGACATTTCAGCTAAGCAAAGTTTTAGTTTGACATGTTTTCACTTAAGTAAATTCCAAAAACTAGCTTCCCTGTCTCATCAGTGGCATTTCACTTATATGAATAGCACAACAGAGCTTCTACTTACACTCATGGAAGCAGTTTGTAGACATTGACCTAGTTGTTACACTTACACCTAGGAACCTAAACACAAGCAAGTCAGAAAGTTGTGCTATTTCAAAGAGAAACTTTAATTCTTTCTAACAGTTAGAAGAACTCTTGCGTAATTTTAACTACAGTTCAACCTGGACTGTATTTCTTGGTAACAACTTGGCAATATTTCAATACTCTTTACCAAGATTTTGGGAGGAAGAGATTAAGAGATGGTGAGGGAACAAATGGAAGGGATTATGTCACCTTCAAGGACAGCCAAAAAAATACAAAATTGTAAGATCAAAAGATCTTTCCTACTTTCAAGAAAACAAAAACCATTTCATTTCCAATCACAATTATCTTGCAAAATTATATTGACTGATTTGTGTTAAGAATTTAGATTCCGGGTATTTGTAACTTTATGCCTTTGTGTTTTCAAAGGAGATATCAGTATGTATTTTTAATTGTAGTAACAAAGATATGAAATACGTCATCTTAGAATAAACACAACAAAGAAATTCTGTGCAGCAATGGAAACACAAAACACAGCTTTTAGCTTTCAATACCGCTGCCACACAGAAGGGGGGAAAAAAGAAAAAGAGATGCAGAGTTTGTCTTTAATTTCTTCTAGTACAGAAGACGTGATTGCGAAGCAAGAGACAGCAGAGAATGAACATTATATAAAACCACTACATTCATAAAATACCTGCATAATGTTATTTAAGAATAAGACTCCTATCAACTGTTTCTACCCTAAGCAAAATTAGCTGTATTACCTGGTAAAGTATCTGAGGTAGGAATCTTATCCTTACAAGCAGTAAAAAAAATATTGTATTTTTATCAGTTTTCTATAAAATTATTTATGTTTCTTTCACAGTTCTAAAATGATAGGTTTAGAAACCAAATGAGAGACATAATCTCTCTATACCTTCCCCAAAAGCTACAAATAAGTTGCTGTAGTTCAAGTCCTCACCTTCAGTTTAAGTAGAACCTACTAAAAACATTCCTCATTGGAAAAGTTTCTTTAAACCAAGAGTTAAGACAGGATTAACTGTCTAGACTTGGAATATCATCTGTCTTGTGATACGGTTTTAAACACAGCCCCATTCTAACTATACTAATTAGGAGTTAGCTCCTTTTGTCTACTCAAGGCAAGTTAAGAACATCACCCACTGGTAAAGAAAAAAAGTATCTTTAGACCTTGTCAAGTTAGAAGAGTTAAAGAGTAATGAACACCAAACTAATTTAAATATTCAGAGCTCCTTATGGTAAAAGATCCAAACCTACCAACCTGTATACATTTTGAATTCTCACTTTGTAAAGATAGGATATTAATTTCATCACTTTCTGTGACTGATGAAATAATCAACAATGAACAATAGATTATGGTCCTCCTCCTTAAGCTGTAGTGTACAGTACAATAATGTCATTAAAATCTAGTCTTATCATCTTGTCTTTGAACTTGATGGCTATTTATTTTTGAGATAGAGATATAAAAGTGAATGATTACCTAGTCTACGATGCCATAAAGCAACACACAAAACACAAATACAAATGAGAACAAAATAAAGTTTAAAAAAAGCTTTTTTAGACCTAAGCCTGCATTGTAACATTTTAACATCTACACCTAATGAAAACGTTAACTTAAACAAATTCTAAAACTAGGATTAACACTATTTTGGCATTCCCATACTTAGCCTGATTTGCAAAACTGCTGGGCCCTTGCAAGTCTCATCTAAGTTTTACCATACTGCATCTCCATCTAAGGAGCATATTAACTATCACATGAAAGAAGAGACAGCACTCTTTGAACAAAATATGCAAAACTAACACACATTTTACTTGCTCAGGATGCAGTCTGTGTGATACTTCAATATATTCTTCATTTTTACTTTTGAAACACGTAACTTGAGTGGACACTGGGATTTATCATAGTTCTTAACAAATATTTTAATTTTAAAAAATAAAGATAAGAAAGCATTTAAGTCAAGCCTGTTAAAAAATATAATTTGTACAACAAAACTATCTTCAAAGTTTTACAGATAATTATTAAAATTTTCTAACAACCAGCAGAACTTAAAATCTTGCCTGTTTAATTAACACCACATTAATATATTAAGATTTGTAGGAGGAAATAAAAATAATCTCAGTATCTCCTAGCAAGCATATGAAGCCTTGACAAGGTTTCTTTTAAATAACTCATTTGTTATGCCTTAAAGGTAACAAGAGTTTTGTCTTTGAACAGAACTATAGGAGGCTTTTTTTGTATTATCAAGGTCACGAGCAGAATTTTGGATCCTCAAAGAGATTATGTTAACTTTTGTGGGTATGAATCTTTGGTTAGTAAGAAAATGTGAACGCTGATGTGCTTAGAAATACTCATCTTGCACCATTCAAAAGCCCACTGCAGTTAATATTTTAAATAATTCAGAATTTAGAAGAATAAAAAGGGTGGTTTTTTTCTTAATCCACATCCTACACATGGTAAATTTCTATTTTTTTTCCCCATAGATGCCTCAAGTTTCATTCTTAGCAATAAATCAAAACTACTATTTGCACAGTGGAAACATTTGAACACTGTACCTGTTCCAAAAACACTGTCCAATAAAATTTGCTTTTGAGAGATTCACAAATGCTTGTTTGTATGGAAGTCACAAGGCCAATAACAAACGGACTTCCTCAGGATCCCTCCAGAAGTCTGAATGGGGTTTTATATCTTCACCAATCTATCACACCCCCCCTACAATTTTGTTAATGTTACACAACACCAGTAAAATACCTTCATTAAATCTTCATTTACATTAATCTATTTAGAACAATACCACGATTCTACAATTACATACACCACTCCTTAACTAAGTGCCACAAATAGTTCTTACTAAAATTAGTATTAGCTAGCACGCAAAATTAAGACTGTGCTTAAATCAACCTGAGATCAGGAGTAGAGAGACACTATAGCCTTCCCTGTGACACCGATTTCTGTATTCCTGTTTCTTTCCAACTGAATGTTATGATTTGTGTGTGTGCTGAAACTGTACCAAAGACATGAGGTAATGCAACTTCTAAAAGTAATCTGAATTTTGGTGCTATGAGAAACTTTCCCTAGCTATAGTCTAAAAAACCAGCATTGTTTCCCCTCTGAAATTTCCCAGATGGCAAAGAAGCTCACCCAAAAGTGAGCTCACCCAAAAGGCTAAGTGACAGTTAAGCAGATTTTTTCCTTTAGATATGAAAAGCTTGAATATACATAAATGGTTTTAGAACTGCAGTCCATATTCTTGCATTTATAACACAATATTTGTAAATCATACATGTCTCTTAAAAAAGTAGATTTAGATTTAAAACCTTCCCTCTTTCAAGAAGTTTTTATTACTTGGGGGGAGGGGTATTCCATTTTTTAATGAATATGCTTTAACATATCACTATCAATGAAGTTTAAAAAAAAGAAAAAACGTTGAATTTCCTTTTGTCTACTTAGATCACAGATCTGTTTTTACAGATGGAGAAACTGAGTCACATTGGCAAACTGACTCACTAAAACTCACAAAGGAAAACTCTGGAAGATTTCAAAATTCCCAAGAGGTTCTTCATGCATAAATTCACAATCTAGAATGCAAGCTGTAAAATTTCAGTATGAATATTTCAATCTTTGGGTTTATTTCATTTTAGCCCAAAAAACCACTTTTTGTAAAGTTTACAAATTTATTTTATTTTAATCTTAATCTTGAATCGGATGTCTGCTTGAGAACATGACTGAGGCCATGAAGTTAGACTGCAGAGCTGCGTAGCCCTTTAAGTCATGATGTTAAAAAAAATTTTCACAAGATCAGGAGCTTTAAACCTAGGGAGAGGAAAGAAAAAGGCAAAAGGTTTCCAAAAAGGCCCATACTTACACTCCTTAGAATCTTATTCATGTACTTTTTAATCAACAGAGTAAAATGTGGTTTATTATAAGAATCAAATTTATATAAAGAGGAAGATATGATGGGAGCATGCATTACTGGACTATTAACGTATCACTTGGTGGTTGAAATCACTCAGTGTTTGGCCTCAAAACATGGGAAAGGCATGCATTAACAACACTCAAAGTCTTACTATCTCATTGTTCAGCTTCAGGTATACCTTAAACCACACATCAGTGCTTCTACACGGTATCTAAATTAAAATTGTTCAGAGATTAGAGACAGTTTTGCCATTTCAATACCTCACTTTGGATTGTTTAAATCCAGAAGGTTCCAAAGCTATACTAGAATTTATACCTCATTAAACCAAGGACAAGATTAAAGACAAGCATACAAAAAAAGTGACAAATTAACTAATTTTTTTCTGTCTTTTAAAACATACAGTTTGCAGCCTCCATAGTTTGTATCAGAGTACACTACACCAACTACCAAATAATAAATCCTTGTGACCTCCCTTCCCCCCACCCAAACATATTTATAGTGGTGATACTAAAAGGTTCATATTTCATTTAGGAAAAAAATTAGAGGTTAGGAACTGCACTTTTCCTCAGTATTTGTATGTGTATTACTACATACACAATTTATAAAGCAGCATACAAAATAAATTGAACAAAAAACATAATATCAAGATTACATGGTGGCAGAAGAAATTCCGCGTCTTAATAAAGTAACAGGTTATAAACTCACATGCATTATTTCCACAAGTATTAAGTTCTTTCATTACTCTCAAACGATGAATACATGGAATTAGAACCCCGATATCCAGCAAAGGTATTTACTGGAAGGTGAACATGACGTTCACTAATGTGATTCCACAAAGAATTTAGCTGACCGTTTCAGCGATCTTAATCCACTACTCATTTTGATAAATATTACCGCTTTTATGTCGTTAGTGGGGTGGACAGATACACAGTTTCCATCACAAACTCAGGAGCTTTTCCAAATTACTAAATCGACACACATACTACCTCACAGCAACCTATACACACCCCTCAAAGAAGCTGCTTGAGTCTGTTGCCTCTTTCCACCCCCCTTTTCCCCGACAAGAGTGGTCTCGTTCACTTGCCTTTCACACACATAACCAATAAAATTAATCAGCTGGAACACAGCATTTTTAAATCGCAGTAAAGCCAAGAGATGTTTTGTACGTTATTTGAAGGGAACAGTCTTTTCATTTAAACATAATAAGACTCTAATATGCTGCAGACAAACGCACTGCATGGGGTGTGGAGGACCCGAGCTGATTAGATTACCACAACATCAGCCTGAGGCCGCCATTTTTAGAATCTCTAAAGGACAAAAGAGGGAAATTAAAAAATTTGCTCCACATTTTTTGAAAAGTAACTTTAAAAGTACAGTGATTATAATCAATTAATCATGCATTATAAGTACAGCCACGGATATCTCCTTTTTTTCTCTGATCTGAGCCCTGAATAACAAAAATGTTTCGTTATTATTCCTTTAAGGTACTGTAAATAAACAGACTAAAACATTCCTAAATCTAGATGAAGCGCCAAACTTCTGCTTTTAACGACACGTAGTATGTACCATTTTAGGGACCTCAGGGCTTTCAGCCACCGCACATTCCCTAATGGCTGAGTATGGGGGAATACAGAACCTTTATAATCAGGCTATATTATGTTTCTCTACCCTATTTAGTACTACACAGTGAACCGTTTGTTTCTCCTCCCCTATGTCTGCAGCAATAGGGTCTACCCCACCGACATTTATTTCTTGAAGAAAAAGACTGAGATATGCCACCCAGGGAACACGAAGGCTGGCTGCAGAAACTAAAGCAAGAAAGGGATGCACCAATATAACTACTTACACCCTCAAGAAAGGGGGTGGAGAGAATGATCCCCTTTTTAAATTGGCAGAGAAACTCCTGAGGACTGCTTTCCGTTTGTCCAGGTTACACCACGAAGCGGAGATATTAGCAGGGAGGGAGGAAAGGAGGCGGGGGTGTGGAAGGCAGAGAGATTAGGCCTATAACGAGCCATTTTAGTACCACAAAGCAAAAATATACAGGATGGAGGAAGAGAATAGGCTTTCCCCAGCTTCATAGAACTCAATACGCAGTCCCAATAACACACAAACCCGTTCTTAGAACCACCAGTCTAAGGAAGCGTATGTTGTCACATAATAGCCCCCTTTAGCTCTTTTTCCAAGCATAATGCATAAATCTGGCATAACTGCCAAAAAATTCTCCTCAGCTCCTCCAGTTACAGTAACCCGCCATATTCACAAGATATAGCGACAGCCTGCCATTTTTTAACCAAACCCCACAAAAGGCAAAACAAAATCAAGACAACTTAAACAGCATTTAAACACATTTCAAGGTGGGAGGGAGTTACACTCGCACCGGGGGTAACGAGACGTTCCCGTCGCATTTCGCTCCCTTTTTGCCACCCCCCTCCCCAGAGCACCCACAGCAGAATACGCTGGTAATAACCGAAGACTCACCTGTAATGGTCACAGGCCAGGCAGCAGCACCCCTCAGCTGAGCCCCTTCTCTATCCCAACCAAAACAATGCAACAGCCCCACTGCGGATATCCCTACCCTAGGCAGGACTCAACCCTCAGCAGGCTCTGGTAAAAGAAAGAAAAGGGAAAGAAAGGAAAGAGGAGACCCCCCCTCCCCCCAAACCTAGCTCAGTGCACAGAACCCTACAGGGACCAGCTCGGAAGCGCCTTTGCCTTGGGACCTGTGTACAAACCCCGCTGCCGCCGCTGCTCCCGTGTCTCCCTCCTTTCAGCCTCCTACGCTCCCTTCTATGTCACTGGCTCTCTCTGGGAAAATGGCGTCCGCTCTCCCCTCCCTCCCCCTGCACGGGGCTCACCAGCCCCGCCTGGCAGGGGCTGGGTTACCAAGGCGAAGCCAAACAGCCGCCATTTTGCTTACGGGCTGAGAGCGCGATCCGCGCCCGCCACTGAGCCCTCAGTGTCCATTTTGCAACAGCGCCCTGCGCGTTACGCCGAACGGCTTCGGGTCTGGGCGCGGCCGAGACACCAGACTGCGGCAGGGGCTGGGCAGGGGGGCTGTCGAGGAGGTGCGGAGGGAAGTAGGGCAGCGGAGGAGGGGCGGCCGCAGCCGGGGCTGGTGCCGGGGGCGATCCGCAGCCCCGGAGGCGCAGACCGCGGGGGAGGGGCAGGGGCTCCGTCCCAGGCTGTTGAGGGACCGAAGGCGGGCGG
>NW_015094506.1:44859787-44861670 GCF_001431845.1 Calidris pugnax
GAGGGAGGATGTCTGACTCAGAACTGCATCCTCTGAGGCAGAAACGCCAAAACTCCCTCCTCAGCTGCTCTCCCTCCCCCACCTCCGGCTTCCTGCTCGCGGCCGTCGTTGCTCTCAGCATACCTATTCTTTATGAATCTCAAGCCAAGGGGTAAATTTTCGCCACAAAGTACGCGAAAACCGGGCAAACGCGCCGCATCTCACACAGGCAGAGGAACTTACTTGAGGGGCGGGGAGGAGAGGGGCGAAAAAGGGGAGGGAGCGGGAGCCTTGACCGAGACCCGGTCAGGGCGATGTGGGGGTTTTGCCTCAATCTTTCTTGTCAATAAGGCACTGGAGGCTGAGAATCTTCCCCGAAGCGTTTAAGGCTCGTATATAAGGCAAGTGGGAGAGAGCTTCTTTTCTTAAAGCGAGTGGGACAGCACTAGCTGAAGGCGTTTCTTTTCTGCAGGGAAGGAGAGCGAGCCCCGTTTCCCCTTCAGGGAACGGCCCCCGGGGAGCAGGCACGGTCTGCCTTCAGCCGGACCGGCGGGAGCTGGCAAGGCGAGAGGCTCCCTCAGCCTTCCGGGGCCGACACAGCCTCTCGCCGTCCGTACTGAGCTCCCCTTCCTTTCGCCATATCCCCTCCCAGCTCTTGTTCTGCCCGCACACCGCCCTGCCTCCCCTGCCTGGCTTCAGCCCCTCCAGCGATATGGCTGATTGAGGGAGGGGAGGCGGCGGCTGGGGTTTCATTCGACGCCCACCAGGGGCTGAGCGAGCCTCCTTCAGTGCGCAAACTCGGGGCACCAGATAAAAGCTGGGCTGGCAGCTCTTACCCTGCCTCGATGGAGCCGCCACAATCGGGTGACTGGAGAAGCAGTTAGCAGCAGCGCCATAGATCTAGCGTCCCCCCACACCTTGGGCAGAGAGAGTTTGGGGCTCTAAACAGCTGCTGCTGCGGCAAGAGGGAGCCGAGGTGAAGGGATCTGCTAGCTGGTTGGACGCAGAGGAGGCGGCTGTAATGGGGCATTGAGTCTGAGGGAGGAGGGGGGGCGATTAAACGTCTTGTGATCATGGCGGAGTCTATGGGTATTTTTTCCTGTCTAACTCTTCTGTGCGTGTGTCTCTTGTTTCTCTCTTTCTCTCTCTCCTTAGGGCGCTTGGCTGGGGCTGCTCGCTCGGGTTCTGCCTGTTGTTGCGCGAAATGGCGGCTGGCGTCTTGGTGGGTTTGGTTGTCGGTTTTTTTGTGTAGGGTTTTTTTTTTTTAATTCCCTTCCCCTCCTATTCCCCTCCCCCACTCGTTCTGCGGCTCCGCAGCGAACCGCGGCGGAGACCCAGTCAGGAGGGGGGCGGGAGCTGCGCGGCAGCCAATAGGTGGGCCGGCCCGGCTGGCCCGGCGCGCCCTGATTGGCTGGCGCTGACATCATCCTGCAGCAGGGGCCGCCGCAGCTGGGCAGGGTCGGGGAGCTGCCGGGGGAGGCTGGTGCAAAGGGAGAAAACGGGCGCCATGATCCCAGCGTCAGGGAGGACTTCACGGGCGGGGGAATCCCCGAAGAGCTGCTGAAAAGGGAGAGCAGGAACCAGGCCTTGGGCTTCTCCTTCCCAAGCAGCGGCGGGGCTGTGAGGAGAGGAGCGGGGGAAGAGCGGGAGAGGAGCAAGTTGCGCCTGCTTTTGTAACTGCGTCAGTACAAGATGGCGCCGGGTCTCCCTGGAGAGGGAAGGGAGTTGCACGTCCGCCGGAGGTCATGTGACCGCGTTGCATTCTTGTGGGGTTTGGCTGCGGACCAAGCTGGCGGCGGCTGCTCGGGAGAGTCCGCGCTTCCCTTCCCTCCCCCGCCCCGCACAGGGCCGTCGGTGCCGCCTGGGTTCCCGCTTCCCTTCCCCCATTAACCTAATACAGGAGG
>NW_015094506.1:44861680-44933474 GCF_001431845.1 Calidris pugnax
CCGCCGAGGAAGGTTCTCGCTCCTCTCCTCATTCTCCACCCCTTGCCAGGGTGTAGCTGCTCTCGGGGGAAGCTTTCCATTCCGCCCCCTCTCTGCGTCAGGCTTCACCCACCGCAAGGGAAAGTTTCCCCCTCGGCGCCTACTCGCTCCGCCCGAGTGTGGGAGCGCTGCTCCAGCGGCCGGGTGTACTAACGTAAATGCCGCCCCTTCTCGCTCGGCTTCCCCTCCTCGGGTGCGAGAGCGTTTTTGTCTGTAAGTTAGGTTCCCCGGAATAACTAAAAGAGTCAGTTTAAGCGCTGTTTAAATGACCTCATTAAAACAGCTGAGGACCATGTACGGGCTGGGCGGAGTTGCTCTTCTGACGAGGAGGTCGTCGCATTTGCAGTGTTGCTTTGCTGGGGGTACGGCGGGGGTGGGGGGAACGGCTAAGGAAAAACCTGCCAACTATTAATGACTTTATTCTATTTGAACAGAACTTCGTTATGGAAAAACGGATCGATATTCGTTTATTTGTATGTTGTTGGATCCTGTTGTAGGAGTTGAGCAGCTTATGCGTGGGGGTAATGTGGTGTGTATTACAAAGTTGGGCCGCGGCTGGCCTGTGCCTTTAACACTGGCATTTAACTATATACTTAGTGAAAATGAAAACTATGGTATGCAGATATCGTGAAAATGGCCCATGTCTTAATTTCTGAGATTCATAGGAAGATGAACTTATCACACATGTCTGGGTAGGCTTGGAAACTTGGTAGATATATTTTCTGGGTTTTTTTCATTATTTCAGTATTCTGATGGGAAGTAAAAAATGTTTTTCAATCCTAATGCTTTTTTTTTGTTTGTTTTAAGGAATGCAACTCATTACTGTTTGGGTGGGGTTCCTGTCTTTTCAAAGCAATTCAGTGGTAGTTCCCATGTCTTGTTTTTGTGTGGCAGGGTGTAAATATAGCTTCTGCATTTAACCTAGTCAGCGAATAAACAGTTAAAATTGCTGATGCTTTAAGGGTGGTGGTTAGTTTCACTTAAAAATGTTCTGTAGCACTTCTCCCGCTCTTAATTTGTCCCCAGATATGATTTATTTTTTTTCTTTCTTTTTCCTCTGCAGTAGTAACTTGGTGGGGGATGAAGCTTGAATATTTGGTGAATGTGTAGTGTGAGAACTCCCAGAATGAAAGTTGCTGGGTATATGACTAATAGGGAAGACTCCTGCCTAATAGATGCTACTTAATACGTGTTACATAAGTAATATGGTGAGGTGGAGTCTAGTTGCATAAGAACCGACTGGGGCCTTGGGAGCTCCTGTAAGTAGTCCATATGAGTTGCAGATATAGCTTGCAGGGCATCTCTGTGTTGTGTGGGGGAGGGGGTAGAAGAACAGGATTGGAAGCATCTAACAGTGCTACATTTTTCCTTTGTAGGTTATATAAAGGATACCAGGAAAGAAATTAAGGAGACAGTAATTAAGGATGACGCAGTGCAAAGCTCTTGAAGGTTCAGAGTCTCATTTGAGCCCAGCTTTTAGGATATAAGCTCTGCTTCCTAAAAGAACAGCCCCCTCCCTTTTTTGAATGTCAGGTGATGGCTGTCAGCTGAGCATTGCACCAACCAATTTTGTTCTGTGCAGACTTCTACAGAGAGCAGGATTCTTGAGTCCTAGAGTTTGTGAGGCTTTTTTTTATAAAAAAAAATAATAAAGGCTTACTGGAAATAGTGTTATGAGGAGGCAGTTGGTTTGTTGACCAAACATTTTAAGTGACTGATTCTTCTTGTGTAGGCATAGTATGACACAAGGTAAATACTCCCTTTGTAATGGAAGCTTCCAGAGAGGCTTGCAGTATACAATGATTCTTTTGATACAGAACAGATTTATTTGGGACCTGACATTGCAGATATCTCATTGCAGATGTGTTAAAAATGTTAATTTGAGCTGAAGATAAGAAAAAATGCAATTCTGTTTTATTAGCACTTTAATTTAGGCATATATTCTGTAATTATGAAATAGGGAGTAGTTGTCTGCCTCATGGTAAGCAAGCAGTTTGAATGCTTAGGTTAGAGTAGTTTATATAGAATACCTGGAAATCAAAAGCTTAACTATGGCCGCTAGAGCTCTAATTCTTAAAGCACCCTTTTAGGTATCTCACATTAATACCAGATCTTGCTTTAAAAACCAAGAAGTGAAATACTTTGAAAGTCTCTGTGTACTGGTATCTTATTGCAGGAGTACTTGAATTGAGATGTCTTTCTATGCTCTTTATGAAGCTACAGAAATGAAGGCAAGTTTAAATGAGCTCATAATATCGGTTGGTTTGTTTGTTTCAAGGTTATTCTGTTAGCTGTTCTCAGGGAAGCAGTGTTAGTTATCTTTAAAGAAACAACTCCAGCAGTGTTGTGGTGCAGTCTCAAAACAATGACTGATGCATTCTGAATTACTTCTGCAGCAGAACATGAGTTAAAAAAAACAAATGTGCATACTGAAACCTCAAGGGAGGGGATTTGCCTAAAGGCCAGTCTGATGCAAGCAGTGTTTTAACCTGAAAGGTGAGGGGAAGGAAAGGAGAGGGGGGCTGGGTAAAAACAGGCATGTAGCCTGTGTTAATGGTAGCCTATCAAGAGAGAGAAACAATTTCTACTGAACTACCATTCTTTCCTTTAAATAAGGATTTTAATTGGCTGGATGTTCTCCAGCAGTTAGACTTGTGGTTCTGACTTGCAATGATAGCTAGTTTGTGCTTGTATATGTGGTCTCTGCTTTTGCTAAGACCTGTTATTTAAACACTGTTGTTTACTTTTAGCCTTACAAAGGGACTGACAAGAGTTCAAGGGTATGTAGGGGAGAAAGGAGAGAGATACTAACAGCGTAATAGATCTGAGTATACGTTAATGCCATAGTTGAAGTAGTGCTCATGCTGAAAGATGATCCTGCACCTTTTCCCAGCTGTTCATTCTTGCTTCTGTGCCACCCCCTTTTTTGATGGTGCAAGTGATCGTGTGTGAAGAAGAATGGATGCAGCATAAACTTAATTAGAACAGGTGATTTTCTAATGTGAATGTTCACTGCATGGCTTCACAGACACTCCTGCTTGAACAGGAGTAGGAAGAAGCAGCTGCAGGGGGAATGAAAATGTGCAGGTTTTAACCGTTAGAGAAATCAGATGTGTTTGTTCTTGGCAAAGATGCAGTTCTTAGGGAATTTTGAGAGACAACTCTTAAAGGCACATGGCTACTGCAACTAGAATCTCTGCTTAAGGAGTCAAGCATACTCAAAAAACCCCCTCAAATGTTCAAAACTTCATATGAGTATATAAGGTACTGCTAGATTGACCTGCAGTTGTAGGCAGCAAGATCATTTCAGATTCACTGAAATAGTACCCTACAAATATAAGTTAAATGCTGTTTCTCCTCAAATGCAGCCTAGTTAAGTGTTCACAAGATTTTGGACTTCAGGAGCTTATTTTGTTGGAACAGGGTAAAACTTAGAATGGACTTGCTTTTTCCAGAATTGACTAATAATCTAATAGTTGAGGTTGTCAGTGAAGAATCATTCTTACTAGGTGAGTTCTAAGCTATTGTTAAATATATAAATAAAGTTACACCAGTGGGACACAGTGGTCACTAGTCAAATGAATATGTGTTATTTGCATGTAGTAGAGCAGGTTGAGTGACTGCCAGCTGATCAGTTCATCCACCTGAATGTGGAAAGACTGTGTTCCAGGCTTGAGCAGCAGCAGGGTAGGAACTTCCTTCACACACCACTTCAGGCCTTGTGTTTTGATGAGCTCTTCTGAAAAAGTTGAGACTAACAAGCTTTTTGTCTAGAAGGAGAACAAGTTATTGGGTGGTTCTGCAATTCTTAACAGTTGAGTTCCTCACTTAAAGGAGCAAGTTTAAAACTGCTGTGCAGTCTGCTAATCCCAGGATTAGTGGGAATTTGCACCAAGTCCAGCTCACTAATATGACCTTTGGGTAGTTATGTAGGGTGGTGGTTTTTTTTTCCTTCTAGCATGACCTTGTTAGTTGAAGTAGAGCCTTTCTGATGAGCTTCTGGTTGCTTCGGAGAGCAGTATTGAGCTGTCATCAGTCAATGTTAAGATGCAGGCAGCATAAGAACAGTGGTTGTTCTTGAGGATCTGAAGGAAGAAAATGGGGGAAAATACTGCTTTCTGAGAGTTAGGCTGTGCTAGAGTCAGGAAGTTACTGAACTGTGAGCTCCAGCACCTGGAACTGTGGCTGAAGGTGGTCCTATCACAGAGAAAGCAAATGTTTATGTTGCTTGTAAGCCTGGAAACCAAACAAAACTTACCTGTTGTATTTTTGTGGTTATTAAGCGTTGGACAAAACAGGTTGCTTATCTCTGCTGAAACTCCTTACTGTGTCTTGTCTGGAGGGAGCTTTTTAATAGGGGTAGAGAACAACCACAGGCTCAACAAATAAATTTTCTGTACTCCTGATACTCAAGTATCAAAGCACTCTGCTACCATGTTAATGATGCAATTGTTCTTATTCCAAAGTAGAAATGCAGCTTGAGTGCAGTGGTATTTCATGTCCCTTCAAAGGTTTAGCCTTTGAGGACTGCCATAGTCCTACTCGGTGTGGCCTGTTAGGACTCAGTTTTGGAAGTACAGAAGTCTGACAGCAGAAGGGTGTACTCATAATGGGTAGCTTTCTGACATTGAGTACCACTGGTGAAAATAATGGATTTGTTTCCTGCAGGCTGCAGTAGATTGGCAGCTAATGAAACTTTGTATTGGTGGAGTTCAGTTCTTAGTATCTGATCTATAGGAATTAGTATGTGTCTTTCTCTCCAGTTGGTTGCCAAGTATATGGATCTTTGATAGTTGCTTGATGCAGTGCTAATGCAACTGCAACAGACTAATGAAGTACAAGTCCAACGCTGCCTTGTGTGGTGGATCTGGGGTGTGTCAAATTGAGTGGGGAGGGCACTAGGAGAACTTGTAGCAAAGAGCTATCTGGAAAACAAGCATTAGCATCTAATTCTTGTGCTGAACTCCCTCTTTTCCTTGCCTCCTGTGTTCCTGCCTTTCCTTATCAGGTTAGATGACTGTCATGTGGTTCCCCAAATTTAAGTGAAGTGGAAAAAAAAAATGAACTGGAGGTGCAAAGCTACGCTGATTTATTAAGGCAAGCAAAGCAATCCCTTGAAGAGACTGTAGCTGGTCATGAGATTGAGAAAGTAATTCAGTCTTTAGCCTAAGAGATCTTTTACCAGCTTTATTCCCCATTAAGTGGTAAACTGTGCAATGGTTGTGCTGGTTCATTTTCGGCTGTGGTGTTTGTCACCCAATGTTGTTGGGCTGATTATAGTTTGCTCGATGTTGTCTTACCTGCTGAGACAGGGTAAATTGTCTCGAATTGCATCCAGAAGAACTGTGAGCCTTCTGGTTAGAAAACTTTATAAAAGCATGTTACTTTAAATGTCATTGTCACAGCTATCCTGATTTAGAAGACCACTCTTCACAAAATGAAACTCTTGCTTTTATCAGGGTTTGATATTCATCTCCAAGGCTGTGCTCCGTTACCCCAGCATTCATGTGCTGGAGCAAGCTCATAAGCTTATAAAGGCATGCTGGGCAGTTGTCAGATCCTATTTTTAAACCATTTCTGAGAAACACTTCTGTCTCCTATCTCTGTACAAGCATAGGAAAGGCTATACTTCATGTAGGAGCCACAGTGTCTGGGCTCAGTTAACGGTGTTACACTTTGAATTCATCTCCAAGGCTGTGCTCCGTTACCCCAGCATTCATGTGCTGGAGCAAGCTCATAAGCTTATAAAGGCATGCTGGGCAGTTGTCAGATCCTATTTTTAAACCATTTCTGAGAAACACTTCTGTCTCCTATCTCTGTACAAGCATAGGAAAGGCTATACTTCATGTAGGAGCCACAGTGTCTGGGCTCAGTTAACAGCAATTTTTGAACTTGAGTGTCTCCTCTGCAGAGATAGTAAAGTTGAATCTGCACTGACTTGTGTTGGGGAGGGGAAATGACAATAATTAGGAAATAGTGGCAGTGGACTATTGACTCCTTGCCTATGATTACCTATAGTGAAAGAGGTCTAAGGTGCTTGACAGATGGGCCAAACTTTAATAGGAGTCCTGATGGCTAGTGTCTAAGTACCTGCTTTGCTATATTTATTGGAGTACAAGAAGAGTTGAGAGCCGCAACACTTTAAATGGTATCTCTCCTTGTGAATCTTAAACATAGCTGCTTTGCTTAATGATCTGCTATTGATTTGCAGTAACACATTTACTAGAATTGTGTGATGCTACTGAACACCACCTTTAAATTTTCACTAATATTGGAAGATTGCGTAAAAATGAAACTGGGTTCTATGTGCAAGTAGGGCTAGTACTTTAAAGTCTTTCCTCCCTGTGTCCAAGATCATCTGCTTCAGACTAGGCCTGAAATACAAACACAGAATATGGGTGTTAACATGATCTTGCTATACTAGGGAGGGAAGTCCAAAATTGAAGGACTACTTCAGAGAATATATATATTGTTAGTTTGGGGCAAAATAAAGAATACTGATAAAAGATTTAGACTTGGTTTTGTTTGTCTTTTAAAACTGGTAGGCAGGGATATTTCAAACTGGGCTAGGTACTATGAACAGGAAGAAAAAACATCATGCTGCTGTGAGATGAATTATACAGTGCAAAATCAACATACTGAGCTCTACAGATCTTAGAGCTCTTTCAAGAGATTCCTTGGACACTGCAGATGATAGTGTAGACCTAATTGATGGGAGGGAATCACTGTTTCAAAGCACTATTAGGACTGTAGCTAAGACTGCACTACTTCTAAGAGTTGGCAATGCAGGGTCTTCTGTTGTTTTGTGGTGTTTTTTTTCTAGAACAGGCAAGCTGCTCCTCCACATTTTACTGCAGATTGTGCACTAACAAATATTATTGGCCTTGGAAGCGCAGCTGTTAACTAAATTGGTTTGTCTTGTCTTCAGTTTCAGTGGTATGACTACTTAATAATCATGTTCCCATTTAAGTAAATTGGAGTAGTTAACAGACACCAAGGAGAAGAGCAGCTCTCTAAATTTTTTGCCTTGTGGGCCAAGTGTTAGTGCGTATGTGAAGGAGGAAAGCTTACTATTGGATCCATTGTAATCTCATCCTACAGCTACCAAAGCAAAGTAATCTGTTTGAGGGGTAAGATATCTTCTGCATTTGATCTCCTGTTTAAATCTGTTTGCTTAAACATGCCCTTTAATTTCAGTAGTGCAATGATAACTGCAGCATGTGTTCTAGAACTGTTTCCTCATTTAAAAACAAAACCAAAAAAACCCCCTTCAACTTCACACACTTCTGTAACCTATCAAGAATATTCATATACTTGGATCCTTTTCTGTTCAGTTTAATGACTGCCTTACCTGTTCTGATGGGGACTGTAGGCTTATATCTCACATTTCTCATATGACTAATCATTTCAATGTATTTTGTAAAGAGCATATCACCAAGTGAGCAGTGATTGAGCTGTCTACAAGTGCACCTTCTATATAAGTGACTTGCTGGAAGCTACTTGAGCATGTCTGTAGATGCTGCATAAAGCTTGGATTTTTTTTCCTGTAGATGGCCTGTGTATTTAACAGGAAGTGTCTTGCCCTGGGTGCCTCTTTTTTTTTTTTTTGCTTCAATGTTGTTGAGCAACAATTATGTACTGATTGCATTCATTACAAGTAAACTCTACATCCTGTTTAGAATAGGATGTACATATTAACAAGTGTAAAACATCTGTTGCATCCTCCTAGAAATAGCATGTTGCAGTCTTGGATATTTCAGCTTCACAGCTGTTCAGAAGCCATTCCATATTTTAAATCCAAAGCCTTTAATGGGTGTCTGAAATAACAGTTTAAAATAGGTAGTGGGGTTTTATTACATGCTGCAAGAATGAATATTGTTTTGGAGTTGGTACTCATTACTGTTGTGCGTTATCCATCCTCTCAGTGGCACTCTCCACTGTTTTAACAGACCATCAAAGAGCAAAAAAGAACTAAACTGGTTGTCCAGTAAGGTAAGTCCAGGAGACCTTGCTTTTTCTGTATGTGCCTTTCTGAGATTCTTGGTTGAATCTGAATTTTGGATACGCCCAGCTGGCACTGGAGTGAAGGAGAGATTTCTTTACTGCTTAGAAACACTTTTGCTGTAGCTCAGAAGCTGAAATCTTGCTTTACTTGTCATATGATAAATAAAGATGAGATGCTTCATTAAACTCGTTTGCTTTTCCCTTACACAAGTCTAATGTGAGCATTGGTGTGTGGTTTGTTTTTTTTTTTAATATATGGGGTTTTGAGTCCCATTAAGCAAGAGCATGTCTGACTTTGAAACCTTTCTGAAACTCCCTTAATATCAAATTCTCAGTGCTTAACTGAAAGTGGTCAAAGGGGATTCCTGGCCTTCTTGAGTGTTGCAGGAAAAATGAAATGCATTCTTCTGTAAGCAAGCTTCACAAAGATCTTTTTGAAGTAATTCTTCTTCAATACATGTCAGATAAAACCATCAACACACAAAATATGACTATATGTGTGACCATGCTCACAATTATGGGTGACCAAAGGGAGGATGATGGGGGTCTCTAGAGGTAACTGCAGCTCTTCAGAGGGAGGGATGAAAGAATAGATGGGTTGAAGCAAAAGGTATATTCCTGATGTCAACTGAAAAGTATTCTCATCAGCATTTGTAGGTTTTCTAAGCCATTTGTCACTTAAAAAAAAAGAAAAATCTGAATCAAGTACATAATCATTAGAGGTCCTGCCCCTAACAGCAGCAAAAAGGTGGACTGTAAGAAGGAAACCTGATTGAAATCCTGCTGTCTTGGTTGAAAATAGGCAGGCCTAACCTGTAGTTCTTGGAACAGCATATAACTTCTAAGTAGCTCAGGGCTATATCTGAAGTAGATCATAGAAATGATGAAAATAGAGGCATTGTATGCAGCAGCAGAAATCTGAAAGACCAGTTTGGAGAGGGATCTTCTGCATGTGAATAACATCCCTATTTCAAGAAGTTGTGCTGCATCCTACATCACATGATTGCTAGCTGTTGTGTAACAGGAAAACATGGCTTTTTTTTTCCATTCATCTTATGGAGCTCGTGGAGGGAAACACAGATTGGACTTGTATTTAACTATAACTTCCTTCCTGTTGGGAACTCATGTCTGAACTGTTACGGATTTCTGGCACTTAATCTGCCATGTGGAATACTTTGGTTTCCTGCCCATACGAAATTTGAGTAAGCTTTGGAGTCTCAGGGTGAAGAGGGAGCCATCTTCCTGTGGTTTCTCTGGGAATCATCTTTCTGTGGGATAAGAAAGTAATTCTATGATTGTTTCCTTCCCAGCTTTCTGGATGGGTACAACTAGGTGTACTGTGGTATATCATTGTCCACTGGTAGTATGTATAAGCTAACAATATAGCATGTAAGACCTATTTAAGCTTTTTTATTCTCAAACTTAAGGACTCTTACTTTCAGAACTTAAGATGGTTTTGTTATATCTGAATGATACTTTGTGTTATTTCTAAGCTTTAAAATGACTAGACTGGAGGCAAGCTTAACGGAAGGCAATTTTATGCTTAAATTTGCACCTGCCTACCAGACTTCTCCAAAATCAGCTTTTAGTTTTCCTATGCAACAAATGGATAGTGTGAAGTACATAAAGAAGCCATGGAAACCAGCTGAAGAATGAGGAAGATTGCTCAAGAATGAGCAGCACAGAAAGTGAAGGTGCTTATCTTTAGTTTGGTCTGCCTCTTAATTTTGAATCCTGTTTTGGCAGTAGATATTCGTGCTAAATCTCCTTTTCTAGCTTTCTGAAAGACAAGAAGCTTTAACCACCAAATCAGTAGCAGTGTTAAATGTAGGAGAACTGGAATCTTGAAGCCTGTAAACGTGCTTCCGAAGTCATGCAAATTCTCTGTACAACTTGCTTGTCTGCATGGCATAATCAATCTCTTGTTTTTTACAACTCTAAATTTCTAGAAATTTAACTTTCGTGTTTATAGATGGAAGTAGAAAGAACGTGATTTATTGCAATCTGTTTTTATACTGTCATGGAAGAATCTGTCTTGTGGCAGTTGCCTGTATGTCATTTTTTTTCTAATGTCTCTAATATATGTGATTTGTTTCCTATCTGTGTACTCATGCTGTTTCTATTAACTTCATGTACCCATTTAAATATAAAGGTGTTCATTTCATTTGTTTTCTAATGCGAACGAGAAACTCTGCTAAACCTGCTGATTTTTCATGACAGAGCAAGAAGTGCTCAAAAGGGGGGGAGCTAGTGTTTGAGTTCACAAGCCAGAATAGTCTTATAGCTTGTAGTTTTTCCTTAACTGACTTCTAAGATATTGGTAGAAAAAAAGCTATAGTTGAAAAACAGCTGGCAACAGGCTCATCTCTACCCTCAGAAAAGTAAACTTTCCTGCCACAATGTCCTGATCTGTTTGGATAATGATAAAAAGATACTGGGCAAAACCCAAGAGTTCTGTGACTGTTTGCCCAGAGTATAAATATTTCAGGTTTTATTGAGTGCTTGTGTGGCTTAAATGTTGCAGCAATACTGTCTCCGTTATTTTTAGGTTTGGGGAGCAGGAAGAGTGCTTGCTTCCTGTCTTCCCCTCCCCCAAAAACCTTGGGTACCTTAGAGAAGGGGAGCTGTTTTATGAGCTCCAATTGAAGGATGTCAGTATACGCTTCCTGACCTCCTTTGTGAAAGGGGTAGTAGAGCCACTGCAGTGCTCTGACAGTATTCTTTCTTTTCAACCAACACAAAGGCACCAAGCTTCTCGACTGAAACGAGAACATGGTTTGTTATCTGTATATGGATAGTCCATGAAACATGACTATTAAAGCTCATAACTAGAATTACTACTCCTCCAGTTGCTGTCATGGGAACTTTGATGCTATGCACAGGCATGACTAACATGAGAAATCAGTGAAACTCAATACTCTAGTGCCTCTTAGTCATTAGAACATGAATATATTTAGGTAATAAGCATTAATGTCTTCACATCAGCTGCTACTTCTCTTCTTATCCATAGCTACGAATTACTCCTGCTTGTAGGTTTTGATACTTATCTGTGCTATAAAATGAAGGAATGGGATAACTTGGTAACAGTACTTGTCTAGTTTGAGGTATGCCAAACTGCATAATAAAAACCCTTAAAAAACCAAAATCCGAAACCCAACCCTAAATTGCTACTTTGACCCTTAGAGGCATAAAAAGATCCATAGCAGTTCCTTGGATTTTTCTCCTAGGGGAGAAATGCAAAAATTGCATGTGGTCCTGGTTACTGGTACTGTAAAAATTGTGTTAAGACCACAGTTTTCTTGTTGCATGAGTTTATTGGCAGCAGTGCACAGGTGTTCAATTTGTGAGGAAAAGTGCTGGGCTATCATGTGGATCTCACTATATTTGCAGTCAATGTGCATATACCCTTAGTATAAATAATCTCTCTTCCTGACAAATCAGACTGCAGAAATCCACCAGAAGTATGGTCTCTTGGCATTGCAAAGCATGTTCAGAACAGGCCTGGAATCACTCAGGCAAGAAGCAGATAAATAACTGGCTTTGGCATGTAGAAGTGTCCGTGTGTGTAGAGCAAAGACAGAAGCAGCAGGCTTGTCCTAGCATGCTCCTCCAGCAGCTACACAGAAATGTCACTACTGTGTAGAACTGTGCTCTCCCTCCAGTTTTCTTTGTGTTTACCACTTATTTAGTAGTGGTGGTCATGCTCCGTTTGGAGATGTTGGTTTGCAGTTTGACCTGGGTTTTTGTTTCATTTTAAGTTAGGACTTTTGAAAACTGATCAGATACCAGCTGCTTACTTTGATTCTTCCTGATGAAGTGAAAATTTCATACTGGTATTAGCTGCCTTGGAGAACTAGCTATGTATGAAGGGATACTGATTGAGAACAAAGTTTTCAGAATCTTGAGCTCTGGAAAAAACTGAGTATCTGCTTACAGAAAGATTTGTAACCTCTTGCATCACTACTTAGGCACAGACAGTAAAGCCTTAATCTCCTGATGTCTGAATCATGCTAATTTGGTTAAAAAGACAAAGCAGTATGGTCACTGAACTAGTGAGAAAGTTGAGCAATTACATTTGCCCTCAAATATATTTTTAATTTGCAGATGAAAACTAAAAATTTTGCTGCTAGTTAAACTTTTTAATCAGTAATTCTGTGGGCTTGTGCAATTTGTTTTGCAGCTTTGACCAAGGAATCCTCATTTTCTTACAGTAATTCAATACGAAATTAGTAATAAACTAACAACTGGGTGAACACTTAAATAGTTGGATATTGGTAGAACTGCCCCTATCCAAAGATAAAAAGAACATAAACATAAGCTAAAGCAGTGAATCGCATGAAGGACAGGGGTTTAAGTCAACATATGTTCCCTTGAAACAGTAGGGTCTGCTAACTGCACGCAAGTCTTATGTGGGTATTGAAAGGTTCAAATGCAAGTAGGGCTGGTAGCACCATCCGTTGTTCTTGATATGTTTTTAGTTTCCCAAAGTCCCAAAACTAAAGTTGTACGTTGTAGAACTGAGGGCACTGGAGGAATCATGCTCCAATTCTTGGTTTTATGCTTTAGAGTAAAGCCTCTTGCTGTTTTTATGAGGACTCGCCAAAATCTTATCCAAGCTGTGATCCTTTCATGGGAAAAGAGTGTATCTCAATAGTAGGTGTGGTTTAAGGAGCTTGTGTTTCAAAATGAATCTTTCACAATTCCTGATGCTGGTCAGATTATATGTACCTTAGACGTGTGAAACAGATGTGACTTACCCATGTATAACACGTCCTTTTCATGGGTATCGCTTAGAGGCTGAGTAACATTAACTAGATCTGGAAAACTTGGGTAAATTTTTCATAAAATGGTCATTCTGGACTGCTCTGAGTGTATGAGCATGTATTACTGCTAATTGCTTCTAGTTAAACTAACATCTGAGCAGAAAGGAAGAAGAAACCACTTTGGTAAAGCTTTTTTTTTTTTTTCGTTGAAAGATCAGTAACAACAGCACGCAAGTGGTAAATTGACATATATACATAACAAGGCTAAGAGGGGTACATTAAGATACAATTAAGGACCTCCAAGAACAAAGGCAGGACTGGGATCTAGAGAAGGGAGAGGGGGTGGGAATTGGTGGGATGAGAGGGAAAAGCAGAAAGAGAAGGTCCTTCCATAGGACCTTCCACAGGACCGTCTCTTGCTCACCTCTTGGTGAGCAAGAGAAGGTCCTATGATGATGAGAGCCACCTTTAGCAACAGCAAAAGAAAAGGAAGCCTTATGTGAGGGCCTGCTGAAACATAGTGACTGTTAGCTAATGACACCTGCCATCAAGAAGTCAATGAAAAAGTCTGCTGGATCTGGAAGCATGGGATTGACAAAAGCAGCACTGAAGCAGCTGGTGGGGTTGTTGCTTGGCCTAGGGGCTGGAGGAGTCGTCGCGGTGGTGTGGCTAGTTGGAAGAAAGAATAACTAGTGGGATGGTAACCCAACAAAGTAAAAAGTCATAGCAATAGGACCATGCTGATGGTGACTGAACAAGTTCAACTCCGTGTTGGAACACTGCCAGCTTCTTAATGAGCCCTAACTAGGAAGTGGTATGTCAGGGCCTGTTGTGGGTGTGAGAGGCAACAGTGGCTTAAAGTATTATCTCTGCTTGCTCTTCACTGCTATAGGTTATTGTCCTGGCAGCATGGTGTAGTGCTCCATCAACTCAGCTGTGTTACCATTTGTGAGAGTATGCGGTGAACAAGGGATTCACTTGTTTAATAAGGAAGTCACTTTCTCCCGCCTCTGACAATTTTTGAGCCGAGTCTCAGTGTGGATCTTAAGATTCATCAAAATGAAGGGGGAGCTATTGTATGATGTGAAACAGAATCCCTCCAGGCCTGTATTGATGCAGAAACACCTCTTCCTCCTTTTTACACTTCCATTTAAACTGTGTAAGTCAATTTTCAAAGCATATCAGTGGTTTATGTCACAGGCATAGATAACTAGAAGCTAATAACTGGTAATCAGTGAAAAATTTGGCTTGAGGAATTTTGTTATGTAGGAAGTCTAAAGCAGAGAGAGGGGGCAAAGTCTCATCAAAGGCATATTGTTAAATATTACCATGAGATGCTCTTGGCTGTACTCTTATTAGTTTGTCACAATTTAACAAAACTGATTCTGCAGGAAATGAACCAGGGATCTCTTACTGATAACAAGAAATAAATTGGGCAACAGCAACGTAGCCTGTAATTACAAGCTTTATAAAACAAGGGGGTCCAGTGGCCCGGGCAGTTTGTTCTGATATTTCTCAACTTTCCCTTGTTAGATTTCATAATGTTACAAAACATAATGGAGATGAGTAGAACAGGATTTTCTGCAAGTGTGTTTTTTCTAAGCATCAAACACTTTTCACTTTCATTTAATGGATTAAAACACTGCAATTAGAACAGTGAGCTTAATGACAGAGTCTTACTTTCATAGATGACTACTCCCACCGCCCCCCTTGCCTTTCCATAGTAACTCCAGTACCTCATGAGTTACTAGTAATGCTGGCAGAGACTAATGTTTACAACTCAGTCTGTTTTTTGAATACAGGCTTCAGTCTTCTTTAGCAAATTAAACCCAGATGGGAACTGCAGGGAGCAGAATGGTATTTAATTCTGTTTTGTGGCTTGTGATGTTAACAAAACTCTTTGGGTATTTTCATTGTTATTTTGCCTAGAAAATGGCTTGTACCTTCTTCCTGTCCAGTCGCTGTAATGTGCGGTCGTCTTCCAGTGTGCTGGGGTAGCTGCTTTACTGAGGTATGTTGCTTTACTTCCACTACAGGGATAGGCTATGGTGTAAGCATATTACATTGATTTTTTTTTAATTTTTTTTTTTCTTTTTGCAAGTAAAAGGATCAAAAGCTAGTAAATCCAGCCAGAAAATGTTTTTTTCTCTGCTCTTGTGGCACAGCTGATGGAGATGTAATGCAGTTGTTTTGCAACATGTTACAAATCTTTCTCTTCTCTCCCTTAAACTACCCTCCTTGAAAGGAGACAGGGCACTAAAGAAATACTCAGTGGAACTTGATGAGGGACATAGGCTCAGTCACCTGAAACTTAGGTGGTCCTAGGATCTGAAACTTCAGTGGTCCTAGGATTTGTAACGCAGACAGGATAAGCATTTGTTCATGCATTTAATGCTGTGCTTGGTGCCACCTCAGAGGAAAAGACTCAACATGTTGAATCACAGAATTGTTGCTTCCTGCTGGGGTTTGGGATTTCCTTGCAGCTCCCCGCTCCGTAGCTGCAGGAGCTGGTTTTGCGTAGTGCGTGCGCTCAGGCAGGAACTTGCTGGAGCTGAAGACAGAAGCCAAACAGTTCTGCGCAGAATGTAATAGTTTCTGAGTCAAATTGTGTGGTAATTGTCAAAATATCATAGGGTGTGGTAGGAACTGCTGTGTCTAATGTTGCTGAGGATTTATCCCTTCATAATTTCCTTAAATGAGTATCATCTGTAAATCTCAATTAACATATGAAAGTGGGGGAAAGATTTCTTGATATTTTCTAGCTGTCTGAAACCTGATAGTGTGCAAAAATAAATTTCAGTGTGCTGGAGTGTTGGAGGGTTTGGGTTTTTTTTCCCCAGTTACTCAACTTACATTCTTTCTGAATTTCCCACAGAAAGAAAGAAAAGCTACTTGCAGAAGAAAAAGCTGTAGCTTCAAAAAGATAAACTCAGAAAACTCTGAGCACTGGAAATACGATAAAGCTTGAAATTACTATTTAGTTTCACTAGGAATTAAAAATATGTAACCCTGGAAGTTAGAGTAGTAAATTGTGGAGTATTTTGAAACAGAAACCTCCTTCATATGGCAGTTTGCTTCCTAAAAGAAAAGTATTCCTAACAGTTTGTTACAGTACTAAATTTTAGCATCAAATACAAGATTTTTGGTTTTACTATGAGCACAAAATTTAAGAGAATTCATATGAACTCTACTTCTTCAGTAGTTGTTCCTGATAAACCAGGTCTTACAGCTTCAAAAGGCAAACAGGGAAGGGGGGGAGTAGTCAAATTTTCAGACAGATAACTCCAGTAAACCGAATCTTTAAAAGGAAGAACATAATCAATGCTTGTTCCTTTTCTTGGTGACCACTTCAATTAAGTCTTGCACTTCTGTAATGCAGTGACGTGCCTTCCAGTGCTCAGAAATATTAGCCTGCTGTTTACTGGGAAGCATATTCCTTTGAGACCTAAGTTCAAGGACCAATCTAAAGCCTCTAGTGCCTGTACTGTGCCGTCTCTGTGATACAGCACAGGCGTTTGTGATGGAAATATTTCTGCGGTAGTTCTTTCTTTTTTCAGGCAATCTATTAGATAAATGGGAACGCTTTTGAAATAAATACAAAACCCCTTGCTTAAGCTTTCTGAATGTGCAATAGTGTGAAACAGTGCGTTACTCCTGTGCGTTATACTTTTTTCTTATGCTACTTCAGGTCTGCTGTATTTTTACCCTGCAGTGCCGGAGGGGAGCTCTGGAGGAAGCAATTTCTCTCCTGTGTTTTAACCTCTGCTATACTTGGTCCAGTCCTTGTACAGCAAACGGTTTCTTGTGGTGGACTATCTTCTGGTGCTCCTCGGAGGAAGGGGGAAGATTTGATCTTAACGGAGTGTCTGGAATAAAGGACTTCTGAGGGCTGCCCGAATTTGTTAAATCTAGTGTATTACAATCAGAGCATCTAGAAAAGCCTACTTCATATCATAATTTGTATTTGTTTCACTTTGTAAGTCCCAGCATATTCCATGAAAATGTTTCCAAAGCCTTTGAGTTTTTGTCTCTGAGCTCTAGTGGTCCTAGGACATGAACTAGTGCCTAAAGCACTACCGGAGAGGAAACTCTTCACTCCATTTTAAGTGAAGCATCCACCTCTAACTATAGTTCTTCCTGGGGTAAAAAAGGCTCTATATTTTAATTAGGTACGGTCCGTGTACCTTATTTGAAATAATAAGATATTTTTTAAGCATTTTCAAATGAAAATTTTCCTTAATGATGAAGGACAGCCATGTAAACTAAAGCTAGACTCTCTATGTGTGTGTGTGTGACTATTTGTTAAAGGAAAAGCATGTTTTCAGAGTGTGGTTTTTGGACTTCCAGACAGATTACACAAGCTCAAGAAGGCCCACCCCACATCCTGTGTAGAAAACCAGCTCACAGAAATGCCCATTGTTCTTCAGGATTATAAATCACTGTATTTTCTGCCTGCCTTTTTTTTCAAAGTACTATATGGAAAATACTAATGCAAAGTAACCACAGCAGCTTAACAAGTGCTTGGTCCTGCCAGGTACTGATTGCTTTGCTCTTACTGAAATGGGGGGTGAGGGGGTAGAGGGGATTAAAACATTAGGCTCCCTGGCTAGAGAACAAAGGTATTATGTTGGTAAAAATAGCTGAGAGTGTTTTATTAGTTATGTGAATCAATTGATAATTGACATACTTTAAGTCTGAAAGCTGTTTCTGGAGCCATATTGCAGCCATGCCAGTATTTACTGTCTTCAGGGGGGGGAAAAAGTTACACGGTATGCGGTTTGCTTCAAGCATGGTGAATTTTCCTTGACATTGCATCACCCCTACTCAGCTACTACCCCATTCCCTTTTTTTTTTCCGTGTCTGGATCTAATGCTCCACATAAGAGGTAGGTGGTTAGTTTTTCTGAATCTCTACCCATGCTTATTGCTGAGTTGTGTGCTATTCCATCTGCAAGTTAACAGACTGATCCGTGAAGAGAGCTATGAAGCCAAAAATGGTAAAACTTGTTCACTCTTCCTTTCTTTTTTTTTTTTTTTTAAATCTGTTTCACCTACGTTATCATCTTGGAGCTTGTTTTTTAAAAAGCTGAGGTGCTGTTTTTCATGTTCCATTTTCAAACAGGAAAAGTGTGTTTCAAAGTGAATTTTGAAGCCCTCGTATTACAGTTTTCTTACTTTAAAAAAGCAACAAATTGTATTTCTTACTAGAGTTCAGTACCTATTTAAGACCAAACCGTTTGTTATGATAATACAATGTAGCTAAGCACAAGGCAGCCATGACGCTGTTTGAGGCTGTATCCTGCTTTTCTGCAGTCCTCTGGAAGGAATCACCTCCCTTTAGTTGCTGCCAGTCTCCTGACTGTGCAGCATTCCCAAAACATGTGGCCCATAAAACGGGAAGGCATTCAAGTAAACAGAAGTTCCCTCAGGACAAGATTTGCGTTTTCATGTGGAGGTGCAGCCTCAGTCCCTAGTCAGGGTCGACTTCTCCTTTTGGTGACACCAAGGGTTGGGGAGTACCTAGGCCATCCCCAAGTTTTGGGCTTAGTGTGCTCCTGGGTTGGCTGGCACAACAGAGTTGAGTTCTTAGAGTGTTTTTGGAAGGACACACCCTTCAATTAATTACAAGTTAAGGGAAAATAATCCTTTCTGTGTCTCTTCAGTGTCTCTATGTAGCAATAAATGACCAGTCCCATGATGTGGCTATAGCTGCCAAAAATCTGCAGTGAATGTACAGCTGTATCCGTCATTAACTGTACAATATTGCTGAAGTGGCCCAGTGCTTTCATGAATTGCGTTCAAGGGTAAGTAGCTCCTTAAAGGTAAAGAGTTTTGTGCTTCTACAAGCACACAGTTATATTGGTGGATAATACTGTACTTCTATGATTGTGTAGTCCCATCCAGCCTGTTCTGTTGAAAGTACACAACTTGAGATGGGTTCAGTCTGCAGTTTGAGTACTTTGAAGTTCTTCTTTGAGACTAAATTATACTATCAGCCTCAGTGAGGAGTATTTCCAGACCTGTTTCCAGTCCTGGCCTTGGTAATTCAGGCTGTCATTGCTGCTCTGCAGGATTATGCTGCATGGGATATTAGGGCACAAACCCTTCAGACTCAGGCTCCTTTCACCGTGTCTCTTCTTCTCTTTCATAATTATAAAAAGTTGCCTTGGGTGGCTTTTCCAGTGGCTGCTAGACTCCAGGGGAATGATTCGGTCAGTAGTGGTCCCCTTATGCCGGTAGCAAGGGTTCAAGTGCTGATGGCCTTGTCTTGGCTTCCTAGATGTGCTGTTGAGTACCACAGCATAGAGGATTTTGTCCACAGGGAAAGCTACAGTTGTAAATATTCTTCTTAAAACAACAGGAATTCATAAATTCACGTGACTGTGTTTCAGACTGGCCTGTGTTGGTCACATCATTGACATGCTATTGGGCGTTAGTGAGGAGCGTGATAGAGATCCCTATGGGATGGAAGACTGCCTTATGCTTACTGCTGTTACCTTTCTTTAGAGGTGACTCTCAACAGAAACTGTTAAACTTCTCATAATTGATCTTGGCATGAAGCTTTGAACAAATACAGCACTGAGAATTTTCAGTTATCTGAAGAAATATAGGCCAGAAACTCTCCTTTTTTTATTTCTGCACCTGGCACAAAGAAGTATAGAGAACAGCCCTGGGAACAGGGGCGCCAGCCTGGTTCCTGCTGCCCTCAAAAGCGACACATTCATTCATTCGTGTACCCCCTATCGAAGCTGAAGCAAAGAATTGTTTGCTGTGGGTTCTAAATCAGCAGTCACTATTCTCTTTCTCTTGTTGATTGGTTTCTTTTCAAAGCATTTACAATGGGGAGCGCAGTTACAAAGTTGAGAGAGGTAAATTCAGGGCATGTAGCTCAAACCACAAATGACTGCACTTAGGAGTAATGTCGTTGTCACAGCTGTACACAGCTTTCGTTTCTAGAGAGTCTGATTCTCTGCACTGGTCTATAGGGGGGTATAAATGAGAGAAAGCAGTCCACCTTAATTTGATGGCAGTCTGCTGATAAGACTAGTGTTATTCTAAGACTGCTTAGTCCTGTTTAAAGGTTGGGATTTTTTTGAAAGGTCTCTGATTTCTGTGCATATTTTGTACAGAAACCCATTTAAAAGCTGGGGATTAATTGATCTGTAGTATTTGATACATAAAACATGATGCTTTCATCATATTTCAACTGCATGAGAGTTAAAAACGGGATTATTAAGTAATTTTTTTCCAAAGTTTAAGGAGATTAATTATATTTTTAATACCTCTAGGTTTATAGGATCTGATGCTGAATTATAAGAGGCAATAACAACACATTTAATTACTGCATATTACAAACATTGGGTAGATTATATAGATAGAACAGAAGGGAACTGAAAATGTCTTGTGAGTAACAGCAACAACTGCCTGTATTTCATTTAATTTCTGTGTGGGGTCATTTATGTTGTAGAAAACGATGTTTTATGAACAAGCTTTTGAGGGGAATGATACGTTGCTAAGGCTGCAGTATTTTGTATTATGCTGTACAGATTCTGTATCATAAATCAAGGAAGCAGAGCCATATATCCATGACCTCAACTCCAAAAATCCTGCAATTAGTTATGATTTAAATTAACATGTATGGGAAACAGCTTTTAGAAATCTTGGAAAATTGGAGGTGTGCTCAATGAAGGACCTCTCAGCACCTGCCAGAGCAGTGAAACACCAGCTCTGGCTGCCGTGAGCTGCCTTGTCTGCCTTACCAGGTCATCAGTCCTGTAGTATTAAAATTGAAACTTGCAAACTGGGGCACGCTAGGTAGAGTCAATATAATTGCTCAGTCATACAGAGCTGTAAACTCCAAACAGATGTCCATAACAGGGGTCTTTACCAGTTCACTTCAACCCATTCAGTAATGCATCATTCAGTGATTTATCCAAGCAGGTTGCGTACCCCAGCCCATGTGAGCCTCCCCTCCCCAGTGCACCCACATACCAGCACTGGCAGGCAGGGGAACTTGCAACGAGCTCGATCAGCAGAAAAAAAAAAAGATTTAGTCCAGTGTAGGTCTGTGAATGGCTTGTAGTGGGGTCAAATGGGTGTGAGTGCAAGAGAAACAGGAGGGGGCACCTCCTGTTTTGGCAACAATCAACAATCAGACTGGCTCTGTGATTTCATGAAATCATATCTGTAAGTTACACGCACATCTATAAGTTTCTGGAAAGCTGTGGTTGTTGAAGGCATCACTTCCCTGCAGCTGAGTGCCACCTCTCTCCTGGGGCACTGCCACTCTGTCAGCTGCTTGACACAAAGGCAGGTACAGGGGACAAATTATGAGCTTCTGAGATCTTTGTAGAAATTTCTAGGATTGATGGAGAAAAGTCCTATGGATAAAGTGTGGTTCAGATGAACTTATTTGTATGTTTACATTAATATGTGATTATATAGGTGACTCTTGGGTGACTATAAAAATGTCTAGACTCAGGCTTGGGCAGCTGCAATTAGGCAGATGAGCCATACTTGAGACTGAAGACCTCAGTGAAATTTGCTGGAAAATAAAGGAATCCATGTAGTAAAAAGACAAATGCAAGAATAGCTAACTAAGATCATTGGTAAGGAACTAGTATAACTCAAAAGCACAAAAACGAGTGGAGAGGAGGTTTACAAATCCCGGCCAGTTTATCTGGACCATCAGACTGGTGTCAAAGTACTGAGTTCAGTTTGTGGATGGGGGTAAGACATTACAAGGTCACCATCAGCTTGGGGAAGCAAAAAATCTTCATTTGTACTTGTAAAGTTCAAAGACCTTGAGCATTGTCTATCCGAGGACCTGTTTTAACTACCTACTGTTACAAGTGACACTAGAGATTACTAAAACTGGAAGAAGTTAGATGAACCAAACCTCTTTTCTCATTTTCTATTTTGTGCCGTCGTTAGCGTTCTTGGCAGCACTTCATAGATATTCACTTTCAGTGGGTTTTATGCTTGGTTGCACTTCCTGTCTCATATATTAGCATAATGATGTCATTCTCACGCACGGCTGGGGGGGAGCGTGGTGGTGTGCTCTGCCCAAACCTCTGCAAGAAAGGCTTCCTCACTCTCCTACGAGAAGACTTTGCTTCTCCTCTGATGGCTGACATCTTAACGAAGGTCTCGTTTTTGAGTCTCCCCTGTATGGAAGTGGGGAGCAGAGTGGGAGGAAGAGGCAGCGGGAGACGTACCTTCCTCACGCCATCTTCTGTAGGAAGCTACTGACACCACTGTCCATCTTCACCTACTATGGGTGAGCAACTGGAGCCTGCAGAATTCCCTCTGTGCCTCCATAGCCCTGTACGGAGCTGTAGAAAGGAAGGAAACGGTGGGGAAGCTGCTTATCCCGAAAGCAAACAAAGCAATGAAAAGTGGGACCGGAAGATTCAAACACGTCCCTGCTCCTCTGGCCAGGCCAGAGGGAGGAAAGTACTGAGAAAGTCCCATCTGCCCAGTGCTCTTCTCATGGACTGGGCGAGCAGCAGGGTTCGTTCCTCTGGTTCTCCTGCATGTCCCAAGAAGGCAGTGAGGACAGAGTGGTTTCTCCTTGGGGATGTTGCTGCAGGAGAGGGAGGAGGGTGGCTGCCAGGAGCGGCCCCAGCACCTCTGGGGAGCAGCCTGGGCCTGCTGTTCTTCCTGCCTCGTCAGGTCGGTGTGTACCAGGCCAGGCTTTGCTGTGCAAGCAGCAATTATGCAGAAAGCTTCAAAGCGATAGAAATCAGCATGTTTAAATAAACGTAGGAAAAACTTCTGGAAGACTTTGTCCCCTTAAATCTGGCTGAAAGGGGCTCTTCCAGCATGAGTCACCCGCAGCTGTAGAGGAGCCCTGGGCAGAGCCTTCCTCCCCTTCACTGAATGGAGCTGTCAGAGTGCCCGGAGCCAGGGCAGGGAGAAAAATACCCCGATTCATTTCCTAACGAGATATGCATGGGAGAATTCCCCACGGGGCCACCGGTGGGGGTTTGCGGCTTTGTGTTTTTCAGTCACTCAGCTCCACATAAGCAACATTGTCCGGCTTCGAGCTCCCACCCAGAGGACTGAAACACCCCAAGCCCGTCCCCGGGAAGCAGACAATAGTGTTGATACGCCTGTTGCTGCAGAGGAAGTGGCTTCTGTTATAACCAACAAGCAATCTGCCAAAGTCCACGGTTTGGGTGGTTGCCAAGCTAAATTTGACATAAAATATTTAACCTTTTTGGCTTTTCTCTTGCTGTTTTCTGGAGATGTTTCTCCTGTTTCCTACCATTTAAATCTCACATATGGCAGAGGTTTCTTTCACCCCCATAAAAATTAATACAGGCTTTTATTTAGAAGACACATAATTGTTAACAGAGAATCCAGTCTGATAGATGAAAATATTCTCAAATGCTCTCAGTAGGTTAGCAAAACTAGGGCTAAACTGTATGCAACTGAGGTGCTGCTCAGGGCTTCATTGTGTCCTCTCCCATTCCCCCGTGCTGCATTCAGTTTTTTATCTGAATTTGACATTGGAAATACAACGTATTGCAGAAAAGCTGGTATGTGAAAGGCAGACTTCAGGTATTTGAGGCTCCAGGCGCCCTCTTGTGCTGTTTTTCTGGGAGCATCGCAGAGCAAGCAGCATCCCAGCAGCAGAGGGTGAGCAGAGCATCTGCCTCAGTTTTAGTTTGCAGGGAGACTGGGGTGTGCTTGGGCACCTACAGCGTGTTCCAGTACGGTTCTGGTGTGTGGGAGTTACTTCTTGATGGGGCTACTCACTTCACCCCAGCAATACAATGTGACTGTTCAGAATGAAGCTTTGAACAGAAAAAAGTTACTTACTTCTACCAAAAGACAAAACTAAGAATTTTAGATTAATTCAAAAGTAGCAATGTTTGCAAAGTATTAAATTTCTCTGTCTGGCCAGATTTTAAGTTGCGAATTTCAAACTTCACTGACTTGTTAATAATATGATGCAAGTTTAAAATTTTTTTTGTTTAGACTGTGCTGTATGTTTATAATGGTGCACCTCCTTGCACTGCATAGTATCAGGAAAAGGGCTCCATCTCCCTGGAAGTCAAACTCTATGTTTAGTTTTATTAAGTCTAGTTAATAAATACTTTTTCAGATTTTTCACTGCAAATGCTTGGAAATACCTCATTTCTCCAGATAACAGTAAGTAAAAGTGCAGACTCCGGAGTAAAGGAGGTAAATTGATTACAAAGTTAACTTAATAGCTATGATACCTCTGAAAATACGGACCTTTGGTGGCTTGCTGCTTAAAGAAATAAATTTCACCGTTGTTTATATTTGGAACTCAAAGGATACAAATATCATATTATTTTCCAGCCTGATGCAAAGTCCAAAACTGACTGATACCTCTAAGATGCAAACACAACTGAGCATAAGATGCTCAGTGAGCTCTCCTCGGCGTTCTTCTGTCTTCTGAGCTCTTCAGGGGTTAAAGGTGTTGCTAATTTCAGGCTTATTGACCCAGAGGGGTTTTAGACTGGGCTACCTGCCATTCTGTGATGACATTTCCAGCAAAATAGCAGTTCCTATCTATGTACCTCTCAGCCTGAAAGCTCCTGAGGATTACGATCATTTCGTAGAGCAGTAACTTGAATATAAAAGAAGAATGGTCGTGTTTGGCCTGGCTGAGATCCATCTACCTGATACAGATCCTGTCTCCAGCAGGCACCGTAAGTGGATGCCTTGATAAAAGCCTAAGAACAGAGCAAGTATAAATGCTACTTCCTTTACTGCTCTCCCAGCCTCCAACCATTTTCACATCCTGAGCTGAATATGGGGTTTGTGCATTTAGCAAACCTTGACAGATTTAATTTCCAAGATTTTACAGCCTTCCACTGAGCTAATACTGAACTTCAGCATTCACAGCATCCTTGTTGTGATCTCCTCTGACCACTGAGCTGAAACCGTGCAAGACTTCCATCATAATGCCAGTATCTCACTTCTGAGTGCTAATGGTCAGCTCTGACCACATGTATGAAGTTAAAATTGCTTTTCTGACTGTGCATGATTTTATATTTGTCTGTACGGAATTCTGTCTGCCATTTTATTGCTCACTGACTATTTTTTTTGTGCAGTCTGTTGCCCCTCATTCTCTCCATCCTGAATAATTTATATCATCAATAAATTCTGTCATATTCATGTTTGCCCCCTTTTCCAGATACACTGAACCAGACAGCTCGATGTCTCATCTCTAGGGAACTGCACTGATGAACTTGGTCCACTGTGAGCACTTACCATCTTGTCTTCTCTTTCCCATCTTTTAACGGTTTACCCTGGCAGAACCTTCCATCTTAAGCCATGGCTGCTTAGTTTCCTTAAAAGCCTTGTTGAGGAATGTGGTTGAAAGCTTTATGAAAACTTAAATATACTTAAAACCAAACCATCCTCATTCTTGTGGCTGCTGAGCCCTTCCAAGAAGTCTGATAGGTGCTTGACACAGATTTCCATTTACAAAAAACCTGGGCTCTTCCAAAGTGTATCTTCTATATCTGTTTGATAATTCTCTTCCTTATTATGGTTTCTACTACTTGTTCATCAGTGAAACTTTGTACAGAGTTATGGCTCTGCTGATAATGGTATGAGTTTTGTAGTATCTCTCTACGTTCTCTGTAGAGTGTTAGAAAAATGCTACAGCATGGTGTGTCTGTAGAGGGCAAGTAATGTCTGTGAAGTATTTTCAAACAGAAAATACTGTGGAAGTGCACAGAATTAATGTTGCTATGTAAGTTTAATAGGAGTTACCACTCATCACAGCAACAGAATGGGTATAACAAAGTGGATCAAGTCAGGTTTGTGCATGTATTTTGAGGTTACTAAGAGTTAGTTGCCTGTACCTGACGGTATACTTGAATTTGACGCAGTAAAGACTAGAAATTCATTTAGCACACAGGTAGAATTTTTCAGGGTCTGGGCTGAAAACTTCCTGCACTTGAGCAGGAGCATTTTTGGGGGATTGGATGTAAGGATTGTTTCCAGCAGAGCGGGTCCAACCCCTGGAAGTTTTCAGGCTGCTCTGGGGGCCTTCTGTCATGAGTGATTAACTACTTTGTTCAGTATGAGGGACCATCTCATGACAGTACCTGATGCTGTGTGAAAAATAATCCTGACAGGCACTTGGGAATCTGCAGAGTACTAGACAGGGTGTAAAAAGTGCCTTTCCTTTTTCCTTTTATGAAGAGGATGAGGAAAGGCTCCAGGCAGAGATGAAGAAAGAAACAGTTTTTCTTCGTAGTTGGGTCTTCAGCAAAGTGCTGGTTTAAGCTCTTCGAAAGGCAGCACAACTTACCTTGTGTGGTTTGCATAGCTGAAATAGCTAATGTAAATGAATTCAGAGACAAATCTCCTTAGCAAAATCAACCATTCCTGAGCACAGAATGTTGTCATTAATAATTTGAGCAAAGTGTGTGGTCGTTGTTGTTCTTCCATTAAACCTACCTACTTTAAAATATCAACAAAAGGCTCCTTGTGGCTGCACAGCTTAACTTCAGTGTTTGAAAACCTGACAGTGCCAGGTCTGATGCAGCTGCTGGTAAAAGATCATTTGGAGATTTACTCCTAAATTACCCAATGACAGAAAGCAAAATATGAGAAGGGGGAAAAATCCTCAAGCAAATCCAGCAGCTTGGGAGTAAATTATCCTTTTCATTTTACTAAGCATCTGAATTACTGCTCAATGAATAATGCAGTAACAGTTTCCAGAAGATTGGCAGTTATATTGTAATGTTTTGATAAAACAAAGGAATGCACATATTAGCATAGGCCTGTTAGGACTGTGGATTGAAATGTGTGCACTGAGCGTGTATAAGATCTGACATGCAGAGATACAGGGGCAACACATGCTTTGCAAAAGACTGAATCTAAATTGATGCTTTGCATCCCATTCATCTGTTGTTTCACAGTAAGTATGTGTGTCTGCTTGTCCCTAAAATACACAGTAGTAAGCAGGACATACTTAAAAAGCAACGTATCTTGCATTTACAGGAAGAATGGAGGGGACAGGTAAGAGTGTGTACATAGATACTCCCTGCAGAGCTGCTGGATTGTGATCATTAGCTTGTGCATCCATCATTACTCAGTATTGCAGCAGTTAACTCCTGCCTTTTAAAATAATGAGTTGTTTAAATCCATATAAAATACTTGGTCTTGTCTAGGGGCCAACTCTGAGCTCTGACGGTTGCCACATTCTGCTCTTGCGTGCAAGATTATCTTTCCAGATAAGCGTGAATAGAGTTCAAATGAATCTATCAATAATCAGTGGAAAGGATGTCATAATGCAAAATCTGATACTGTAAAAAAATATCCAAGTCCTTGAAAACATGTGTTTGGAAAGGAACTGCTTTATTCTTAGCATAGCTGCTGGTCTGCCAGCAACAGCTCATGAAGAGGTGTGGGAATTAGCTGAATAGACTCCCTGCTGGCAAGGAGAGCTGGGAGGCTGGATGCGACCAATACGGACTGACTCCTCATTTTTAAATCCCTTTGGATAAAGGAAGGTAAATTATTTTTCTTTGCTGATGAAACACATTGTGAGGCAAAGCCATGGTCAAGAAAAAAAAAAAAGACAAAAGTGTTCACTGGAAATAAAGTCTTTAAAGTCAAATGGAATACAGTGTAGCATGAGATTTGTGATTTCTTTTAGTTTGTCTCGATCTCTAGATTCATCACAGTAAGTACAGCTAAGAGAAGAAGATGTGGGAGGTGGGGAAAGGAAGAGGTGGCTGAAGATGAAGCGCACATTTTTAATTACTCAGTTGCTCATTCTCTGATTTGAATCTGTTTATAATTATTAATTAATCTATTTTAAAACTATAAACTATTAAACTATTTTCAGTTGCATTTTTCTTTGTAGCATTTGCTGCAGTGCAGGACCTGTGTGGTACCATGCTGAGTCTAAGGAAAGGGCAAACAGAAATACTCCCTTGTCCTGTGAATGCCACAGTCCCTATCAGGATTCCCATGACTATTAACAGGCACTTTTCCCAAAATCTACTTTGTTTCAGCATCAGTTATATGAAACTTATAAAGCTATCTATAATGGTGCCCTCTGGTGACTCCAAACATTTTTACACTGAAATTAAATAAAACACTCATGGAATTTGGCCTGCTACTCAAGTTGGACTATTCATTAAAATTCATGAACAAATTAAGAGCTCCTAGAGCTCAACCAGACAATATACACAGGCCGGACACATACAGATGTCCAGGGCTAACCACAAGTGTTGCAGTAGTAAGAGAGTCTCGCTCTATTATGTAAGTAATCTCTTGTGTATTCATGTTAGAAACCTGACTTCTGACACTGCAAACTGATCATTTGTTTTCTAGTGCCTAGAGAAAAGAAAAGATAAAACAACAAAATCTCTTACTGAGTTTGTCTTGATGCAGGGAACATGGAGGATGTTAATCGATGATATGAAATCTTAAGAAATAAACCAGCTGTGCACAAGGAATGTCTTTTGTATATTCTACAGGTAGTGTGGCTGCCACAGAGTCTCTGGAAAGCTGGTTTCCTCGATGCGCTGTTTCCTCTCCTGGATACTGGTTTTTGCATGCACAGCCTGTCTGCGGCATCTAATGGCTCTGCATTTACTGCCTGTCACTCCCCACCACACTGACATACCTGACCTTTCTCGTTGCCCTGGCTCTGGTGCTCACGTGGCTCCTACTCGGTTCTGGTTGAAAAGGAGTCTTGTCTTTGCGGGGTCGTGCTATTTTACAGCCAGATCCATGGTCTTACAAACACCACAGCTGATAGAAGGAAGCAAGTAAGTACGTGTGGCTGTTGATGGATGGCAACCCTTTCAGCATTGTGTTTTAAATCAAGACCATGCTATGTCCTAATCAATATGGATGCAACACCAGTGAGGTAATGAGACTATCACACTCCAAGGCAATTAGCCCAACAGAAAACCCTCCACAAGTAGATACAAGCAAGATAATGGATAGGGGAAAAGAAAAAATAAACCCTGTGTTAAAGACTTTATATGAAGTGCGAACTATTATCTAATGATTTAATCATTTTACTGAATTTCCAAATTAGGCACATACTGGCAATAACTGTATTAGGCTACATAACTCCTGCTTTTAAGCACTATTTGCCCACCCCATGCTTAGGAGAGGCTGCGTCTCCTCACATTCATGTCCTTGGCAAAACAGCCCCTTAGGCAGAGTGTAGATCAACTGGCTTTTATGCATATATTCTCTAAGAAAAACTAAAGGAATAAAAATATTTGTTTTGACAAGATGCCTACTGAGATCACAAATGTTAAGATCAGAGGTACGGGTGTGATTTTATTCTTGCTTCCTGAATAGTAAAATCTGTAGAACCTTCTCCACTAACTTCTTGGTTAAGTCAGTAATTTCCCTTTCAACTACAGTCTGTATTTTAGGAAAATATCTAGTCTTTATTTTACAGGCCATTTAGTGTCTGTGGAAGAGTTTGTGCTAGCATTTTGAGGTCTAGTAACACATCAGGGAAGGATGGTATTTCTGTACTAGTTTTTGCAGCTCTTTAGTGTACGTGTCTTTGTCACACAGAGCTTCTTCCTGGCCTGAACAGTTACCCGAGTTCTACCAGGAGGAGAATAAACCCATGGATACATTCATACATGTTTAGCACGGCACTGTATCTCTGAACATTGCGGGAACACACAAAAATTAGTACTTTTCTCAGTAGCTATGCCCAACGTTCCATTTCTAAGGTGATGTGTCAGAGAGCCTCTGCTTCCTTCCTGGTCAAAATTGGAGCTGCTTACTCTGTGCTCGCCTGGCTCATGTAGCTCAACCAGTTGTCTCCAAGCTCTTGCTACAGTTGCACATGCACGTCCCACCTGATGTACTTAGACAGTGGCCTCTGCTGTGCCCAACCATTCCTCTGTAAAGGAACTTAATTGCTCTTTTATTTAGCCTGAATGAAGGGTAGCTGTCAGGCTTGTGCCCTGTGCTTCGTCAGCCTGTGACTGATCACAGACGTGTGTGATGTCTTGTGCTTCCCACGTTTCGACAGCCTTTGGGTTTATAAAAACAGTGGAAGGAGACATGGGGTTTGGTATGGTTGCATAACTGGTTGTAGAATACATGTCTTCATACATGTCTTCTCAGCTGTACGGGACACCTGTTATGCATTCTACTATCACAACACATGGAACGCGTAAAACTGATGCTGATTTGATTATCATGCCCATTAAATGGCTTTTGCTTTCATTTTTCCAGCCTTCTCCCATCCATTATAAGTTTCTGTGGCTTAGTACCTGGAGTAAGACCTAGGAAAGGAACATGTATTCTGCAAGGATTTGGGGGACGGCTCTGAAGCTCGTAAGCCTTTGGATGTAAACGTGCTTCTTGCATACTTATACTTTCCTTATCCTATGCAAAGAGAACTGGAATGCAGCATTTTCAGATTAGGCATCTGGGGAAACTAGTATAGGTATTGCTGGTACATAGATAGCTCCTTGGGGGAATCTGCTGAAGGGAGATTTTTGCCTCTGTTATGAATCAGATAACTTGCCCTCTTACCTGTTCTGGAAGTTGTTCTAGTTTGTCTTTATCGTGTCAGTCTCCCCTCTACTGTTACTTGCCTGCTCTACCTGTGGCTTGTACTTTTATGGTTGCTCACAGCAGAGTTGGGTCCTTCTTTACAGCAGCTCCCACCATCCTGGAGGAGTTTTACACCGGTGAAAGAGCCGCTATTACAGGTCATCGTTCTGGGCAAGAACAGCAGTGACTTACCATAAGACAGGTCATGAGAACACCTCAGTTACCTGAAATTGCTGTGAAAATCAGGTCAATGCAATGCGCTTCTCACTGCGCCTTGTTATGGTAGATCCAGGAACTTTGGGCAGAAGGGTGTTGGCTACGATAGAGGGGTTTTAGAAATACAGAGAACCACATGGAGTTACAAAGAAATTTCACACCCCAGGTAGGTGGAGAATTATCCTTGTATCTTATCAATGGGAGGGAGTCTCCAGTCAGCTTCTCCGCTGCCGTGCTGGGGCAAGTGACTCAGCTCTGCAGTGGAGAAGAATGTCCCCATTGCTGCTTTCCTGGAAGCACCTTCACCTGGAGGTTTCTCATTCAGGAATTAATTTGCTTATGAAAACCCATCAGTTCACAGAGCTTGGGGTGGCACAGCTGCAGGCAGATTGCACTCACGGGGATGAGGATGCACAGCTGTAAGCAAGCCTAATTAAGAGCTCTGACAAATTTTCCAGTATAACTCCACCAGTAATTGTCAGGATCTATGAAGTAAATAAAGGTTAATTATTCTCAGTCCTGAGAGTTGCTCAAGTTTGTAATCATCCTACCCTATCTGGAGTTAAACACATGAGGCATTTTAAAGGAGGCCGCAGTTGCTATTCACTGGTGATTTGTTACAAATAAAAGCTTTCAGAAATAGCACAAGACAGGTCTGGCAGCAGTCAACTGAGCTGTGATTTTAAGACTGGGGGAATCATTAGAAAAAGGAGGCAGAGCATAGCAGAACTTGCAGCCTGGTGATTCCCATGAGCTTAGCTGCAACTTGAGCTACTATCACGAGTGAGACCCTGAGTATCTGAATCTCCTGAACCATACAGGTTTGTACTGAAAAAGACATACATATTTCGGACAGAATAGTTTTATGAACGGCTTTTCTTTCCTTCCAAGACATCAACTTTATTGATAGCACTGATCCTAAGGCCTATTTACTATCTCTAGACGTTATCTCTTAGCTTCTTATTTTATTTAAGGTTAATTTCACTGGAGAAATCAACCATTGCAGGGAGTGGCTCAGTTATGTAGATAATCCCTAACTCCTGTAAACAACTTTTGCCCAATTTGGACAGCACAAACCAGTTTTAAGCCTGGTTTGAAGCAGCTAGTGTTCCTAGAAGTCCTCTGATTGCATATGGCAGCAACCTGAGGAAAAAAAAGGCCCCATCCCAACAGGTAGGAGCCCAGCTGGTGAGTATCATCTGGAGAAGCGGTCTGGAGTCAGCACCTGGAAGCTGCCTTTCCATGAGGAATGGGAAATTGTTGAGTGTCTGAAGTATCTGCTTTTTTTGTTGTCAGCTTTTCAATCTCCTAAAAAAGATAAAAAATATGTTGACACATGGTGTTTGTGGGTCCCTGTGCTGGCATTGTGAACATCATTCTGCATAGGAGGGGGTGGAGGAGCAGAGTAATTAAAGCATCCCACTGTGCAGCCAGATGCGTAAGTTTATGTCTGAATTTGTTAGCCACTCACCAGCCCAGGTGAAAGAGGTCTTTTGGGATTAGTTAAATTCAAGCTTAAATCCAAGGAACCCAGGTGGTGTATTAACCTCTTCCCTCCAGGATGGGGTTAACTGCAGAAGTGAAACTTCTTAGCCATATCCACCTGATGGACTACTTGGATCTAGCAAACCTTTGAACTCTTTTGCCTGGATTTGTTCAAACTCCTATGTTGATATAGAAAAATAGGTCTGATCCCATGTACCCTTAGGATGCTGCTTTACTTCCTGGGGTTGGCTCTCTCACAGTAATAATTTCGACACGTCAACAGCTTCAGAGTGAGCCACAAACCCGATGTGATTTGCTCCTTGTGACTGCAAAGGCACATTCTTCCTCCCTGGCTCTGACACATATACCTTGGGGAGTATCTGATTTATGCATATGGTGAGATATCAGCATGCATTGATTAAGCATATCCAAAAACAGGTTTTCAATTGCTATTGCATAAGGAAAAATTTCAGCTTGTCCTCTTGAAATATCCTGGCACTGTTTGGATACAAAAATTATTTATTAGGGAGACTTTAAAGCAGGATGAAAGTAAGAAATCTTATGAGAAAAGTTCTGTTTGTTTCTTACATTTTCTCCACCCTTCCCTCACCCTCAACTGTTCCATATGGTTAGAAGGAACATCTTTTCCAGACCCTTTCAATCTAAAATACCATCAGATGGAGCAAAAGGAAAGCTGAACTTGCCCCAGAAGCATTCTCATGCTGGAATGTTTTAGATGCTCCAGCCCCGGAGCTTTGAGCACAGGGAAAGTCCGAGTAGCAAGATGTCCATGTTGTTTGTGGAGGGGTGGATCAGAGAGTCTCTCATGCCTTGGGCGCTGTAGGGAACTATCTGGCATTGCAGAAGTCATCCTGCAATGTGATGATGTGGGGACTTTGGTGGCAGTACCAGCTCACAGACTTCTTTCTTGTTCTTTGTCCCTCCCTGCCCGTTTCCATGCCATGGGGCACCATAGTTGTGGCTGGATGAACACGATTCCCTACAAACAGCACTGAAGGCCAGAACACTTTGGGGGGCAGGGTGGGGTTGTTGTTTAAAGCCAGAGAAGCCCAACACTGATCTGGTTCACAGCATGACCCCACAAGTGGGTGCATGCAGGTGTCTGCCCTCACCCACCAGTGGTGTGGTAAACAGGGCACTTGCCCAGTGTGCTGAATAAGGTCCTCACTCTGAGCCTCTGGGTATGTTGTGGAAGGCTCTGCTCCAGCTTCAGCTGCATCACATCACGACCTTTGAGACTGAATGAAGATGACCTCTCGCACATTGTTTGCCCTGGAAGTTTACGGAAAACTGCAGGGCCCATGGGCCAGACCGGGAGAGGAGTGCCTTGTCGTGAAGAGTTTTTGACCTTACCTGCATTTGGTGCTATCAAGACCAAGGTGCGTATATTAGGATTTCTGGGAGATAGAATATCATAAAATTTTGTGTTTCTGGGCTTCAGAGCAACTGAGGAGGCTTAGGGGAATTTAGATGTAGGTAACAATTTGTTGTCTGAGCTCAAGCAAAGCTGCTCAATGGATGTATACTGTGTCACCTCTTCTACTGGAATAACACTGTCACGACACTGCATTCAGTTGCAGGACTTTGAGGAGAGTTAAAATTCAACAAAGATGGAAATAAAGTCTACTAAACAGCTCTAAATTTCTCTTCTTGTACTGGACAAGAGACGACACAGAAACAATTTCAGGTACTGTAAGACTAGGTGAGATAAAACTACCTCAGGTTCTGTAACACGAATCTAGATTGCTAACAGTTTGCTAGAAAAGAAGTTAGGCTTTTTCTCTGTGAGTAAAAGCAATTACCTAAAAGCTTATTTTTCTATGACATCATTAAAAAGAAAATGAGAGAAACCTCATGCCAACATTTGTTATAATTTCATTAGGATCCAGGTAGATCTAATTTATGTGGGGGTTCTGTTTCCCAGATGAGGAGCAAATTAATCTCATCTGACAGACAATTGAGTTACAAAGGCTTCGCTTGAGAACTGTGCTCCAACAGAATGTAAACAAGACTTGGAGTTTAATAAGGTCGGACATAAAATAAGGAGCTAAATTAGGCAGGGTTTATCAGCCAACAACACATATAGCTAGACCTTCTCAGAGGGTGCGAGTTAGCATGCAGTAAAGCTAAATGTTTACATTAACCCTAATGTTTTGCTCTCTGACCAGTGGAACTAGGAGTTAGAGAAAATAAGTTTATAAACCATAGAAGTAATACAACTCTGCAACAAGTTGTAAAGACTTAATTTCTCCCGAAGACTTACAGATTTTTACAGTGTTAAACATCACCATAATTATGAAATCTTGCATTAAACCCCCAGGGAAAGGAACTGTAGTATCAATGCAACATTTGAGACTTAAAATTTATGCTCTGGGAACCAACAGCAACCACACAAGCAAAAGATTCATGTAGCAAAATGGTGAAAGGGCATCCCTGCTAAATGCCTTGTGGAAAGTGCTAAGCAAACTGGAATAGTTCCAAAATATGTAGGTGGGATTGCTCTTCACAATGCTGGGATTTACTCCATTATTGTCCAAGTGACTCAGCTGAAATTGCCCACAATATACTAGACATATTTTGTTGTCAATACGTTTTGCCCTGGCCTTTTCTCTCCATGGCTACATGACCTTAATTCACCTAAATTTCTGAAGTGGTGGGGTCAGGTGGTTCTGATAACAGCACTGCACTTTCCATATCCAAACATGATGTAGATTCATCTGCATATTCAGGAGGGCAGTGTGTCATCGCCTTGTATCAACATTTCCTTGGTTAATCTACTGCCAAGAGAAAGATACCGCCTTCCTTGCTATTGGACTGAGCTCTTTATCTTCTATATGTGACACTGCCAGCTGCTAAATGACCTTGAAACTGATTCCCAAACGCAGAAAAGCACCTTATGCTTAATTAAATCAATCAATCAATCAATCAATCAATCAATCAATCAATCAATCAATCAATCAATCAATCAATCAATCAATCAATCAATCAATTAATCCTGTTTGCTCCCGTGGTGGCAGAATAAATGGACATTTTTCATTCAAAAATGGATTAGGGCTGAATGTGTTTTGTGCAGATAAAAACCCAAGGTTTCCACATCTGTACCTGGCAGGATAATGTCCTCTGATGCTGTAGTCCACCACTCTTTCTGACAGAAAACAGGCTGTTCTTCCTGCCTTTTAATATAGAATATTGTTTGCCTTAATTATCAGATCAGGATTTGTTCAATCATTTCACAGGAGTTCCTGTAATCTCAAATGGAAATTAAAATCCAACCCAACACATGGGATTGCAGTATCCTGATTTTAGACCAGACAGTACCAGCTGTTTCAGAAGAAGGTTTAAGTAGCTCCTTAGATACAAATATGAAATAATCTTTGATTCTGCCTCTGAGCATTCAATGAGGGCCTGGCCTCTGAAGCGTAGTGGTTTATAACTCTAGCAATTCTTCAGTCCTGTCTAAAAACTGTCAAACATCCTCATTAGCTACTTACCTCTCCAGTAATGTTTCGGTTCCTAAATCTCAAGAATACCTATTGTCAAGGAGTTTGTAGGTTAGCTAATGGTGTCACCCTCCTCTGCTCTTCCAAACCTGCCATTTGCAATTGGCTTGCCTTCAATTTCACTGACTGTCACTGTCATACTGTCCTGGTTTCAGCTGAGAGAGAGTAAATTTCCTTCCTAGTAGCTGCTCTGTTTTGGATTTAGTATGATAATAATGTTGGTAACACATATAGTTTTAGTTGTTGCTAGGTAGTGCTTATATTAAATCAAGGACTTTTGCGGTTTCCCATAGAAGCTGAGAGGGAGCATAGACAGGACAAGCTGGCCAAAGGAATATTCTATATCATGGATGTCATGCTCTATATATAAATGGGGGTTGATGGGGGCAAGCATCCATGATCGCTGCTTGGGACAAGATGGGCAATCGATCATCAGGTGGGGATCAATTGTATTGCATCACTCATTTTGTATATTTTTTTATCATTATTGTTATTACTGTCTTTTCATCCATTAATGTTCTATTAAACTATCTCAACCCATGAGGTTTTCTTCTTTTCCTGTTCTCCTCTCCTATCCCACTGCGGGGGGAAGTGTGAGTGAATGGCTGTGTGGTCCTGGCTGCCACTTGGGGTTAAATCTACCCCTACCAAGATACCTGCTGCAGCTCCTAAGCACTTTGAGGTCCTGTGTGCTAAATGTCCCCCCTCCCTCTCTCCTGGCTCCCCAGGGAAGGAAGCCCAGACACATGGGCCAAAAGGGAGATGTTTTGGCCAGGTACCATGCAGGTCAGAGGGTGTGTTTATCCTAAGTCTAGGCACCACTCTGGTGCCTTTTCTCTGTATTCTGTTTAGATAAAATTCTCTGTATAATATTATACTTTAACATATAGTTCCTTTTTTCTGTCTCCCTTTTAACTAATCCATTCTCATATAAATACCTTACTAGGCTCTTTAAGATGAAGCAAAACATACCATTGCTCTTTATTAAGGCTCTTCATGCAGACTGGATATCCTATAATGCCAAAACAGCTGCTCTTCTGTGTTGAACAAGGGCCATAGATCCTAAAAACTATGTAAGCACCTAATTCCTTTAAAAAATCAGTGGGATTTAGGCATAAAAATAGCTCCTAAAGTACTCAACCACTTTTATAAACTAAAGCCAAAGCATCTCCTCTCCAAACAAAGTGTCTTGAAACTTGGTTGTGGATTTGCAAGACAAAACAGGATGATCTCTGTGCTTCGAAAGGGCTCCAGTTCCTGGCAGGGATAAGGAAGAGGCCCTCCTTGGGGCAAGTAGCCAGGAAGAGACAGGACACAACAGCTAACAGGGAAAGAAATCTGTCAGTTGAACTCCACTAGTGCTAGGAAACAAAGTTACAGGGACTGCAGAAGGAAAATGAGTGGCTGAATTTTGAATTATGAGAGGAAATTAAAAAAAAAAAATCTCTATTTTATAGGACACTGAATGGCACAAAAGAACTACTGGACCCCAGGCTAATACATTTCAAACTACTCATCAACTGACAGCATGTCATAACCAGACCAGAACATAACTATAAATAACAGTAGGAAGCCTACCTACATCATGCCAAGACAATGAATCAGTATTAGTCATTTGGTGCTTTTTTTAAAAAGTTAGGGGTTTTGCCCAAATCCTACTGAAAATCACTTCTCTCCTCCCTCTCTAATACCAGAGGATATTTGGTTTATATATGTTTTCTCAGATTTCATGCCATCAGTTTGCCTACCCACAGCATTTAACAAACTTCTTAGCATCCTTATTAAAAATTAAACCTGTTTATTAAAATAACTTGCCTCAGAAGTTTTTGAGAAAAATGTCTCAGCCCTATGCAAAGCATAATTAGCACACGGGATGGAAAGCTGTGTGGAGGCAAGGGAGAACTTGTGCTGTTTCAGTGACCTTAATTCCCTTCATCTTTATACCTGTGTAATCACTAATATACAGAAAAGATGTTTAATACTGATATGGCAGCACCTTTTAGTACTAGAAGTATGCTGTACACAAGACAGCGAAGACTTCTTACATTCTTTGACTGTTATTTTAATTTCAGTGTTTTAAAGCACTTCTTAAAAAAATTATACTATCTGATTAAATAACTATCAATATTTTTAATAATTCAACCCATTCTTAAGCTTATGCATTTTTTCTCAGCATTCATTGCTTTGAATGTATGTGCTGCCATTTGGAGTACAATAGAAATAGCTTGTGTAGACAATTTTGCTAGAAGACCCATCAACTAACAGTTGTGTCTTATTTCAAAGGATTAATCATGTCTTGATTAAAAAAAAGACTTTCCTTATGGGTAACTGCTTTCTGCAGGGTTGATACTCCCTCTTTTGAAAGCAAAGTTGCAGGTGTGGGAAGCTACCCAGGGGATGGAGCAGCGCCCAGAGGGAACACAGGGCACCATGGGCCACTCTCTGATCTGCTGTGGCAGGTCTGTGTTCCCAGGGGCCGGTTTCTGGAGAAACAAAACAAGGTGTAAGTTAATAAAATTCTTTATAGGTCAGCTGCAAACCTCTTTTGTCACAGATGTGGAGAAAGCCAGGTGGGCTCTTTATATGTAAAGAAATATCTTATGGCAAGCTTGGTGACACTGATTGATTAAATTTTTTAAGACTCAGGTTGATCTGAGAAATTCACAAATAACATTCCTCCATGGGAATGTTTTCTCCGTGTTAAGGACAGTGAACTAACAGGGTCACCTTACACTGAACTTAGAGTCACACCTCATCTCTGTAGGCTTCACAGTCCAGCAGGGAGATAAATTTGGGTGGACAATTATCCTGTGTCCACACTAGCAAGCTAAACAGCATCAGGGAGCTTTCTTGGGGAGTGGAGCTAAGCTGACTATACCAGCACAGTGGGTCCTGGACTGGTTTTGACCTGAGTTAAACGTGCTCTCTCAAACGTGCTCAGGTAAGATTTGGGAATCAGCATGCACCAGGCCCCCTTCCCTCCCAGTGGGCAGCGTGGGTGAAACCATGCTGCTTTGGAGGCTGAGACTTCAACAGCAAGGGCGCAGGACGTTCTCTGCCAGAGAATGGTCTCAGACAAATTTAATTTAGTAAGTTAATTTTAATTTGTATGCGTGGAGCTGTGGAGTGTGGGTGAATCCTTGGAGGGACAGGGCATGCAGTTACCTCAGCTCTGCTTCTGCCCCAGGGGATTCAGATCTCCTTGGGGTTCATGGATGCTCTGCTGCTGCGCAGGAGCAGTGTCTCCCGCCCCCAAACACCTCTCAAACCCAGTTACTTGGTGTCGTGTGGTAACAAAGGGAAAGATGTGGGGAAGCAGGGTGACCATTGCAGGAGTTGTATCAACACCTAAACGCATCGGTGTTACCCTGTGGTGCTGGGTGGCTGCAGGAGGCCCCTGCTTCTGGGAGGGGAGGGAAGGGAAGCCTTTCTGAAAGGACCAGGGCCTTGTCTAGAGACTTGCTGCCCTGTCTCCAGCTGCTGAAAGGGGCAAGCTGTAAGCCAAACATTGATGACTGATGAAAGCCACTCATTAGGCATATTTCTGTGTTATGGGCAGGCAATGGGGTGGCTTCTCTGTATTGATAAACCCATCACTCCTGACCCGCACAGGCTGACAGGATGGGAAATATGGCGGTACCTGTGGCTGCACGGCCTATGTAAGCACATGAACGGTTTGCCAGGGGCAAAACCCCATCTACTTCCCTCAGCAGCACCTTTGTAACAACTGTTTTGAGGCAGGACCAAGAAGTCTGCTGAGGACCAGCATCTCCTGTGTAAACAAACACACTTGCAGGCAGGCGCTGGGGCCCTGTCAGAAAAGAAGATGACTGGAAAGATAAGGTACCAGCACAGTCTTGAAAGACCTGGGTTCGCTAAGAATGCGCAGCTTCATTAAGGAGGTTTTGTGGGTTGAAACATGTTTGAGCTGGTAAAAATAAATGAGGGGTGGGCCCTGATGCCCAGGCAAACACCTGAAATGACTGCGCTCCTAAGGCAAGATCTTGGAGCTGACAGAGCTCCTGTGGTGTGAAGCTGCCGCGCAGAAAGCAGAAATTGCTAAAATGCTTTAATTAAACCTCAGAGGGGAGTGGGAGAAGGCAGATGTTTCTCAGGAAGAAGAGTATATCTAGCGGCGGTTCCTTGCAGGACTTGACCGCAGCACATCAGAGAGTGGTGGTTCCTTCAGACGGGAGCTCTCACCCAAGTGCCAGCCCTTGGCACCTTCCTGCAGAAAGGAATAAAAATGCAAAAGCATTAAAAAAACACTCCCCAGAGGAATGGGGTTGGGGGACTGGTTGCAGTCCCCTTGCCATGGCAGCCCCCATCTCCACTGGGGCTGGAGACCAGCCCAGGTGGGGATCGTCCCCACTGCCCCCACCTGGGCTGGTCTCCAGCCCCTGCTCTCTGTTGAGCATTTTTTAGGAGCTTAATTTATTCTTAAGTGCTTAATTGATTTAAAGCAAGCATCAAGGAGGCAGAAAGAGCAAACAAGTTCTCGGCAGAAATCCTGTGAGTTGCTGCTTAACTGCGCATTTCCAACCATTCCCTGCTGCGGGCAAAAGGGGTGCCAGGAGATGCAAGAAGGAGATTTTTTTAGAACCTAATTATTTACTGGTTTGTAGGCTTTCAGATATTTCAGCCTGGCAGGTTTGATAAGGAAACCTGGAGCTTTGGTGACAGCAATTAGCATGATTTCTACAAGGTATGACTGAGTAATTGCGCCATTATTTATGTCCTGTAAAGTGACAGACTACTAGAGAGAGGTTTATGTTTTCTGTTTGTACTTTGTTTGTGTCAGGGTGGATGCTGTCACCAGGAAGATGGCAAGCAGAAGTGGGAACACTACAAAGAGTTTCCCTGTGTCAGTGCAAGGACATGCACTTCTCCCCATCTTGTCCACTGTCCGGTGCATCTTCTCTTGCTTTTATTCTGTGGTATTAATAACAGTGATGATCCTCAGAGCCAGGTTGGTACTGGTATTAGCCCTGGCCTGGGAAGACCACAGGAGCAGGGATAAGGGTGCCCTGGGTTAATGCCATGCTGGGTAGGCAAGGGGACAGACCTCGAGGCAGATCGATGTGTCAGCCCTAGCAGGCTGACAGTTGGGTGGAGGTGTCCATGTTGATCAATATTGAAGAAGACAGTGGAAGAAGTAGCAAAGGTTGTGTTTCCCTCTGCTTGCAAGTAGGTTTCCTTTTCCAGTTTATATTGCTTCCTGCCAGGCATGAAACCAAACCTCTTTGAGTGCAGGAATAATTCAGTCCACCTCGAACCAATTCCTGTGTGCTCTGAAAATGAAACATGAGTAGTACTAAAAATAATCAGTAACAGGGCAAGAAATAAATAATCCACCGCTTTGTCCAGGGAGAAATTCTTTCTGACTTTGTCATCAGCAAGTAATTATCCTTGCTGGAACTGGCCAAGAGGTTAACATATCTGAAGTGCATAGATGACCCTGTCTTGGGGAAAATGGGGGGCTGGGATACTTTTTGAGGTCCTTTGCAGGTATGACTTTAAGAATAACGCTGTAGAAACCATTTAGGACACCACTCCTTTCATCAGTGAATGACTGATAATTTGGCTTTTTTCTGGAATGTTCGGACACTTCAGAAGTTTTTAAGGACCGTGTTAAATTCTTACAACTTCTGGAAGCATTGTGAATGACAAAGACCAACAATTTGAAGATGAATAGGAAACATACTTTTCAAATGCCTTAATCTAAACAAATACTTTAAATCTGGGACTACCAGTACAGCCAAAAAATTAAATAGAAAGGAAAATTTTACACACAAAATACTCTTCAGCTTGACATTGGGAAAAACTGGTGTACTTGAGAATGAGCAAAACCATCTGAAACAAACAGGTTATTCCGATTAAAGAATACCTAAATTCTTTCGTAATGGAAAAAAGACACTTTAGGTCTTGGGGAAATTATTTAAACTGGTATGAACCACCAAGGATGGGATGCAAGGAAAAAGTAAAAACTAGGGCCTCTCAGGACACTTTTAAAGTGGTGCAAATCTGCACCAGTGAAACCAATATTGCCACAGGCAGCACTGACCCCACAGTCAGTTTCAACATTTAAACTTAGGGCTTTAATTCCAGTGTTTCTTGAGGCTTGAGTGAACTCAATGGCAAAAAAAAAATAAATTTTAAAAATCTTTTCTGCACTCCTCCCCTGTGTGACTGAACCTCAGCTGGGTTAATTCTTTGCAGCTGCCCAGGCAGAAAGCCAGACACTTCAGGTGGTGGATTGCGGGCAGAATAGGAGAAGGAGTTCTGACATCCTCACAAACAGGACACCCTTGGGCAGGGGAAAGCCCACAAAATAACCAAGTGCTCGGTGCTGATCTCCCATGTGGGTTTTGTAAGAGCCAAGATAAGGAGCATCCAGCCAGGTGGTAGAACATAGTAATGGCACTGCAAGAGCCAGGTGATGGGGAGGGAAAAGGGATATGGCCCAACTGTGCTCTCTTCACTTGGGACACACAGTTTTACGTATCTTACATAGGAGCAGAAAGTAGGAACCTTTGATGCACTTGCACAGTAAAATTAGTGTAGAAGTTAAAAACTTTTTTTGGCCCACAGTCCTGACATTGTACTTCAACCCTCCATCCTCCCTCCCCCCTGCTGGCTAATCCTCTAATCCTCTACAGTTTGAGTTCTCCTCTCTGTAATTCTATTTTTTCTGTTTGAAAATAGTTGGAACCCTTCTGAGTTCTTTACTTATTATTTTAGTTCTCTTTAAACAAATATTCTCTGATAGGGCCAGTCTTTGGCATAGCACCTTCCCTTCCCCTAACATTCTGTCTCCTTATGAGACAGACCCTCTACTTTTGCACATCCACTTGGGTGCTGGAGCTCACATGAAATCTAATACAGTTGAAAACGTGTCATCCTTCTCATTCATGTTTGCACATCAAGAAATTATCTTTGTTCATTATCACAATGCATATATCTAACAAAATCACTTAGCTTTTTTTTTTTCTGAATGCCATCTTTTTGTTTCCCAAAAACAAACAGAGGGCACCATCAATCAGACAGGATGAATTCAGAATATTTGATGTCTGGGGCTTTCAAGTGAAAAAAACAAGCTAATAGTAATGTCATGCTTAAAAGCTAGTGTTCTTCCCCAAAAGATTGTATCTAAAAATATCCCATGCTGAGATCATTATTTCTGCTTTGTGCTGTTGTGAGTCACGTGAAATGTCCAGGAAACCTGAACAGGTATGTGAAATGCAGAGGATTTTGAAAAGATTGAGCAAAAAAGTATTATCCATCTCGGCTGCTGTAAAGCTGCTGGTCTGCTTCAGTTGAGATAACGGGTCTCCCAGTCTTTTTCTTAGCTTTAATGGCAGCAGAGGAGTGCCAGTAGCTGAGGACGGGCTGCTGGTCAGTGTTGGCCGATACCCAAACCCAGCCCCGCAGCAGGCAAGCTCCATGCACAGAGGGCCGGGGCTGTGCAGCAGGAAGGGGAGCTGCTGTTTCCTGCTCACTTTGCAAGCTGTTGTGCAGTTTAAAATGTGAGGCCGAGAAGAGAGAGATTGGGAGAGTGAAGGTCTGGTTGGAAAGTTTCAAGTGCCCTCCCTCATGTTCCCGTTGCTTATGAAGGAATAAGCTTGCCCTTGTCAAACAAGTGACCTGGAGATTTATGTTTGCACCGTCAGGACTGCCTGTCAGCAGTCAAGGTCTAAGTGTTATTTCTTAAATGAAAGCAAAAGCCTGTCCTCCTCCTGCAGGGAGGGTCGGCAGCCCCTCCTGCCTCCCGCAGTGGGGCACCTGCTGGTTGGACAAGGCTGTGCTGGGTTTGGGGAAGATAAGGTCCACGGGCTCTGGCCGAGGGCTGCAGGGTGAAAAGGACCTCACTGAAAACTGGTCTGCCAAAATCTGGCTCTGATAAAACAGCCCAACCCATCCTGTAAAGACCTTTATTGAAAAATCTTGAAGTAATCACAGAGGAAATGATGGGGACTGAGGCCTCCCTTCCCGCCCGAGCCAGACACTCCCCGGCTCTTTTTCCCTCCAGCCCGCTCCACACGTCCCAGGGGAATGGCCAGGGCTCCAGCGGTGGGACAGCAAGGGCAGGCTGAGGCGGGGGGGAGGAGGGATCACAGCAATGTACTCCACGCTGTGCTCAACTCCTCGTAGGAATATGGAAATGTAGGGTCAAGTTCAGAGATTTCAGTGGCAGGAGGGGGAGGAACAGAGCAATTCCTCCAGCCATAGTGACATTTCACTTATTTATACCAGCTGCAAATCTTATCTGGGGTCTTGAGAGACTGTGGTGTGGCTTTCCTCGTTTGCATTTAAGAAGGCAGTCAATTAACAGAAGCGCTGCATGCTGAAATGCCTGCTTTATGAGGGGGCAGGGCTGAACAGATTAAAAATATATAGGACTTTGGATTATATTACATCCTATAAAACAGTTTCCAGCTCTGCGTCCTAGTCCATGTATCTCCTCCCTTATCAGCGCATTAGATATAAAGAAACGACTCTCACTGTTTTTATCAAGAAGGTGAGACTGTTGTGTTTGACTTTTTACTTTGTGGTTTGTAGCATGTCAGTTCCCGGTGAGACAGAGTCTGAACCTAGTGTTGGTTCGGTACCTTTGTAAGTTGCTGAGTATCACGAGAGGATAATAAGGAGTATGGCATACATGCCCTACCTGACCTCCATTCTGTCCATCTTCCTTGGGTGGTCCATTATTTTGTGTGCCATATTCCTTGATTACACGCCCTTTCAGCTGGACACAAGCAGCAAACCTAAGAAAACAATCATAGAACCATAGAATGGTTTGGGTTGGAAGGAACCTTAAAGATTATCTAGTTCCAATCCCCCTGCCATGGGCAGGGACACCTCCCATTAGACCAGGTTGCTCAAAGCCCCATCCAGCCTGGCCTTAAACACTTCCAGGAATGGGGCATCCACGACTTCTCTGGGCAACCTGTTCCGGTGCCTCACCACCCTCATAGTAAAAAATTTCTTTCTAGTATCTAATCTAAATCTCTCCTCTTCCAATTTAAAACTGTTACCCCTTGTCCTGTCACTGCACTTCCTGACAGAGTCCCTCTCCAGCTCTCCTGTAGGCTCCCTTCAGGTATTGGAAGGCCACTATAAGGTCTCCCTGGAGCCTTCTCTTTTCCAGGCTGAACAACCCCAGCTCTCTCAGCCTGCCCTCATAGGAGAGGTGCTCCATCCCTCTGACCATCTTTGTGGCCCTCCGCTGGACCCATTCCAACAGGTCCATGTCCTCCCTCTGTTGAGGACTCCAAAGCTGGACACAGTACTCCAGGTGGGGTCTCACAAGCGCAGAGTAGAGGGGCAGAATCACCTCCTGTGACCTGCTGGCCACACTTCTCTTGATGCAGCCCAGGATGTGGTTGGCTTTCTGGGCTGCCAGTGCACATTGCCAGCTCATGTTGAGCTTCTCATCTACCAACCCCCCCAAGTCTTTCTCCTCAGGGCTGCTTTCTAGCCATTCTCCACCCAACCATTATTTGTGCCTGGGATTGCCACGTCCCAGGTGCAGGACCCTGCACTTGGCTTGGTTAAACTTCATGCAATTTGCACGAGCCCACCTCTCAAGCCTGTCCAGGTCCCTCTGGATAGCATCTCATCCCTCCAGCGTCTCGACCACACCACCGAGTTTGGTGTCATCGGTAAACAAAACAAGCTGTCCTTAGGAGAGATGTTGCAAGATTTGGTGGCTGGTCGGTTCCTCCCTCCTCCAGACTTCCTTCTGGATGTTGTTACCACCACCTCCTGCTTGGTCAGCTTCACAGATGGTCACCCCTTGTTCTAGATGGTAGCAGCAGCCAGCAAGATGTTTCCTGTACCTTTGCACAGCTCTGAGATTCGAAAAGCTGCTCCAGGCTCCAGAGAAAGCATGTGGAGCCTGTTCAGCCTGTACAGAGAAGCTGATGTTGCCCCAAGGCAGGGAAGGGACGCAGAAACCACCAAGTGATCTGGCCGGCCATGGGAAGAGTCACAGAAAGAAAGCAATGAGCAGGCTTTGAGATGATCTTTGGGCATCTGCAGTCACTCTGAGGCTGTAAACCACTAGTGGCAGGAACTGTCATCTCCTATGAAGCACAGTGGGTGGTGTAGGCCACATAAAATACATATAAATCCCAGTCCAGCCCAGACTGTAAAACTGGCTTAAAGTGAAAACAGATTCAGGCGCTTTTCGGGCTGCGGGCAGACATCAGCTCAGGGATGTCGCAGTTCCTTCTGTGCCTCTGTCTGTGGGTTGTCCTTGCTGCCTCGACAGAGCGTGCTGCTTCCTCCCATCCCGTGGCGCAGCTCCCTGTCTCTGTTCATCCAGCGGCTGCCTGGGGAAGAGCGAGTGGCCGCAGCCGGGTCGGAGCGTGGTGACCTCCGGCAGGGCAGTGACAGCTGGGGCAGGAATGGAAACCTCCGGCTGGCACCGCTCCCCATGGAGTGCCGCCCCGTCTGCTGCGTTGTCGGTCGGTGCCCAACGAAGACGTGACCCCTTCTCAGCTGTTGGTCGCAGCTGCGATGCCAGGGATGCCCTCAGATCTGCTGTCAGGCTGGGGCAGGCGCTGCGGGGACTCGCTAATCCCCTCCAGGAAAGTTCCTGCGGCTTATTTCAAATACCCAGTTGAAACTGGTTAATCCGAGCGGGTCGGTCTGTCTGGCGGGGCCGGCAGCGCGCTGACACATGCTGTGGGTGAAGGTCGGCTGCTGCTCCGGGGCACTGACGGAGAGTGGCTGGTTCTGCCGCCTCCCAGCCAGACCTCTGCCTGCAGCCCTGAGAGCCTCCCGTCCAAACCCTGTGCACTCCCGGGACGTCTCCCATGCAGTTTTTAGGGCTTTTTTGTGCTTCCTTAGTTTGAAACAGGAGTTCTGTTGTTTTCCTGGAGAGACCAGTAAAAGCTAGGAGGATATTCACCTTAAACTTCCCCTTTATATCTAATTTTACACCTGGGTAACAGAGTAATTTTTCCTAGAGAAGCAGACGAGGTGAAGATGTGTCTGTTTCCAGATTCAACAGCACAGCTAACAGATGCCATTTTAACCGTGACCTGCGTTTCGCTGTAGCCCAGTTTATCTTGCTCGGGAGAAATCTCAGGAAGTCGTGCAGAGCAAAAGGGTGCAGCTTGGCTTTTCATTGTTTTCACTGCTCCTACTCTTACATGACGCAGGAAAACAGGGGGAAAAATATCCTTTTGCTGGAACTCACTCCCATGTTTCTTGTGAACCCGGAGTTGAATCAAGTATCAGTAAAATGGAAGCTGAGGGATCACAGACTGCATCGAGGGAAAGACAGAGCTCAGTGCCCTGCACAGGTTTCACACTCTGCCAAAGTCTGTTTGCTTCTCCTAACTCAAATGCATTTAAGCAATCTTGCTGGCATCTCTACATAAATAACTTTCCACAGCAAACAATCTCAACCTTGAATCTGCAACTTTTGCTTAGGAAGAGTCAGCTGAAACTGGCTTTATTTTCATATAAACCTAATGACTTTTTTTGGTCATATGATGTTAATTAATGTACATCCACATAACACTGTTTATGTCGGCTGAAAGGCAGACCACTTCGTGAGCTATTTGGAGGGCACTGGTAAATGAACTCTGAATAGTCCCTTCCTTCGGTTTGAGTTGCTTTTCTCCAGCTGTAACTCCTCTCCCTCCTAACTCCTCAGCTGAGGTTAATGCTCTCAGAGGAGTCATTACACCAACCCCCCAGGCCAGGTCCTGGGTGTATACTTATCTTAATTGCCAATTTCTGAAAATCACACAATTTTTTTATACGTAAGTTACAAGCTCCCTTCTGTGAGCCCTGTGATGGGCTCAGCAACACATGGCAGTGAGGTGGAGGGAAGAGCTAAGGGCAAGCCTTCCTCCAACAGCAGCAGGCAGGTTTGCTAAAGCCTGTCTGTCAGGGCTGTCAAGGTTTTACATGTGGCAATAACACAGTCTCCGTACACGTACCATTTTATTCAGAAATGCCTTGATCAAGGTCAAACATTGCTTTTCTGAGGACAGGCAGATCTTGATTCGAAAATTGAAGTGCAGGCAGCTCACCATGTGCCAACAATGGATGACCCTCCCACTTACACATATTTGTCATGTTTCTCTATCTGAATAGCTTCAACTTCCAAGTGTATGGAAGGCTTTGTTGTCAGATTAAAACCTCTGTAATCAAAGTCATCTCTCTTCCCTTTCATGGGAAGCATTTACAACTGATTCATCCGCATCTGACTCACCTGATACAACAGTGGATTGCTTTCAGGACAGTCCCGAGTAGGGAGTCAGGTAAAGAGGACATAACTGGGATACTGTGACAACTGGTAGTTCTGATGGAGGTGGCCTGGCCACAAGGTGGACTAATGCCTGCATGCCACAAGAACAAACCAGGACCACCAAGACCAGGTGGCAGGGCATATGTGGAGACAGAAATTGCTCCTGATTGGAGTAATGCATCTGCTTATCTTCTCCTAGTTAAAATTACTGACCAATCCCAAGAAAAGGATCATATAGATCTTTCACAGCTAAGGCATACTAAGTAAATATTTTTTTTATAGTAGCATGTATGCTACAGTCCTCCTTAACTCAGGCAGTGAAGTCCTGGGTCTTGGTGCTCAAGGCCTATTGATTCTCTGTCCCTTCCTTCTGTGATGACCAACAAATCTTTACAGAACTGCAGCATTCAGTGTCTTTGACTGGGCTTTCACTTGACATTGACTGGCTTTGGGGGCTTGGAAGTATCATTGGCTTCTCATCTAGCTACCACAATCTGCAAACAATTAATCTTGGTCTGGACTGTACAGCGGCTCTGGTCTACTCTGTCTTCACAAATATTTCTCCTCCCTTGACCTTTTTGGAATGATCATTCAATCTGTAAAGTTTCCCTTTGCTTCCTGTTGTATTTAATAAATTCCTTTGCTTAAAAAGTCTCATGTTGATACTAACCATCTGGCATCGGAGGAGAGGAGAAAACAAAGGACAGACAACAAGTTGAGTGCTGGATTGTGGGTCAAAAGCCTCATCTGTAAAATCCTAGTGTAGAAACATGCTGAAAAAGGAGGGAACAGGAGTAAGAACTGGGAAAACTTCTGCTTCAGGCTGTTTGCTGGCGCAGTGCCCAGCAGGCACTGCATCAGGCAGCTCAGACTGGGAGCTTGTTTTCATGCTGCGTGCTACTTCATTTTCTGGCCTGGGACGACATCTGGCTGGCATGTTCTTTTCCACACCCCAGGAAGAGTGCTCTTTTTGGCTGGTTACTGTAGTCCTCGGCATTAAAATATAGTGAATCAGACTAAAAAGTAGCATGAGATTGGCTTAAAAATAATGAGGTTTAAGTACAGTTGAGCTTTGAGTTCATTTTGTTTGCCCTCCGGCTTAGGAACCTTTAGAATATGTAATGTGCATATTTTCCTGCTTTTCATCATGACCGTGAGCATTCAGAAATCACTTTAAAAATGGAAAAAAAACCCAACAGACAACAAAAACAACAAAACAAACAAAATACATCCTTACCTTTTTATTGAGAAATGCAGAATAAATTATTTGGGCTTTCAGAATAATACCAGTTATCAGAAACTCTCTATAAAAAAATAATAGTTGCTAAGAAAGTAGAAGGGAGATAGTAGGATGACAAAATTGGAGAAACAGGAAAGAAGACTTAATACCTCCAAGATATTGCGTAAGTCCAGGAAGAATTGGGCTGTAGTGGTGTGATACTCACACAAACATCTCCGGATTTTGAGTTCTTTCCCTGTGGCTGGAGTTCCTCCACCAGCAGAGAAGAGGTCCTAGATGAACAGAATTCATGGTCTGGAAACAGACACCACAGATTGTTACACTAATCTTTTACACCACCAAACCCATATCCACCAGGTTGCATTGAAGCACAAGGAACTTCTGCTTGGCTTCTTTCACATCATTCTGGTTTTCACAATATCATGGTTTAACCCCAGCTGGCAACAGGGACCACGCTGCCATTCACTCACTGTGCCCCCCTCAGTGGGCTAGGAAGAAAAGGGAGAAAAAGAAAAAAACCACCCTGTAGGTTGAGATAAATACGGTTTAATAGAACAGTAATGGAAGAAATAATAATAATACTAGCAATAATAATGGTAAAGGAATATACAAAATGAGTCACGCAATGAAATTACTTACCACCCAGTGATCAATTGCCCATCCCATCCCAAGCAGTGATGGCAGATTCCTGCCCCCAGCCAACCCCCCATTTATATACTGAGCATGACATCTACGGTATGGAATATTCCTTTGGCCAACTTGGGTCAGTTGTTCTGCCTAAGCTCCCTCTATGCTTCTGTTGGAAGCTGAAAAAGTCCTCAATTGCTTAGCAACAACTAAAAATGTTAGTGTCTTATCAACATTATTCTCATCCTAAATCCAAAACACAGCACCATACCAGCTGCTAGGACGAGAATTAACTATCATCTCAGACAAAACCAGGACACAACAGCAGTTTTGCATAACAACATGTTTCCATTTTCACTGATAACGTGATGCAAATCTTTCAATCTACCCCTGCAAAACGGAACAATTTTCACAAAATCTGTTATTTTCACACAACATGAAACTGAAGTACTGCATACCGGCAGAGTTGTTTCATTTACAGCCTGGGCTGCAGGCACAGATCTGGTAGCCACATGTTAGTTCAACCTGACTCTTCTTGGCTGGGGAATTCTACAGAAAGGACGGCTACAGGTGTGAGGACTAACAGACCAATAATTTCTCTTTTGGTCTGTGTATGTTTATTACTTCTCAACCCAGTAATAAAGCTTTCTGGTTTTAGCTCTTACGGGTAGGTTAGACAAGCTCAGGTGAAATACGTCCCTTCCAACTACAGCAAGAATATAATTCAGTACCAGTGACAAGTTAGCACTATAAATATCTTAAAACTTGACCTCCGTGCACATGCCTAAGGGTTAAAAAGTACTATAGGAAGATCAGCATGGTTTCCCTTGAGAGTGGAGCCACACACATAGCAGCTGCTCTGAAATCATGTATCAGCAGCTCCTGGTCGATATTTACTTTGTTATTGACTCATTTGTGAGACTAATTAAGCATTGGAGCAGGTTGCCCAGAAACACGTTGTACTCTTGCTACTGATGTTTATAAGACCAAACTGGATAGAAGCCTCATCTCAAGGAACAGGAGGTTGGGCTAGATGCTTCCCAAGGTCCCTCCAACATGAGTGTTCCTGCGATGCTGTGATTCCAGGTCTCTCAGGCATGGATCTCAGATTTTGAGGTTTTTTTTCCCCTGCATTTTCCAGTCTATAAAAGTACAGCCTGGCCTTTTAATCCCTTCATAATTCTTGTAAAAAGGGAAAAGAGAAAGATGCCACTGAAAAGCAGTAAAATGTGCTGTGTTCGTGAGTTTTTCATGGGTGCCAAGTACAGACATTATTAATATTTTGAGCCTGTAAGGGTAGAGAAGAAGGAGAAAGGGGAAGAAGCACTTATTTTATTTGGGAAAGTGACAGGTGGAGGTGTGGTCTCCCTGCTGGAACAGAAGCACAGTCCAAAGATGGCTGGCTGGCAAACCAGAATATTGCTTGGCGTGGAATTTCCTCAGAGCTCAACGTGAAGCATGACTCCCATCCTGCAAAAGCAGCAGGCAGAGTCACACAATTGGCTTAAATACATGCAATCTCATTTTATTTTACATTGCATTCTGGAGGCAGGTTATCTAAGGCCTCTGAGAAGACTACCAGATTCCTCAGTATGAAATGCATGGAACATACGTGTGTGGTGATACTCTCCTTACTGTTTTGGGAGCCTCTGTGCTAGAAATCCTGTCCAATGTTGGCTTTGGACTTTTTCCAGTTCCCTTCTCTGGGCTTTGCCACATCCCCAGCCTTTTCCTTCCTCAGGCGGTTCCTGAGCAGGATGGCTCTGCCGCCCGTTCCTGTTCTCCAGACACTCCCTTGGAGTTACCAGGGAGTGGTAGGGGCCTGGGAACATTGCTTTGGGATTGTGGGAGGTCAACACAGCCTAACCAGGGAGGAATGGCTTGTTGCTACAAATGTTTTCGCCACAGTATGGTGGTCTCAATGCACCCTCACAGCACGCTTTTGCTCACGGCTAATGTATAAATGGCTTCTGGAGTCCCTGCTTTCTTCTTTTGGGATTAGGGGCTTTAGCTGCTCCCAGCCTTCAACCTGGTAATCTTAATCTAATCAGATATTAATATGCTCAGGGCAAATGCTTTCTCGGATGGCCTAAATCTGATGTCCCATTCCTTTAGGGACCATCAATTTTCCATGTTCTGTCACCTTTGAATATGCTCATGAGTCTCCTATTGCATGACTATTGCTCATCGTTGCTGTTTAGTATTGTCTAAGAGTCATTTTTCCAGCAGTCTCATTAACCTCCGGCCTTTCAGCAAGAGCAATTTGGAAGAATGCTTATCTCCTGGTGCAGCAGTTTGACTTAAACTACCTAACTTTTCCATTCTTTCTGATGCCTGGTACCTCTGCTCTTCCATCCCTCCATCTCATGCTCCTAAACACCACCCAGAGCCTGGAAACAGGCCTCTTGCCCACCTTATTCTGGAGCTGAGGGCAGGTCTGTAAGGCTATGGGATTTAGGAAAGGCTCTCTAACATGGCAATATGGGACTCTTCAGGGCTCCCATTCAGCTCTCTCAGCCCCGATTCCTCTCTTGTTATGTGTCTCTATAATTTACGTTGCCCTAAGGGTGGGCTCAACTTCTGAGCTATTTCTGTAGCTTTGTTTCTCAGAGATGGTCTTCACCCTGCTGAGTCTTCAGGTTCCTGGAGGAGTGGGGCCCTATGGCCAAATGATTCTGCTCTGCAAAATTTAGATTTTCCAGATATGATCAACAGATTATTTGCTTCTTCTTACTAGCCATCATGAAAAGCAGCACCTTTTCAGGTGATGGAGATCCTCCTACCAGTTTCTTTTTGTCGAGCTGTTTGATCAATGTAGATCATCCCTTTCCCCGAAACCAGCTTTAGGCATCATGTTTTCTGGGTAAAGGATCCAATACATTGTAGGGAAATATTGAGAGAAAGAGAGAGAACGAAATAGGGGGAATTAACAATTCTTGGGAAATAGAGTATAGGAATGCACTGAGTCCCAAAAGGAATGTTTCTGTAACAATGATTTTCAGTCTGAGGATGCACAGATGGCTTTTAGGAGATTTACAAAAGATCACTTGTTGAAAACAAGTCCTCATATTCTACAGGGTGATGTGTGTATATGAAATTTAGAAAGGGGTCTGGAAAATTTTTGGGATCTACAAACTGGGAAAAGTACAAAGCCACTAAAAAGTCTCTAGTAGAGGGATTTGATTACAGTGAACTGAGAGAGAAGTCATATATATCAGCACTGAAAACCTGAACTGAACTCGTATGCCAAGAGGGAAGACAATGTCATCATCGCCTACTTGTTCCTTGAGAGGGTAAGTAGAGGATTAGTGTCTGCCCTGACTGGGAAATGCAGAACCTGCCCCTGGGAAGTGCTAGGCTGTGTAGCCCGGCCAGATGCTCCTTACATTTTAGACAAAGTTCTCATCCGCATGTAGAGAGATGAAGCTTGCTCTCTTAAGTATTCAGAAATTCAAATTAAAAAGTAGAAGTTCTCAAACTTGCTAGCTGTCCAGTGTGAGTTAATACACTGATGGTTTCACCTTTTGATTTTTGCCCTGTTTGTGGGAGGTACAGGAGGTTACGTGAGCACTGTCTCTGTTACCTTGATCTCTATGGATGCAAACACAAAGCTGCGTGTAACCAGCTCCCGCCCAATAACCCCCGCGGGAGGCTGGCCGTTAGATGGCAGCACAGATACACTCAATACCCGTCCCTGACAGGTGCTGCTCTAGGAAGGTCCCTCCATCACTTCCAGCATCCCCGAGGTGTCTTGTGGCTGAGGAATTTCCACAATACTTAATACAAAATTAATTAGAACCTGTAAATGAGGAATTTCCTATTATATTACAGCAGATACAATAAAAACTCCCGAAGTAGTAGCATGTATTAAGCTGGAAGCTCTTTCAGAACTTCTGAATTATTTTATATCTTAACCTTCTGAAGCATACAGGGAATTCAGCCATACTGAATAAACCAGCTCCTTTCTTGACAACATGTATAGCAGCTGATAGCCTGAAAGCTTTTCCAGAAAACTCCCTCATTTTGATGCCACCAACTGTCTCAGCTCATTGCCTGAGGAGCATAATATATTACATTATTTTCAATTGCCATTTGAGAAACTCAACAAATACAGCAGGCACTTAATTGAGCCTCAGAATACTCCAGTGACACTCCAACTGATTTCATTTTATTAATGGGAAAAAATGGAAGCAAACGGAGAGGAGAACTACTTTTCTTTTTCAAACTTAAATGTCTCCCACCTAGGTCATTACTAATTTTGCACTGTGTTGGTATAACTTCAGATAAAGGAGAATCAAGATGCTAATTGCATACCCCTTAAGCCTGACATTCGTGCTGACATCCTGGTGCTTTGCCTGGTATCTTGTGAGAAGGCCGTGTTCGAGAGTCGTCGAAGTAATGAGGTGCCTGGTCTTCTCTACGGCAGAGCAAAACTCCTACCTTTCTGTGCTAAGACCTGATGGGGAAACCCTGAGTCTGTGCTAACCGGTAATGTAACTGATATTCTAGAGCATCTTCTGCTGCTAAGCTGTGGAAATATTTTTTTTAATTTGTGGTAATCATATCCAAGAGACATCAGTCTAGTATATAGGATTTTGACAATTTATATATATATTTTTTTTTTCCTCCTAAGAAATGGCAAGGTAATAGATTATTAATAATTATTAACAATAACACATAAGCCATATTCCTTAATAATAATTCTTACAGCTATACTAAGCCAATATTATGCTAACTTGTGCTTGGCAAAACCAGGAGTAATAATCCATATTGTTATGCTTATTTAAAACCAAATTGTGGAGGTAAATTCAGCCTCAGCTCCTAGCTTTTCGGAGTGTCTTTCCTTCCAGGCTGTTTTCCCAGGGGACTGAGCTGATGTTCAAACTTGGAGGCCAGTCTCGCACTGGTGGTCTCGGGAAATGTTTTACAGCAGCTATTGAAATCGCTCCAAAAGGAGAGGAGCTTTTTAGTGCCTCGTAGGCAATTAGGGGCCACAGCTCCTCTTGGGAGTTGATGAGCTTATATTTTATTCTCCAGAAATTTGGCTCTTGTACAGGCAATACTTCCCTCGTCACCTTGTGAAGTGGAGAAGCTGTAACTGCCCACAGCAGTGTGGCGAGACTATCTGGAAGAAGGGTAGGATATATCAGTTTACTTTTTAAAATGCAAAAAGCATTTCAGAAGGCAGTATGAAGTAACACTAAGCAAAAATTTAAGAGAGACAGATGGGTAATAGAAAGTGTCACGGCAGTATCTGATCACTGCAAGCCTTGGCTTCGTGTACCCGGCAGCATGGGATTAACATTGCTTGATATAAAGGGAAGAGCATGAATTTTTAAACTACATATTCTCCTTTCTGCAGAATTTTGGGTCTTCCATGAAAGCCTCTTCTCAAAACATTAATGTAAGCCAAGGAGGATCACAGATCAAGGTGGAATGGCTGCAAGTAAGGCTAATGCACGCAGGCACTGCCAGCTACGCCAACAGCAGGCAAAGCCATTCCCTTCTGCACAGAGCTCCTTGGAAAGGAGAAATGTGTAAACCTCTAGACTTTAGCACATGAGGAAAAAACTATATTGCTTTTTGGCACTTCCTCAGAAGGTACTCAGCATATGGCTGGCTTTTCAATGTATAAACTACTCAGGACCAATCTGTTTGGATTTTAAAATTACTTTTAAATTTCTTTTAAAATTTATTTTAATTTTTCTAGTTATTATTCCATTTCAAATCCTCACAGAATCAGCTGAAACTACTAAAACTTTTAAGTGTTTGATGGACATCAGACTAGCAGAGTGAAAATGGACAGAAAGCTGCTGGCCCGAGCATTACATTTTACTACCTAGAACAAGGGAAACTGGATGGTGTGAGTGAAGCTGAACCTTGGTTTTGATGGAAATATGACAGAGCCTGGGATTTTGGGAATAATTGGTCCCCAGGCACAATCAATTCTAGATCATCTCCAAATGCAGATACCACTGCATCAGCATCGTGGAGGCAAATCCAGTATATATCTGACAAGGAAGTACCTTCCTCTTGGTGCAAGTTTTGGGATGATGTATATCTGTGGCACTCCCTGATGGCTGCAAGAATTTTGCCCTCAGTGTAACTTCATGTAATGAAATTAGGGGCAATCAATTTCTGACTTTTATTGTGCCATTCAAATAATTTGTTCAAGATTTCCAGTCTATTTAGGAATAACCGAAATGTGTTGCCTATAAAAATGAACAACACTCCAGCATCCTACACACCTGGAAGTTCTCTATTTAACTATAATTAACTCCTAAATAGTTTACACACTCTATAAGCTAAATTTTATACCAAACAAAATAATCAGGAACGTTATATTGGTGCCCATATAGTCAGGTGCCAAAGGATGGAGATGACTTACCAATAAGATGATTTTACTGTGAATTTGACTTATGCACACAAATCCCTGCACTCATTAAGGGACTAGATTTTGGTTGGACTTTGTACACCTTGAGGATCTGTGTCGGTACAGGTGTGTAGGAGGTGGCCACTGTTTAGAAGGAGGACAGTAATCCCAACAACAGCAGCTGTTACCACGGATGAGCTGGAGAAAAGCACTATCACACTTTATTTTAGTATGCTACAAAATTCATCGTTGAACTTTATTAGGTACTTTAATACCAAGCATACTTTAAAGTAACAAAAATTATTGTTGTTATTACTTTTTACAGAAAATCAGGTATTTCAACAGTTTTCTTTACAGTTTGTTGACTTAAAAAAAATTACAATTGACAGTTACAATGGAGTGGGATGGAAAAATGGTAACATTTAAAAAGATAAAACATACTATTCATACTGAGTTAACATTTAGTGATGTACATCCTGGTATGTCCCCTGTTCTGACTGTGTACAAATTTTCATTGAGCTACCCTGGCAGGGTTGCGAGGTCTGGTGATGACACTTTTTTAAGCAACATTTGTGTATGTATAGATTACCCATTCACCATGATGCAAAACTTAGTAGTCCATAACAAAATAATACAGTACAGAGAAACCCTGTTTTGGTGATTTCTGTTGCAGGAAAAGTGTCATGACTGCAATAATTTGGGATAGAGGTAAACCTAAAGGAGCAAATGAAGACAGTGATACATTAGCACATCCAGATAGCAAACTCTTTCACAGGATTTTGAGGTGACAGCTTGGCTGCGAGTCAACAGGAGCAGTGAGTGAGGACAGGCTTCGCTGGGAGACCATTTAACGGGGACTCCTGAATGAATGTACCCGGTCCTTAAGGATGAGCATCTTCCAGCTGACACTGGTTGGACTAATAGTAGGCTTAAAAACCTGTCTGAAGTGGGACCTTCATGAGTTCATGCAGCCTCATGTGTAAACTGACTGATTTTTACCTTCCATCCCCTTCCCGTCAGTAACAAGTACTGGGAATAAGTTAACAGTAATTGCTTGATTTGGGTGGGATTTTTGACCAGTTCTCACGCTGATCTGGTAGAAGTTGGGGAGTTACAAGAGCAGATCTGGATTAAAAAAATCTTTTTAAAAAAATGCTGCCCAGATTCACACATAAATTTACTTGGTAGACATCCACATCAGTGTTGAGTCTCTAAAACAAGCAGCACCACAAAGGTACCTTGGTAGTTAAATAAAAGAATTTTCTAATTCCTTGCATTTATTTATTGACAGTTTGCTTAAAGAGAATTTTTCATTAAAAAATAAAACTAATTTTATTAGTTTCATGCAGTAAATTCTGGGATAACTTGTGTTGTGTAGCCAATAGTTAAAAAACAGTTTTAACTCATGTTTTAATCATGTCTTCGGTGTATTGTGTTATTTGTTATCAACATTAGGAATGAATTATTATTTTTGCCATTTCCCCTAAAAGCCAAAGAATGAAGCAACAGGTTTAAAAAAAAAATCTGAAAAAAATCAGTGCTGCAGTGTTCATTCTGGGCTGGATTCAGCTGCGATGTGCAGAAGAGGGTGGAAATAATGCAGGGAGCAGCGTGCTCCTGCCTGGTCCTGAGCCAGGAGGAGACGTGTGCCGTGCTGGTAGGTATTGGAGAGGAGCAGAGGGGAGGGGGGTCCCTGCTTCCCCCTGTTGCTCTGTGTCTGGTGCTTGGCATCCAGGCCTTTCACTAGGAGGTTTTTCTTCATACCCTGTGCCTCCCCCCGCTGTTTTACTGCTCAGTGGCTTCTGGAGATGATGGTGCCCTTTGGGGACTGACCTGCTGAGCCCCTGCAGAGGGAAGCACCAGCCCCACTGGTGTCCCTGGGCTCTGTGCACCCAGCCCTCACACAGCTATTTGCAATGTGCATTTGCTTACTAGTCTCTTAATTTTGGTATTAAGGGCAGAAGGGATTGTTAGATCACCTCGCCTGACTCTGGGCCAGAGAGTGTCACTCAGTGGTTATATGGCAGAACAAGGAAAAGAATAGAAATGCCCTTGCCACGAGCAGCTGCATGTTACATTTAAGGGGTAAATTACTTTCTCCTATTAAAAAAGAAATCAAGTGTTTTTATTTTGTCACTTCAAATACAACAATTCTATGTGTCTTGGGAAATTATAGTATTATGACATTGTCAGACGTATCTTATAGTATATATGCTTCATAGAACTAGAATATAGGTCAGAAATCATTTTTCAGTCTTAAGTTTGTTACAGACACAGATTAATTGGAACACATATGCAGTAAAAATTGAGAAGCTTTACAGTTTTAGTCAACATATTATACAGTGAAGTAAATGAAGTGCAGCAATGTAGCAGTAAAAGTTATGCTTTTTCCACTAGGTGATGGAAACATTCAGAGAGTCTATTTATAAATGCTAATTTAAGAGAGATGTTCTATCAGCTTCTTGGCTACTGGGATAGGAATAGTCTGGAGTTAACTGCCTCACTACTGTGAAAGGTTTTAAAGCTTTTTGCTTTCTGTCCGAATAAAAAAAATGACATTTACAAACCTCTTCAATGCATATATATTACATATGTTTATCTAGCAACAACTACATCCCTTTTAATTTATTCCCCAAATGTGACTTTTCATGCATGTCTTCTGGATGCTGTATTCAGCAACAGTTTCTAATGAGCTGGTGTGTAATCCATGATTGCATTTCTCTTCTGAAAATCACTTCCATGTCTGGCTGATCTATGTCTAGAAGGTGGTGCTTACCCATCAGGCATTTTTGCACTTGTCAGCGTTCTTCTCTGTCGGAGGCCCTTTCCCAAGCTTCTTCCCATTTTAATGTTGATGTACAAAAGCTGTTATTCGTTTTGTTTTGTGCTCATTCTAGTGAGGATTGGCTTAGTAGGACTGTGCAAAACAGAGAGAAGAGAGAAGCTGGTTTACTGCCAACAAACATACAGACGTTCACGCTGTGCTTGGCTCGGGGCGAGCCTCTGATCAATATTCTAATACACTTCATTATTTGCATTTCCATTTATCATGAAAAACGACAAGTTTAATCTTCAGATATGACAAGGATTTGTAATCTGGAATTCTTAAAAATCATTTTTCATCAGCTAATCGACACGGGAAGTCAAAATAATGAGATTGTTTCATTTAAAGTTTGAACAATATGAAAATAAAGTTACAACGTGTATGGGGCAAGAATGACATTTGCTAGATGAATATCATGAATCAAGTTAAAATCCTGACATTTTTGTTCTCTATCAATAATGTCTTTCATTCCCCTGAGCATACAGTCCACATTCATAAACAAGATAAAATAATACCTTGTGTTAAATTTTGAAGGAGCCGACCCCAATGAGTACAGAGGTGTTTGCAACCCAAATGCTCTCTTAAAGACTGATTCTCACCCACCCAGTTTCCACAGACTGCAAACAGAGCTGTGGACACAGGAGAGCAGACACTGGTGAGGAGGGTTCCCCCTCCTTGCTGGAGGTGACTGCCTGTAAATCAGCGCTGGAGAGGCAGCACATGGGAACAGGGGCTTAATGAGAAACTCTCTTTACAGGTACCCACATACATGCAAATACAAACATGACTGCTTTTGGCCTTGAACAGGAGGTTCATACACCAAATGAGCTCTTCAAATTCACCATTAGCTAAATTCCCCTTGGTCAGTTGGGCAAAACTGTGGAGCCCTTTGGCAGCAACCCCACTCCCCTCATCTTAATGCAGGGGCCTCTGCAGGAGACTGCTGGAATGCAGAGCTTGGGAGAAATCACAATTTTTGCAAACATAAAAGAAAAAGAACTGGTTTCATTGTGAAATAGCAGCGAACTAAGAGTTTCAGAACTAGAAATTCTTAAAAATGTTCCTGTAAGAAAACAGAAATATTTAATATCCACACACACGTTATGTGGCACAGCCACCTCCTATTCCCACTGATTCCTCACATGCCTGGACTCTTGTGGGTGGCTTGGCCTGCTGATAATTCACCCAAGGACACCAGGGAGAGTGACGCCTTGGAGCAGCCCAGACCTGAGAGCTCGGGATGCTCGAGAACCGGGGAGCCTGGTGGTGGCTAAACTTTCTGCCCTGGACCCTGGGTTCCTCCTTCCACCATCAACGTCCAACAAATTGACATTTTTCAAGCAAAGTTTGTTTGGGAGGAAGTTTTCTGACTAGTTATAGCCCACACGTGTTCAGCACGCATCTGTAGCCCAGATGTATTGCACAGAGAAGACACTTTTAATTAGTGTTGGTGAGAGTAGAGAGTATCAAGAAAGCTATGCAAGAAGCATAAGGTGAGATAAGGAAGGACCTGCAGCAGATGAATGGATGTTTCGCTTTTGTCAGAAAATGAATACACAATGTAGTGTTCACTGTGGCATAAACATTTTTATGATGTAAGCATGTAAGGGGACTGGTACTTTCCAACTGCAAAAGAAAAAATTGCCATTGATAGCTCCTTTCCCCCTTTAAAACATATTTGTGATAAATAAAATCTATTCTAAATGATCTGAGTTGGGAATTTGGGTACATTTTACTCATATGGTTATTAATGTAATGAATATGGTAATTATTAATATAGGGAAGTAACACTAATAAATAAAAGACTAGAAAGAAAAAGTGCTTGAGCCTCCAATCTGTTTATTTGCTAAGTAAGGTGTCAGTTTTTTTGAGCCTCTTAAACAATCCATAGGTGGTGAAACCAAAATCCAGGGAAAGCCAAAGTTGCATGTCAAGGAGCATGTGCCCTGGTATGCCTACGAACAATCTAAACTGAATAAAACTGAACGAACCATTTCTTGCAATTGTTTTTAGTCATTCTTTGATGTGCCTGTGTTATTCAAATCCTTAATAGCGCTTATTTGATTTCCAGCAGTACTCAGTGTTGGGGTTGTAAAATACTAAAACCTTTATTAATTCTTTTGACAAATTCTGCACACAGGTGTTATACACATGGAAATGAAATTTAATAAATGCCAGAGGTGCCTAGTTGATAAGGTGGAAATGAGTCATTCGCATCCAACATCCCTCAGCCCACTTTGTATCACATCATAGGCTTTTGACTCCTTGAAGTTTCTTTTCTTAGAGCTACTTACCCTTTTCTATTGCTGTTGCCTATAAATCAGTTAATGAAAGCAGTCTTCATGAAAGCCGTATTACCCAAACCACCTAGGTGCTCTGCTGTTAAATTCTCTATTTAAAGTCTTGAAAGGCTGCCTGGTAGGCTGACATCCTGACAGCATGCTTATTATTCATATTTGACCCGTTCAATTAGGGCAGTTACTTCTGTTGACTGCAGAGCCAGGTTATAGTCACCCTGGGAGAGATTTGCAGCATTTTAGCATTTATATACATTCTCAGAAACAGAGGCCACCAATATTTCTTTGTTTTGAAGATGAATCATAAGGAGATTTCCAGGTTGCTCCCTGCCAAGGTATAAAGCACATACTGAATGTCAGGTAGTCCCTTACATGCTGTTACTGTACAGCACGGACAGTAAATATACACCGAAAGTTAGACCTTCTAGGTCTGAATATATATTCTCTCCAGCAATCTTAAGACCTGGCACCATTAATTGTCACCAGCCATATTTATACCATTTTCCATTTATTTGCCATTTATTTGAGTGGCATCTAGAAAATAACACCTTTCCAAGAGTTAATCTTTTATCGCTATCTCCAAAGACACACAATTACTGAGCTAAAGAGCAACTGGAATTCATGGTCACACCAAAGTTGGTGCTGTTCCAAAACCACATGAGCTGGCAGAAGCCCATGAATTAATGAAGCACCAGAGATTTCTTCCCAGCGCCTCCACAGTATTCCTCTAGCCTAGAGAGCAACATTATCTCTCCTGAATGCTGGTGCTGTGTTTGGTGTATGGGAGGAGATGAAGGAGGAGAGAAACATTTCTGCTGAAGGTCTGCAATTGAAAATAGACATGCTGAGGCACCTTTGATAACACCGCTGCCCAGGCAGTAGGCCAAAAAAATTTGGACAAGTTCAGTTTTAATGAGGTGCTTGGAGTTCTCGCCTTCCTGCTTATGATCCTCATAACCACAGGGAGAAGGTTTTGTTGTTTACATCAGGGTTGGTGCAATGCTAAGTGCGTTAAAACTTCACTTGTAGCTACTGCATCCCAAAATTTGAATAGCAACATGCATTCAGGGCCTGGGCAGTATCTGGATGTGTGTAATTAAAAAGCATGAAAGGCATGTCAATGCCCAGCTGCATAGGACTGCTGGTGTCCCATCTTCTCTTATTTCTGTGAAGACATTCCCTTTAAAACACATGAAACCCCATTTGAGTGGCTTGAGAGAATGATTTTCTTTTCCATGTGATGAGAGAGGAATAACATGTATTCCCATTTGCCTTTAAATGTGTATTCTTGTTTTCCTACCTGCTGTGGGTGCTTTTTCTCTCTTGATGCATTGAGCATTCTTTGCCCTGTCTCATTGGGGGGTGCTCATGCATTGCCTGGAGAGCCACAACAAATATTGTGCTCTCAACGAACAGCTGGGCACCAACTCCGGTCCTCTCCGAACTTGTCTGAGTCACAGAACCATAGAATCATTTAGGTTGGAAAAGACCTTTAAGATCACCGAGTCACACTGTTAAAGTAGCACTGCCAAGTCCACCACTAAACCATGTCCCTAAGAACCACAAGCTGAAACTCTAACGTGCTTTGGAGATCCTGTCCACAGATCATCCTGGAAATAGCTGTGTGGCCAGAGGTGAATGAGTTGTGCTCCCTGATGCCTAGTCCTGCACTGCAGTTTAGACAGAATAAGGAGGGAACAAGGCTGCCCCGTGGAGATGGAAGGAAGAATGCACAGAAATTCCCCAACTATTTTGATAGCAGCCTTTTTTCAGTGTTTCACTGTTCAACATCTCCTCAACAAAACGTGATAAATGACCTGTCCACACCAGAGCTGCCTAAGCTCGTTTTCTCCTCCTGCTGGCAAACCACCAGGCAGGATCTGGCAACTGCCTGCTCCGCAGTCACTCACAGCTACTGAAGCCTGCCTGCGAGGGCAGGGATTGAAAAGAGTACTCAGCAAACCTTCAGGGAGTTACTAAAACTTCTACAAAACTTTGGGATCGAAAATGTGAGATGGCTTTGTCCGTATGGCATTAGAGGAGAACCTCATCTCAGCAGAAGGGCGTGTGAGCTGGCTCTTTTGCTGCAGCGCTTCCTTGTAATAAAATAGAATCAAATCACATAAAAAACACAAGGTTTTTACCAATTCGATACGCAAGCTATGTGAAACCAGAACTGAGTGGAACAGTAGGACTTATTTGACCTGCTGGGCAGCATTTTGTGCACTCTGTTAGTGGCAGCAGCTGATCTCCAGGGCATGGGATGTAGAAAATGTTTCCAGGGCTGTAGAAAATGGTTTCAGGAGCACTCAATAATTTTCTAAATGTCCATCAGAAGGATGCCCAGGCTGTTTTGCAGGCAGAAGGCTCAGTTCATGGCTGCACAAGGGCATTTCTAGCATCTGAGAGGACGGTTTCAGGGCAACAGGGGTGGTGATGGTCAGTCAACCATAGAATGCATTTTCTTAGACATCCTTTGCAAAGAAGAAACAGAAAAATGGCTGAAGGATCCAGTCAGATCAATTTTGCCGGGTTGCTGTATGGAATATTTGTGTACAACATATCTCTGGACAGCCCTTTGCCATCAATAACTCATACACTGTCATTCACAAGAAAAAACCCAGTGCATTAGCAGACCTAAAGCTACACTCCTTGCAGACTTAATGTTCCCAGTGACTGCCCTGCTGGCCAGGTCTTGCCCTTCCCTGCCAGACTCTGGCCAATTCTTGTAGTTTTAAAACCCAGTTTATTCTTACATTGTTTTCCCCCCTTTTTCTGTTGTTATGTGTGGAGACTGACACCTGGCAGGAGGAAATGGCTGTCAGCTCAGAGGCTGTTTGGTTGTAGGCAGTGTGCTATAGGGGGAGAACAGTGACACGGCAGGGAAACATTATTTTCTGGGTTATTTTCTTTTCTTTCTCCAGACAGAAGGTTTTTTGAAGCTGTTATGACAGTAAGCAAAAGTCTGCAGAGAAAACTGTGGCTGTCAAGACAAATTACTTAAAAAAGAAGAAAGGATTGAGCAATTAAGTCTGACCACCTTATGCCAAAGGATGAAGGGAGAAATATATTGGGAATTTAAGTGGAGCATCAAGGCATTCTCCCTGTTTGTGATCTTGATTTCTTCAAGTTCATATTCTTTTCCAGATGGAAATTTTGAGAAAGGTGTGGAGCTTTTTTGGGAAGAGAGAGAAGATGGAGAGTGGACTTTGGAGGTGCATCTCCCCTAACATCAGCTCTCTCAGTCAGGCATTGGGTGTGTGTCTCTGGCAGTCCCTGGAGAGGGACAGGGCCCTCCTGAGGTGACTCACTTCATCCAGCAACACTTCCCAGGGTGGATGAGCACCTGTTGGCTCCAGCGGGACTGTAGACCATTGGATGAGACTGGAGGCCTAAGTCTGAGATGGACAAAGTGAGGTGTGTGAATCCTGGACTTAAAATTACCACGCACAGAGGGATTAACAGCATGCATGGAGACACAAAGAGAGAAGCCACTGCCACACATAGAAGATAATCTTCAAATATCAAATTATTAGGCAGTTGTGGATTAGTTGTTTGTAACAGGGTGTCAAAGACCTCACCTGAGCACAGCTTGAGGACAGGTATTTTTAGTCCTGTTGGGTGTGCAGTTGTACCAGGACAATCTTCACCAGGGAGTAAATGACTTCACAGAAGGCGGGTCTAAGATTTTGTCCCCAGCCCAGAAAGGCTCAGTAAAATAAGCTCAAAAGTTTAAGGGCTGACTGGCCTGGGTGTAGAGCTGCAAGGAACAGGCCAGAGCGGTGGGAAGACATGAGTATGGCAGGCAGCTCAGCTGCTCTTGCCAGGGAGACTGTGCCGGGGGGAACAGGTGAATTTTGATTGCAAGTCCCGAGAAACAGGATTAGAGCAGTTTAAACAAGGCACCTCACCAGAGCCTGAAAATTTTCTTATTTCCTTCAACTACACCTAAATATAACCCTGTGGCAGTGAAAGGCTCCAAAATCCTTTATATGGGCAGGCTTCAAGCTTCCCTGCCACCCTGCCTAATCCCTGGCTCGGGTGGCTTTTCTCTGGTTTGATTGCAGCTCCAAGAATGCAACATATGCATATGTGTCAGTGAGAAAGACAGGAGGACAGCAACAGGGAGAGGGAAGAGAGACCTATCTAAAGAATGAGAAAGTCATAGCTGTCATCCTTGCCATCTGTCAGCACCAGTCTGGGCTGATGGGAACAGGGCTCTCTCAGGTGATGGCTCTGCTACCCACACCTCACTACCAACAGCTTTTGGGTCCCTCAGCTGGAAAGGTTGGTGCTGCACGGCCATACCTCCCCAGCAGGCACGATTGCCTCTCTGTTACCATCACGCACAGTGCAGCGTGCCCTGAACAAGAGAAGAGGTTTTGTGTCCGCTCGAGGTGGGTACCGAAACACTGAGATGTAGTGATCAGATCCTGCTCAACAGTGGGCAGCATTTTCCTCCATTTCAATATTTGCTCTGTGCCTGTCAAGAAAAGGAAGATTTTTATCATAATGAACAAACACAGCAAAAAGCCTCCTATTCTTTCTCCTAAAGAGTTTTCTTTTACTGTGGAGCATCACAGAGATGGTCCTTCCTCTGATGGTCCCTTTCCAGAAGGCTCATCAATTTGTCTTTTGTACTTGGTGATGCTTCTGGCAAGTTTGGGATGGGAGTCACGTCTCAAGACAGGTTTGCTGGCATGGGAGATGTAGTATGTTGTTGGAAGAACTGGAGAGAGGCTGAAATGCCTTCATCAATAACGTCTTTCATGTGAAGTAGCTTCCTGCTCTGCAGAGTTGTAGGCTGGAGTCAAGCAAAATCAGTTACTTGTTGTTCATCTATTTTTATTTCCTCTGTGTGGTTTGCTGCAGTCTTTCTTTTCCCAGATGGTCAAATAAATCGCTGTCACTAAACAGGAGTCCCTGAACAGTGATTCCTAAACTCTTCCTGTTCTTTAACTGCTTAATGAGAAAATATTTTACTTTCTTTATATTCTGCACATTTGCTGGAGTTGTTTTTCAGTCTCTCCCCTGGAACCCAGAGGATCTGTAGGTATTTTTGTTTGTTTCACCATCCTTCAAGCTGCGTGATCAGACTGCTCAGAAAGCTCTGCATCGTCTTTATTTAAAAACTGTTATGAACTTTGATCCATACTTGTTTATTGAGAACCTCTCTGAGGATCAGTGGAGATACTTCCATGAGATCCTGGGCAGATCGGCCAGAAAATGTTTGGATTGTCATTGTATACTCTTATGGTTTTTTCATTTTCTTAATAACAGTTGATGTCTAGCTTTATTAGCTTTATATCTTCCAGGAGTTTTCCTATGCGGTGCTGGGTAATGTTAGAAGTTGATGTTGGTGTATCTTCAGTTTGGAAAAACAAATCTTATTGACATTGATCCAAAACTCTACTTGTCCAGGCTCGGCTGTCAGGGAGGGCAGAGGGCAGTGCCCAGGGGCAGCGGGGGCTGTGGGGGGCTGTGAGCAAGCCCAAGCTCCCTGACTGAAGTGTGGTGTTGAGGCTTCATGTTGGTTTGAGCCTGCGTTTCTGTGCAGCACAGAAGGAGTAGGAGTTCGGCCCTGGGAGAAAGCCAAGATATTGAAGCAGAGGCTTGAAGGTGCCAGCCAGGATCTCTGCGTATGGAAACTGCTACGATGGGGTTTATTTTAGTGGTGTGAAAGAAATGGAGCTCTGCTCTTTTTTCAACAGATCGGATTTCTCCAAATGATTTCCCAATTCATATAATGAGTTTTTCCTCCTAACAGGAAGGAGCAGGGCCATGACAGTTCTTTGGCCATTCTGGCATGTTAAAATTGACATTTCTGTGAATGAAATTTCCTGAAATAATTTGCTGATTTTTAATGATCACATAATAATTAAACTTCTACAAGAAGTTCAGTTTAAGTACCTCAGAAAATGTAGTAAAAAATATCAATGCTGGTGAATCTTAAATGCTGCATAATTTAAATCTTATTTAAATATATATTTAAATATAATATAAATAAAACATTAGGAAGGAATTCTTCACAGAAAGAGTGGTCGGGCATTGGAATAGGCTGCCCAGGGAGGTGGTTGAGTCACCATCCCTGGCTGTGTTTAAGGGACATTTAGATGCGGTACTGAGGGATATGGTGTAGGGGAGGACTGTGTAGAGTAGGGTAGATCGTTGGACTCGATTATCCCAAGGGTCTCTTCCAACCTGAATGATTATATGATTCTATGATTCTATAATAATAAAAACTTCCAGATATTCTTTGTGTGAAATGAATTTCCCCGTTCTTCAGCCAGTGCCAAAGATGTGTGACCTGGGAGCACAGCACCAATCCCACCTGCTTCCCTGCTGTGTCAAGGCACATGCAGGGGCTTCTAAAAGTTTTCCAAACTTTCTTTTTGTGCTGGTGGGAAGAGAAAATTCAATGAGTGGGGTGGGGCTGGGAGCAGGGCTCTGGCTGCTGGGACTCACCACAGAGGGGAAGGGTCCCGCAGCTGGAGGGTTTTGTCCAGGCCACCTCTGGGGCAGGGTCTCACCAAAGCAAGGCTGTGGGTCCTTCAACCTGAGAACACGCTCCTCTGGGAGTGGCTGGCTGCTATAATGTTTGGTCTCAATCAAAACCTGCTAATGACCTGTGAACATTGATCCCGTTTCTGCCTCCAAGAAAGACACAGGTGCCAAGTTACATGGTTATAGGAATCAGAAAGATGATGATATGGAGAAGCTTTAGTCTGAGGTTTCAAAACGGCAGCTTAATGATCAGCTTACCTGAGCACAGGAATGTTAATTAACTGGCTATATATTCTCTAGGCAAATAGGAAATATGTGGGGCTGTGCCTGAGGCCCATGACAATTTCCAAAGCTACGAGATTACATGTCAAACTAATGAAAAAATCTTTACGGGATTAGGTGATTTCAGCTAGAAAAGAGGCTGGATTTGGGAGATGGCAAAGACAGGGCCAAAGGAGAGAGCCAGGGTTTTGGTGAACACTATCCATCACGGAAACCTGCCTGATGTGCAGCAAGAAGCGTGTTGGATGCTCATGGTTTTGGACGCATTGTTTCAGTCATCTTCCCTTTCCAGCTGTCCTGCAGGATTGCTGCAAAACCAATTTATGCAGACTCTGGACAATATATTAGGATTTATTATTGCTATTAATTTATATTATTCCCTTAAACATTTTCCTGAGTTGCTGTAGGAGTGTTAAGTGCAGTCTTGCAAAAGAAAAAGAGGAGATTCCTGCCCTGAAGAGCTTTCAGTACAGGACGCAGACTGTGATTAACAGTGCAGAGAAAAAAACCAACTCTTCCCAGGGAAGGAAGGGGAGGGCTGTGTTAGGAAATTGCCAGCTAGAAAGCATGCAGGAAGGCAGGCTGTTTTGCAGTAGCCTGGAATGACAGGTGTGGTACAGTGTCCTGGTTGTGCTCCTTCTCCTCTGGGTCAGAACCAGAGGTGACAACCCAGAGGTGACAACCTGGCATATCCAGCAAGCCCTGCAGTTTTTAGGCACATGAGATTTAGCAACTGGTGAGCATATGTAACAGTGATGGCAATGAAAAGAGTGTCACTCCTGGTGTTGCTTTCCCCCTGTCTGTGGGAGCTGATCATTGGAAGGAAGCTGTGGGCTCCCACCTCTTCCTGCTTCCCACAGGGGCCTTGCAGACACAGGTGTTCCCCATCCTCTGCACCCAGCATTGCTTCACCTCCCTAGTGCCACCTCACAGCCATTTTCTGCTCTTCCCACTGTCCCATTTCCACGCACTGCTATGCTCCACGCACACAGTCTCTCCTGGTGATGGCTCCAGTACATGATGCCCTCATGATGGAGACTAAATAAGTAACTTTTCAGGTAACCAGTCTGTAAGCATCTCCAGTATTTTCTAGCCTTATCCTTGAGGCCTGCCTATATTAAGGCATGAATACAGAAGCCTTAATCATATAAACCTCACTTGTAACCTTTGGTGTCTCTTGCTGGAGTGAGAAGACCATCAGTGGTCTGAAGGGCAGCTCTTTCTACAAGCTTCCATTCTCCATCAGAGCCTTCTCTAACACTCAGATATGGCATCCATATGGTACTGTAGTCAGCCTTATCTGCAGCTCTGGAAGGATCACACTTTGTACAGTGTAAGGACAGCACCAGGGCTTAGGAGCCTTGATGGCTTCTTTCCCCCTTCTTCCTTACACCTGATTCATACACACACATGGACAATTTTCCATTAGTTTGGCTATTCCCACCGATGACTGAAGGGCAATTCTTGTGTAAATGCCATCTTTCTATGTAAGGATGTGACTGCTGTTGACAGCAAGAAGCAACCAGCCTGGTAGAAAACACTACAGGGAGGGGGAAAAACCCCACCCCATCTCAAACCAAATCCCAGGATTCCTCAAAGATCAGTCAACCCTTCTTCAGAGACAGCAATAGTTCAGAGCAACCCATTGGATAAAGAAGACCTTGATATAGATTTGCTCATCAGTAAAGAAAAGGAGGGGAGCTTAGACAATGGGAAAACAAGTCTGGTCTGCAGAGTTACATCTGCAGCAGCCCTCCCCGAGGAGCTGTACAGTAACGCCTTTCACTCCACCTGCAGTCTTTAGTATGGGGGTTCATGCACTCTCCTGCTGTGTAGCTCTACCAAAGCTCCAATAAAGGCTTCCACCCTCCCACCCCCTAAACAAGTGATTTTTGTCCATCCTTCCCTCTCATTTTCCTCCATCAGGGTATGGCCAGGTCAGCAGCGGGAGCTCAGGGGACCCTGCTGGGCTACCAGGGCTCAGGGTCACGTCAAGGGCTCCTCACCTCCAACAGACCCCAATGGCATCCACTTTTCAGTGCAGGTGCTGCCTGTGTTTGGTACCCGGCACCAACTGAGACACCTCCTCAGTGCTCAAATAATAATGATGGATTTCTGCTCCGGAGTGATAGCTTGTGTTGTGCGGCTGGGTTAATATATGTCAGCTGTCATCATCCCTGTCAGCTGCTGCTGGCAGTGAGCGGCAGATAAGTAAATCTGTGATGATGCATATCCCAGAGAGAGCAGGGATTAAATATTTCATCGCTTCAGACACTGAAACATCTCCTCATTTGGAGTCCTCTTCTTGTGGTCACGTCCTCTCAGATCACCCCAGCCCTGGGGAAGAGCAAAGGCTGCCTGGGTTTCTGAGACTGTGGGGCAGGGGATCGCCAGAGGCAAAGTCCCTGCAGCTGGGGCGAGCCAAGCTGCTGCTTCAGTCCCAGAGAGTTTAAAAATAAGCAGAAACTCAAGGAAAATTAAAAATACCCTTTTTTTTTTCTGATCTTCCTGACAGGCAGTTGTGCGGAGCTTGGTGTTTGCCTTGCTGCCCCTCCACTGCTGACCAGGGACAGGTGGCCTAGCACCCATCTTGGAGTGTCTCTGGAACACGCTGCTGAGCAGCCAGTGCCATGGACCGAGCACCCTCAGCAACACGGTGACTCACTCCATGTAGACAACACTAGGGAAAGCATCCGCCGTGGTTGTAGTTAGGTAAATGTGGTTGTTTCATGGTGTTCCCAAAGCGATGGGTCACCAAACCCCGGCGATGAGCTTGGTGGTCATTCCTACAGCACCGTGCGTCCCTCCTCTTTCTTCTCCAAGGTGTTTCTCAAAACCCATTGCTAGCAAAGTCTCAGATTATTGATGGCCTGGAGATAGGAAAAATGCTATCATTTAGTTTTCTTCACTCTCATGGACTTTCCTGATATTGTGTATTTCCTTGGTATCATAGGAGCTTTATATTGAAGGGATTTTCAGTGCAAAATACCAATTTGTTGAGATGAAGTTTTCTCAGGTTTTTCTTGTTTTTATCACATCAAAGGAGCTACTCTAGCAGGATGTGGAAAATGAAAGAAAATACTGTGATAAACAAGGTCTTGGCTACTTCAGAAACTGACTATTTTCCACTAACTACCTACAGAACCAAATAAAAATGAAAATGTGTCCTTTTTTGTTCCACACCAGAAGAAAGAGAAGACCCATCCCGTCAACTTATGAAATGAAGTCCTTGTTTTCCAGGAAGCCTTAATGAACCACAAACCTTCACAAACCAGGGAGATGTACAAACATGAGCTTCTCAAAAATCTGATTTCTTTCTTATTTGCCTCACGTTTCCTGACAGCTCTTGGTTTTCTTTGCAATCACTAAGGAACAGAAGGGGTTTTTATTTTGAAAGCTGAGATTCAAGTGCAACGTGATTCAGAGCTGAAACTTGGGAAAAAAAAAATATTGCATGAGCAGTTATGAAATTTCCAAAACCTGTAGGTAACTGCACAGGCATTTAATCTTCATCCTTACCTCCTCTTTATACATTCTAATTCCCTTCCTTTGCAGTGCTTTTTATCAGAAAACAGATATAGAGTGTCTTCTATACAGGTACATTCCTATATAGGTCTGAGGTTCCACTGACTCTTGTATCTGAGGGCTTAGTAGCTGGACCCAGAAGACAAGTGTTGAGGCTTTGCAGGTGGATTTTCTGCTTCACTATTATGTAAGGTGCCAAAATCAGTATTCATCTGTGCATTGCTAAGTAGCACCATTTCTGCTTGCCTTTTTTTTTTTTTTTTTTTAATTCAAGGAA